>NC_140965.1:48590664-48633164 GCF_056783735.1 Eptatretus burgeri
GATATTTGAAGAAAACCAAAAAATGAATGTTTCTTTTTTGTTTTTTTTTTCCTCTACAAAGTTGTGGCTGGAAAAGAGTATTTGCTCAAAAAAACATTGGTCAGAAAATGTCAATTCACTGATTAAAAAAAAAAAAATTGACTTTCAGTCAATAAATACACCAGGAAATGAAGTAAAGTAAAATACTGGGGAAAAATAATTCATATATAAGCCTGCATTCCAAAATTTCTTCCATTTCAATCATTTGAGACCTCTCGTATACGAACATTACATCATATCAACCTTTGAGATGTTTTTCCTACATCCAACCAAGCATCTTTACATGGAGACCAAAACCATTAAATTTTCTGAAGTTATGTCAATGCAATGACTAAATACAAATTGATTAGATGTTTTATTGATAAAATAAATAAACCTATGAAAAACCTCACAACTTCGAAAATAATGAGACTAAAACGAAACGTATCTTTATCAAAGGGAGAAACACGGTGGTAAATGATTTCAAAATGGAAAACATACCAATAATAAATCACATAACAATTTCGATGAATGAGGATGCAGAAAAGGTTTGTACAATGCTCTAAAAAAGACAAAAGATGCACCTCACAGATCTCGTGATTATTTTTTTTTTCTTCATTGGAAGAAAATAATTCGTATATTCAAAAATCATGTGAAGTCAAAAGAAAATACTTATCTTTGTCAAAGGAATAGAATTGCTGATTCGAATTTAAAGAACGTAAAGAAAAAAAACTCAGGAAGTACACAAGAAAACAAGATGATGAAAGCACGTAGAAGCTTCCCGGAGATGATGAACTTTGAATGGAATGTGTCGTGTAAATTACGAAGGATACAATGCAAAATGTAAACACGGGTCCATTGGACCCAAGCCATGCAGTCTTGGGTTATCCATCGGAGCCACAGTCAAGAAAATCATGAAGAAGTGGAAGGCGTATGGTAACACAAAGACCCTGCCGAGATCATGCCTTTTTTCCGAAGTGGATGACCAAGCAAGGAGGAGACTGATCAGAGAGACCACCAAGACACCAATGGCAACTTTGAAAGAGCTACATGCCTTTATAGCAAAGACTGGTCACTGTGTGCACATGACAACAACATCCCAAGCACTGCACAAGTCTGGCTTGTGTGGTAGAGTGGCAAGAAGAAAGTCATTACACAAAAAATCGCACCTTTCATCCCATTTGAGGGATGCAAAAAAACACTGGAGACTCTAAACGCATGTGGCAAAAAGTTTTGTGGTCTGACAAAACCAAGATGGAACGTTTTGGCCTAAATGCAAAATGTTTCATTTGACGCAAACCCAACAAAGCACATCACCCAAAGAACACCATCCCTACTGTGAATCATGGTGATGGCAGCATCATGTTATGGAGATGTTTCTCATCAGCAGGGACTGAGGCACTTGTCAGGACAGAAGGGAAAATAGATGGAGCAAATTACAGATAAATCCTAGAGTAAAACCTGCTGCCCTCTAAAAGGAAGCTGAAATTTGGACGGAAGTTCATCTTTCAGCATGACAACGACTCAGCACACAGCCAAAGATACACTGGAGCGGCTAAGGAACAAAAAGATAAATGTCCTTGAGTGGCCCAGTCAGAGCCTTGACCTAAATCCAATCGAAAATCTGTGGCATGACTTGAAGATTGCTGTCATTCAACGCTCCCCATGCAACTTGACTGAGCTTGAACAGTTTTATACAGAAGAATGGGCAAATATTGGCCAATCAAGGTGTGCAACGTTGGTAGAGACCTATTTTAACAGTCTCACAGCTGTAATTGCTGTCATAGGTGCTTCCACCAAGTATTAACTCAGGGGGTGGACACTTATCCAACGAAGATATTCTAGTTTTGCATTTTTAATTAATTTTCAGAAATTTGTAGAATTTGTTTTTCACTTGGAAGTTGAGGGTTACAATGTGTAAATAAAGGTGGAAAAAGTCTGATTTAATGAAATTTCATTCTCGGCTCCAAGGCAACAAAAAGTGAAAATTTTGAAAGAGCGTGTAGATTTTTCCATAGACACTGTACATATATATGCACACACGAAAGTGGATGCTTTGAGACCAGGGTAGGCTCCGTGCCACCTTCTGAAACTCACATATGGAGATAACAACCAATGAGACACACACACACACACACACACACACACACACACACACACACACACACACACACACACACCATATTCATCAGTGTTTCACTGTTGATGTTTTCTTCCCTCCATATACAAATATTCATTTAAAAGATTAATTTTATAGTTTATAGTAATAATGTAGTACCAAGTGACATACACATGTAGACAAATTAAGAACTGCTTCTCAGTAAACATATCGTGCATCATATAAACAAGCAGGACATGGTGATACCTTTGTGTGATTTCCCTCTGTGTTTGTACGGTGTGAAGCCAGGCATTCGTGTGTGTAACCCCATTGGGAAAGCATATTATTAGCCACGAGCAGCTTGGGGCCTTGCCGTTTCATAGTTGTGTCTTTAAAAAGCTTTCCATAGAATTTGTTTGCTATGAGGTGCAAAGCAGCAGCCTTTGGATAGCAACCTATAATCCGATTCCTGTAACTTCATCCCAGTAACGATACTTCCGCCATGGTGTTATTCTCATCTACATGACTTATCGTGACCACTCAGCAGTTTTTTGCTTTCAAACACTGGAACGCCGTGCCTACCTGCTGATCCGTAGAGATTCCTGTGTCAAATGTGGAATTTTTGGGCAAATCCGGAACGTACAAAGCCATTGCTTTATTGAAATTAGTTTGATTAACCACTCCTATTCATTCTGCTGTAGTTGGAACACAAAAGTTTTTACCTTTAGAAGTTGATTGAGAAAGCTGGTGGAGGGGAACACCAGAACTATCGCCCCTGGGAATTTATTGAGGCATGAATAAGTTCTAGTGGCTCATTTGTTTTTTTTTTTTAAGGTACACATGATCAAGGTTCTTGGAAGAGCTGGAGAAGAATGGAAGGGAAGAAAATTTCAGTCCATTTCAGTCTGACTTGGTACAACTAATTTTCCTCAAATTATGAGCCAGGATCTATTGGTTGCAGTTGCTTTTCTACCTGACTTGGGGAGAAAAACCCTCAGGTGTGCCCGGACAGTGCAGCCACATGTTCAAGTGAAAATGGGACATTAGAGTACCGTCTTGACATAATATGAAAATATTACATATTATATCTTTCCTACGTAGAGTTTAAGTTCTTCATCATATGTTGTAAAGTAGATGGAGCAATATTAGCATGAGGAAAGTGAAAATTAGGAGGAAGTAGAGGACTGGAGTAGTTTAGGAGAGTTAGGTTCATTTGGTAAGAATGAATGATTCATAGAAAGCTGGTTGTGGTGTTGACTCGGCTGAGAAAAGGGAAATGATGCTCCCAGTTTGTGGACGAGGAAGAGTTTGTTATTCAATGAAACAACCTCAACAATTTTGTTGCTGACACTGCCAAATAGCCTTCGATGAAATGAAAACGGTGTCACATTCTGAAGGACAAAGTTTGTACACATCCATATATACTAACAACGCACTTAGAAAATTGTTTTATCAAATGAACTCAGCCAGTTGGACAATTGCAGACAACAGGATTTGAATGATTTTGATATGCAAGGAAACTGATCCCTTTACTAATGCTTGTATTTAGTCTGCCCCTTGTATTTTGGAGTGCTTTTAAAATCATTTTGTGTTGTTCATTCATTCATTTTTCTGCATTCCTGGCAGAATGCTTAATCATTTGGTTCCATTTTATGCCAGCCGTGCTGATGGGCGAGGCATTGCCCACAAGCCGGAAAACAAAGGCAGCATGGTGGAGATTAGCAAGACAATGACCTGGCAGGATATCTCAGAAGTTGCGTTCTCACTGTTAAAGCTGTCCAATCTCGGTTCCATTCTGGACCTGACTCTCAACTGTCATCTTGGTGCTTTGCAGGCAGTGCTGTGCATCGTTGAGTGCACTGTCCGACGAATGTGACATTAACCTGGGGTCCCATCAGCCAGCATTGCTTGGTGGACCTTGAAGTCCTAACAGTGTTTTTTCCAAAGAGTATGGTATTGTGTTCCAGGATCTTGGTCAAATTTTGAATTTCGATATTAGCCAGATGTAGCAGCTTCACAAAGTCTGACCCTGAATCGTGGCACTGGGATTTCTTGCTACGATGAATGAGTGGTCCACCGAATGTTTAGAATAATGGCTGGGATACAATAAAAACAACCATAAATGCAAGGAAGATGAAAGTGGGATCATTGCAGCTTCAGCTCGCGTCAAAATGCGGGCAGAATCAGAAATTCTGTCAGCCCTTTGATCACAAATTACTTCTGCCACCAAAGGTGGATGTAGGTTATGTTTTCACCCCCTCTGTCTGTCTCTCTGTCTGTCTGTGAGCAGGATATCTCAGAAAGTTGTGGACATATTCAGATGAAATTTGGTGGATAGGTTGGAAGTGTGACAAGGACAAATCTATTCGATTTTCATGAAGATCTGGATGCGAGAGTTAAAAAAAAAATTCTTAGTGACTCTTCACCATTGAGAGATGGTACCAAAAATTATATATAGCATGATATTTCAAAAAGTTACGGATGGGTTATGACAAAATTTGGTGGATGAGTTTTGGCACGTGACAAGAACAAGCCGATTAGATTCTGCTTCAGGTCCGGATCCAGATCCGGCCTATCAGTGGAATACAACATGTAAACTGTTCAACCTGGTGGAGGTATGCGCTCTTCTGAGTGCTGTTCAAGTTGAGAATGCTCTGACAAAGTTGTATCAATAATTATTGTGCAGGTTTGTTGTTGTGAATTTCTGATATTCATCAGATAGTCAGATGTATGGGTTTGTTTGTTCAACAGTCATCAGAAAAGTGGCGGGTCGGGTTGAGTGCAGGACGCGAGGATGGTGTACTTGTCCGTAGATGTGTATCCTAGCGCTAGATGTAACGCTGTAATTATGTACCAGTGAAAAGAATGTGGCAGACAGATGGACAGACAAAGAAATACGTATACTTTAATATATAGATTGGAATTTGATTGATATTGGTGCTTTGCATCTCAAACACGTGACTGCTCGATTACATTGTGCAATGGACTTCAAAGGGTGGACTCACACTGAAATGAATGAAGATATTAACTTTGTTTTTAAGGCTGTTGCTTAAGCCACCTGGAGGTAGAAAAAAAAACAAAACAAAGCAAAATATACCAAAGAATTCTTTATCAACTTCATTTAATGTTGTTAATTTCTATTTAGCTGTAAAACCTCTGTCTCACCCGGTCACTCTGAAATGATCGTTAAACAAGCACCTATCTCTTTCCATATTGAACGAATGAATGATGGTTTAAAATATTGAGTTTGAGAGTTCCACACATCTGATTAACATGCTCTTTGGCCACCTCGAGTCTAATCATTCTCGCCTCCATTCCTCGGTCCCTTTCACTCATGTGTGCACTCACTGATTTTTACCCTCATAGTCACACTTTTTATGTTTTTTTCATTCCAAATACAGTGAAACTGAAAGAGGTGTGAGAATGTTTGAATCTGCTGAGTGTGCTCACACCATAGACAAGCCTCACCATCTGTTGCTGTCTGTAATGTTGGTATCTATGCTATTTTAATGGCACATTATTCCGTGTTGATGTACATGCTGGATAGCATAAGGGCTGGTTTTAAAAGTTATTTTTGTTTATATTATGTTATTTGAAAAGGGACGAAGAACGGATGGGGTTTTCAGGTTTGTTAGCGAGTGGGTGGGGCGAGGGAAGCATGCATCTGTATATTTTATTTATCAAGAAGTCGGTCAACTTCTTATGTAGGGATAGCCCGAACACTCCATTGTCTCAATACATTAATTCTCAAAAATATATATATATATATATATATATATATATATATATATATATTGTTGTGGTTACCAAATTCGCAAACCACCATTCAGGTCCCTTAGGTGAGGTATCTCGGTAAGTACATGTGTAGTTAGGCCCAAACCCGTTGTCTAGTGGGAATACATGTCATTTATGCGTGCTGCGACTCTTCAGGATAGCCGTTTTTCTTTTACTATCTTTATTTTGGACCAACCGCCATTGTTACCACCACCAACCACAACGCCGCTTCACCACAACCGCCACGACCTTCCCGTCACACCTCGCAACCGTCGCATCGCCACCGTTCTTGCGCCGCTTGTGGGTACCGGTGTTGGACTCGTGCAGGGCGCGCGCCGAACAGCGTGTACAAAACCACGGATTTTCTGCTTCAAAAACGGATCAAAAACGACACACGCCCACTTTTGTGCCGTCCAATCGGTGAGCGAGGGGAGATTTGGCCCCGCCCCCAGGGCGTTGGAGGGCGATCGATATATGCAAATTTATGGATCAAAAAGCATTCACGCCCACTTTTTCTCGGGCCAATGGGGAGCGAGGTGAAAGGTCGAAGGCAGAGGGTAAAAGATGAGAAGGCGAAGCCACGGGGCTGATATAAGCGACCGTGTTCGTCAGTCCAGGGAGTAGTAGAGTCAAGAGGGAACAGAGAGTTAAGACTTCGCGGGCGGTGGAGTTGGCAAGAAGGAGCTGGTCGTCGTGTGCGTTGGAGTCGGAGCGGAGGGGACGGAGCTGTGGAGAGGCGGCGAGGGCAGACGAGGGGGTGCTCGCGTCGTGCAGGGAGCTGCACCCCAGGGAGGCCGACAGCGCGACCCGGCCGAGGTGGAGACGCTCGTCGCGGGACAATAAAAATCCTCTATACCCCGAGCATCAGCAACCCCCTCCTGTTTCCCCCCGCGCTGAGATAGTGCGACCAAGGGGGCCCCTTTCCCACCCCCTACCAGACACTGTCCGCGAGGCCCGCGGAGTTGAGGCACCATCGCCGCTCCGCGTCTCATCACCAGACGCGTAGGCCCGACCCGGTCTCGGCCTCAGGCCCGCCTCATCTTTGAGGGTGTTCTTTTCCTTGGTTTTGGGTATGTGTTGTCGGCGCCGTCTGTGAAGTAAAATTGTATAAGTGTTGCCGTGTGCTCGGTAGTCGGATAGCTCTGCATTGTGTTTCTCTTTTATATTTGCTTTTTGTGTAATATTGTGTTTTTCTTTTCTGTGTGCTTTTGGTGGAGTTGAATATGTGTGCTTTCCGTTCAGCGCGAATAAATGTGCTTTGTGTTGAACTGTTTCCCGCTTCGCTTCGTCATTTCCTTCATTGAATCCTCATCTTGCTTCACGTAAAGGGTTGGTAGTGGGCTGAATACGCCCGATAATTAATCGAACCGTCGAGGTCGACGATAACACCGCTCGGTTATCCCGATAGTACGGAACGGGTCGCTTAAGTGGCCCGTGTCCGAAGTCGACCTGCGGCGAGGTGCGATCGCCCGGTCTACCCTCCGCGTGGGTACTTAGGTAGGTCGAATTTGGCGAGCATCCCTATCCCACGCGGGGGCTGATTGGCTCGATCGCGGTGAGACCGAAAGGTCCACCCGTGACTGGTTCCCGGCGTTAGTCCGAGAGGGTCACGACTGGATTGTCCGTCCGGTGGGCGACGTGCCGCGATTCGAGTTACGTGGCTGTCAGCACGCCGGCGGGTGCGAATCCGTAACAATATATATATATATATATATATATATATATATATATATATATATATATATATATATATATATATATATATATATATATATATATATATATATATATATATATATATATACGAAGAAGACTTATAAACCGATAAATTACCCACCAGTATTCTGTGGAGAATTCCCAAACAAATAACATTCATATAGCTTTGGGACATCATTGCTGAATGATAAAAACGAGATTCAAAAGTGCTTGTTTCTTATTCTTCTTCTTCTTCTTCTTATTCTTCTTCTTATTCTTATTCTTATTCCTATTCCTATTCCTATTCCTATTCCTATTCCTATTCCTATTCCTATTCCTATTCCTATTCCTATTCCTATTCCTATTCCTATTCTTATTCCTATTCCTATTCTTATTCCTATTCCTATTCTTATTCTTATTCTTATTCTTATTCTTATTCTTATTCTTATTCTTCTGCTTCTGCTTCTGCTTCTGCTTCTGCTTCTGCTTCTGCTTATTCTTCTGCTTATTCTTATTCTTCTGCTTCTGCTTATTCTTCTGCTTCTGCTTCTGCTTATTCTTCTGCTTCTGCTTCTGCTTATTCTTCTGCTTCTGCTTCTGCTTATTCTTCTGCTTCTGCTTCTGCTTCTGCTTATTCTTCTGCTTCTGCTTCTGCTTATTCTTCTGCTTCTGCTTCTGCTTCTGCTTATTCTTCTGCTTCTGCTTCTGCTTATTCTTCTGCTTCTGCTTCTGCTTATTCTTCTGCTTCTGCTTCTGCTTATTCTTCTGCTTCTGCTTCTGCTTATTCTTCTGCTTCTGCTTCTGCTTATTCTTCTGCTTCTGCTTCTGCTTATTCTTCTGCTTCTGCTTCTGCTTATTCTTCTGCTTCTGCTTCTGCTTATTCTTCTGCTTCTGCTTCTGCTTATTCTTCTGCTTCTGCTTCTGCTTCTGCTTATTCTTCTGCTTCTGCTTCTGCTTATTCTTCTGCTTCTGCTTCTGCTTATTCTTCTGCTTCTTCTTCTCAAAATGGGTTTAAGCTACGAACTTGGTTTAAACACTAATCAACTGCACCTTATAATGAGAAGGTGCAAACTGATCAAAATTTTAATAACTTGAGAAACAATTGCACAAAACGTTAGCAAAACTGCATTGATTTGGTTGTTGTTGTTGTTGTTTTGTTTTTGTTGTTTTGTATGCAGCCTGTGGTTGCTGGTTGCATCAATTTTTTTGGAAGCGTGGCCATGCCGCTGATGCCGTGCCCTTAGCACCAGTAAGCTGGTACTCATTTTGCCGACCTTAAAAGGATGACAGGCTGATTCAACCCACCTGGTGTTATTCCAACGAAATGACAATGGCTTTAACTCAAAACCCTAAGATCTTAAGTGAGCCACCTTAAATGGCTGGACACTGTTAAGCCAACACCAGGCTTCCATTCCTTCACAAAGGTATAGGAATTGAACAGAAGAGTGAGCAGACTATGACTGTCAATCAGCCAGCTGTGGGCAGAGCCACCAGACACATTTGCCCAGGGGCCAATCAGACTTATATGGGTGTGATTAATGGTGGAATATTATCAAGGTAGTGTGTCTATCAGGTACATAATATGAAATCATGTACTGCAAATAATGAGTATATGTGTCTATAAAGTATGCACTAATAATACACATGCATGAAATATTGGGGATGCCTCTTTATGATGGTTGTACTCCCCAACGGAAGTCAGGGGCCAAATCTTACCCACTTTTCCCTGCTGCCCGGATTAATCAGGGAAGTGCAGTCACGATCATAGCACTGATCGGTCCACATGAACCGGCCCATTCACTCCACCCACTCCTCTTCCTCTACCCAGCCCCCACCACGACATCTTGCATGTGTGGAATATCTGGGTCACTCCTGGGAAGTCGATCCGCTGTCTCCATGCCACTGCCCTGTTTGTGCAGGGTACGCACGGGGACAATCGACAGAAGAATGACAAAAGAACAGGAAAATACAAAAAAAGAATTTGACCGAGTTGGGATAGACAAAGAAGGCTCTATGGAATGGCGAAGAAGAGGTCAGCTCAACTGGGATGGAGAATGAATAATAATAAATGCCCAAGATCAAGGACACTACATCAATGATTTTAAAATTATGGCGGGACTAAGCCAGATGGGACAAATTTAGGTTCTGCAAGACAGAAACAGAAAGTGCTCGTCACTTGCTTTCGGAATGCAAAAAACTATTATCACAACAACTTTACCCACAAAGGTACAACAAAGTATGCAAAGTGATTCATTGGCATATCTGCAAAAAATTCAACATCCCAGTTATAGAAAACTCACGGAAACACAAACCAAGGACAATCATTGAAAATGAGGATGTCATGCTCACATACAACCTAATGATCCCATTGAGCGTGAACGTAGAAAACAAAGCCTTGCGACCGAACATTGTTCTCAGGAACAAAAAAGAAAAGACAGCATTGCTGATTGAGATATCAGTACCCAGCGATTTTAGTTTAAATCATGCAGAAATCAAGAAATGACCAACTACCAGGACCTCAAAAATGAGATCAAGAGATCTTGGAAGCTGAAGAGTGTCGAAATTGCACCAGTGATAATTGGAGCAACAGGGATGACAAAGAAGAACCTCACTGAGAGTTTGAAAATCATCTCAGGAATATTACCACAAACGAACTACGATTGGAGGCAGTCCGAGGTTCGGTGACCATCCTGAAAAGAGCCCTCAGAACAAAAATATGAGAACAACAAAAGTTGAACAGGTTGGTCCATGAACTGTGATCTCTACCCAAAGCAGAGGTGGATACTTTGAGTCCTGGGAGGACTTTGTTCCATCTCCTCAAACCCACAAATAAGAGATAACAGGCAACGACACAAGTAGATGATAAATGGGGCTTCTGGGACGCCCATTCAAATGAATGGGGGGAAAAAAGAAAAACTTTCTGACTCAAGCCCCAAAAGCTCAAAATAGGAGACTGATTTTCTCCCCACATATTCACTTCCCATACAAGCCATACATATTCCCATACAAGCAAATGTAAAATTGAGGCTATGAAAGATTGAGACTTACTGATTAAAGCACTTCTTCCCCCCAACATAATCACAGTCCTTTTATATTTTCATTCCACTCAAAGAGCGAACCAACGAATATTTGTACATGTTCTACTTTAGGGAATAACTTCATTTTCTTACAACATTCATTTTCCATCGAGTATATTCACAAAGAATAACTTGGAACTTGGTTCTTGGTTTAAGTGAAGTGCAGTCACTTTTCTCCTGACAAGGTGGAGAGCTTGCTGTCAAACCTCGACTCAGGTTCTGCAACCGGTCCAGAGAGCATCAGCCCACGTGTCCTCAAAACCTGCTCTTCTGCTCTTGCTCACTCTCTCTCTGTTCTATTCACCCTCTCATTTTCTCAAGGTCATCTGCCATCTGCTTGGAAATCAGCAAACATCACTGCCCTGCACAAAAAAGGTGCAAAAACAACTGCAGACCAATCAGCCTTCTCCCAATCATCAGCAAGGTTATGGAATCCATCATCGCTTCAGACATCAAATCCTTCCTCTTCTCCAATGGCTTGATTTCTGATCATCAATTTGGTTTCAGACCAGGTCACTCTACCCTGGATATGCTGCTTCTGCTCTCCCAACAATGGATGGAGGTCCTCAATGCCAGACAGGAAATCCGAGCCGTATCCCTGGATATATCACGTGCTTTTGACACAGTCTGGCACCCTGCCCTGCTCACCAAACTCTCTTCATATGGTATCCAAGGAAATCTCCACTCATGGCTCGCAGACTTCCTCTCCTGTCGCAGTCAACGTGTGGCCCTAAATGGAGTTCTTTCATCCCCTCTTCCTCTCCAGGCTGGAGTTCCTCAAGGTAGCGTTCTGGGCCCTGTTCTTTTTCTGGTTTTCATCAATGATCTCTCTGACTCTCTGGAAAATCCTCTATATCTCTTTGCTGATGACTCCACCCTCTGCCGTACCATCGGTCATCCCTCAGACCGGCAAGCAGCAGCTTCTTCGCTCACTGCAGATCTGGATAAAATCACAAACTGGTCCAACACGTGGAAATTCACTATAAATTCACTCATGACCTTCCCACCCAATTCATCTTTAAACTTACCAATAACCTTTTTATTCTGTGATGGAAACAACACATCACCTGATTTGTTATTACTTGTATCATATATATCAATATTATCAATCATATCCTCATATACATCACTTGTCTTAATTTCTTTTATAAAACTATCTGTATCCATATTTAACAATGACACATTATCCTTATACTTTGATTTTAAATTATTATAGTATTAGTCATACTATACATTAACGACTTTGAGAAGTCCAGAATTGATGTTCCTCTACAAATAGGTTTATCCATTTCACCACTCTCTTTTTTTAAAATGAATAGCACAAAAGTTCTCTGAAAACATCTCCTCTCGCTCAAATCTTGGTCCATGAATTAACTTTGAAGCCTGTTTCCAAGATGTAGCAAGTCTTGTGTTTTGTCGATTCCTAACATTTTCCATAGTCTTTCTTAATACAGCATTATTCATTAATTTATAAAAGTCCTTCTCAAAATCTGTTTTTGCTTCTGTTCTCCTTTTTGTATTAAAATCAATATACTTCTTCAACCAAAGACTTTGTTAAAATTTCAAAATCCTATGAATTTTCCTCACTCTCAACCCAGCAGATAAATATTGTCTCAAGTTCCTTTGATGCAAAACATAACTTTCCTTATCATTTAATGTAGTAAGTAGTTTTTCTGGAGATTTACCTTTTATATTAAATGACTGTTGGTAATCACTTAACCATTCTTTTCTTGGACTTTCTTTATCAGGGGCATAAGGTAGGTCTTTATGTTTGTTATGAAGTTCTTCTGGATATTTTAAATCAACCTCAAAATAATATCCAACTTCAGCTTCATCCATTTCTTTTTGAGAGGAGACAACAATGTATTGTAAAACTTTTTCATAATGTTTTTCTTTAACCCATTTAAGTTTTCCATAAGGTAAAGATTGAGATGTCGCCCACCCATACAAATTGTTAGCATCATAATACATCAGGTAAGAGTTGTCCTCATTCTTTTTATATTCAGGAAGATATTTGTTATATGCTTTAGCATATCTCTTGGAGCATACTTGAGATATTCTTCCTCTTTTAGCCTTCTCTCTCATTAAAAGCATATCTATATCACTGATTAATTCCAAATTCTGTTTTGTCATTTTTAACATTGCACTCTAAGCCAAACCTGAGGCTTTGTAATAGTGAGCGGGGTCTAATAAATAATAATTTTTATTATGACAGACTGTTCTAAAAGTTTCAAACACATCAGCCAATAACAATACATTAGTTTTAAGATACAAATAATGATATTCTCCCAGATCCTTTATATTAAACTTCACCCAAACCTTTTTAGCTTGTGTATAATCTCGATCGGAAATATGAGTTTTATTCAACTTGCTACAGAAACTTTCCCTTGAAGGAAGTTGTGTTTCTTTAAACTTCTCAAATGAATCCATGCAGTTATACAGATATATTCTCTTTTGTGATAAGAGATCAATCTCTTCTTAAATTGAGAAATGTGATTTAAGATTCGGTAAGTTTTTAATATTTGATGCGAAGTTAGATAATGGACTTGCCATAAACTTGAATGTGTCAGGAAATCTGATATGGGTAATGGGGGATGTATGAATTGTTTTTGTGAATGAGATGTATTTTTGATCTGTGTTAGGAATGGCAGAAATAGCTCCAGATGTCTTTGAAAGTTCATTTATAAATAGATGTGTGTCATAGTGAGCGTTGTTGTGAAGAAAGATAGGAATAAAGTTTGGGGGCTTGTAATTAAGATTACAACAGGAACGAGCTGGACCTCTATATTTTCCAGTAAGGTGACAGTGATCCCTAACTTTGACCTCTCCCTCAATTTTGTCCTCACAAATATGACAGATACTGTTCTTTCTAAATTCCTTTTTCTCTCCTTTTGTTAATGACTTTGGTTTATAGGTTTTAACCATTATTTCTCTTAGTGTTGTGCAGTCTTTTTCCAATCGTCTTACAAACTCCTCTGAGGCATCTTCTCCTCTATAAATTTCTAACTTGTATTCATCACCAACAGATGATTTGATATAATAACAGAAACCACAAGGAGTATGTTTTTGATATTTATTTGTGTATGATTTATTTGGATTTGGAGAAACAGTATCTATCTTTTCAAGGATACTTTCAAAATCATCATATATCACAAACGCATGTTTTATGGATTTGTTAAAATCTTTGAATGATATGTTTGAACCTGCTTTTGGTAAATTGATTACGGGTGATTTATGATTACTACAATATTTCAAATGTTGATTTAGTCGTTCTTTTGTATGAAAGGAGTTGATATGAGGTATTTATTATAAAAAATTTTTTAAAGAATATCATTATCACAACTATCACAATGTTTTGTTTCTTAGTCAAGTGGAGATATTTGTCTGAAAAGATTGAATGTGTGTTTGTTGGTTTGAAGGTGTTTTTTATAACATTTATATTCGGTTACGGTCATCGGTACAGTTCCTTGGATTTACAAATTATGTGATTTAAAGGGGGAAGAGATTTTAGGTTCATTTTATTCACAGGAATTACAAAAGATAAAGATATATTGAAAAAAACCCTTGGACTTACAATTTATGTGATTTAATGGGGGAAGAGATTTTAGGTTCATTTTGTTCACAGGAATTACAAAAGACAAAGATAAATTGAAAAAATAGTTTTAGACTCCGCCCCTTTTTAAACTCCGCCCCCTTTTTAAACTCCGCCCCTCTTTGAATCCACCCACACAAGCCACATCCACACAAGCCCCACCCATATAAACCACATCCACACAAGCCCCACTCACACAAACCCCACCCACAAAAGCCACATCCACACAAGCCCCACACACATAAGCCACATCCACATCCATCATATCCACATAATTAGTGATTAGTTTATTAGTTCCCACACACAACATGTTTATTTAATTAAAAAAAATTAATTGCTCCACCCACACAAGCCACATTCACACAAGCCCCACCCACACAAGCCCCACCCACACAAGCCCCACCCACACAAGCCCCACCCACACAAGCCCCACCCACACAAGCTCCACCCACACAAGCTCCACCCACACAAGTTCCACCCACACAAGCTCCATCCACACCAGTACCACCCACAAAAGCCCCACCCCCCCTGTGCACCCCTACCTTTGACCCACCACCCCCCTCATCCCACCCCCCACCCTTCCCCACACACACATGGGGAGGGGAGGGAAAAGGGATGAGGGGGGTGGTGGGTCGTTGGCAGAGCACACATACCCCCCCCCCCTTTTACATCTCCTTTATTCTTTTCTTATAATTCAAAATCAGATAATTATAAGGAAAGCATTTATAATTAAACAAAAGTAATAACATTGAACAAAATCTTCTTTCGCAGCAGTCTGATGGTTTGTTTTGGTTTTGAAACTCGATCAACATATTCTGTTCAAAACAAAGAGTGAAGAACAATTAGGGTATATAAAGATGATTATATTATGATATTAATAAAATAATAAATATAACATTTACCTCCAGAAGATAGAGTGTCGTGTCAGATTCCTCCAGAAGATTAAGTTGTGTGTTTGGTTCATCCAGCCAGGTGTTTAAACTGAAAAATAAAGAATAATAATAATAATAATAATAATAATGAGTCAAACACACACACACACACACACACACACACACACACACACACACACACACACACACACACACACACACACACACACACACACACACACACACATATACACATATACACATATACACATATACACATATACACATATACACATATACACATATACACATATTCATATATATATATATATATATATATATATATATATATATATATATAAATACACACACACATACACACATACACAAACATACACACATACACACATACACATATATATATATACACATATATATATATATATATATATATATATATATATATATACATACACACACATACACACATACACACATACACACACACACACACACACACATATACACACGGAGGCAGAGATAAAGACAGAGGGAGAGAGACAAAGACATAAAGACACACAGAGAGACAGAGGGATAATTTCTCACCTTTGACTCGACTCATTCAAGGTTAGAGGACGTGAGAGAATTTTTTCCAGCCAACAAAAATGTCATTCAATTCTCTTCTGAACGACCGAATGTCTTCAAGGAAGTCATTCATTTTTAGCCACTCATCGTGTTATTCAAAGGCCTCCTGTTCTCGATCAGTTATCAAAGATGTTTTTATTGGGGACAACCTGTTAGAAAAAGACACACAATAATTATTGGTTGTATAGTGATTTAATTCTGTATAAAACAACAAATAATGAATGTATAAAATTCAATATAAAACTAGGATCTCACATTTCATCTTGTGAAAACGATTGATCTGCAAGGTTGTCGTAATAATCTGAACGCTCCATATTCGAAATAAAACACACTCGGCAAGTTGGTTTAATAGGCAACTTGATGACGTCAATGAAATGTGAAAACAATGGGGTTTTCAGGGTGTGTCCCACATAGGAAATGACCCGAATTTTTTGGCTTGGTTTGGGCGAGGTAGCTTGGCTGACTCCAGACTGACTCATTTTAACACGAAAAAGAAACGGCTGGCTTTCAATGATTTTGACAAAACTTTCGTTTAAAATATATTCTTTTTTATTAAAGTTGATTTTGCTTGCTTTTAGCTAAATAAAACTTTGTTCTGCTAGTGTTCTGATGATTTAAGATATAACCATGAGAGACATGGGCACAGAATACTTTCTCATTTTCACAGCACGACTCTGCTCTTAAAGGCACTTCCCAATTTTACAGAACCGAAGGAGGGATAGTGAACTTCCCTTTCTTTCGTGCTTGAAGAGATGAAGTAAATATACTCAATGGAAATGAATGTTATAAGAAAATGAAGTTATTCCCTAAAGTAGAACATGGACAAATATTCGTTGGTTTGCTCTTTGAGTGGAATGAAAATATAAAAGGACTGTGATTATGTTGGGGGGAAGAAGTGCTTTAATCAGTAAGTCTCAATCTTTCATAGTCTCAATTTTACATTTGCTTGTATGGGAGGGAAGGGGATAGGTATGGAGAAAATCAGTCTCCTATTTTGAGTTTTGGGGACTTGAGTCAGAAAGTTTTTCCCTTTTCCCCATTCATTTGAATGGGTGTCCCAAAAGCCCCATGTATCATCTATTGACACACACCTTTCTAATAAATTAGGAATGTAAATAGTTTTTCAACAGGTTTGTTATCATATAAATACAGTATTTAATCATATATCGTATAGATACAGTATTTAATTCAGAAAATATCGCACTTTGCAAATTTTTTATTTATACAATTCAGTGTCTTAAATTCTGATAGATACATTGATTCTGAGTATAATTTGAGGCCCGGACTTCCGGGGGAAAAAAATTATGAACTTGCACACCTAAAAATACGGTATGCTGTCGAACCCTGACATTCGTGGGGAATGCGCTCCTGAAAAATGTTGTGAATGTCAGGACATTGTTTCAATGCAAAAAATGGAGACAGGCTCCCGGCAGTTCATGATTCATAAGGTAAAATCAAAAATCCCATGAAAATCCATGAATATGCTTGCAAAAAAACTGCGAATATGCGAAGCATCGAGATGAGAATCTAGAAGCAGGTCAGAAAAACCACGACTACGCCTGTGAAAAAAAACACAAATATGTGAAGCACGGGGCTGCACATGTAGAGGCAGGTCAGAAAAACCATGAATACGCCCACGAAAAATGCAAAAAATACCGCAAATACACGAAGCACAAGGCCACGAACGTAAAAGCAGGTCACATTTTATGAACGGTGAATATGCGGGGTCCACGAATAGGAGAACTGCAAATGTCGGGGTCCGATAGTATTAATGAGCTCGCCAGTGTTCTTGGAAAGCTCTCTTCCTTTTTTGCAGATATCTCCGCATTTTTTTACATAGTACTCCGTCGCAATGACAAGCAGACAGCAGCTGTGTCATTGTGCTGATCCGGAATTAATAAGACTAGGTGGCACCCCCCGCCCTCCGGTCGGGAGTACCAGTGTCAGCCCACCAAACATAGATGGCCACTTAGTGTCCGGGAGTCAAAGAAAACGTAAAATTGTCAGGAATAGCACCGCGATCAATATAACAATCACCAGGATGAGTCACGAGGTGAGAAAAGCATGTGGTAAAGACGCCGCCCTGTAATCATCAATAATGTAATCACCGATGTGAGAGGTGAGAAAACACAAGGTGGGGAAAGTGTGGGATAAACATCTTGGGAAAAACAGTCACACGCAATTGGTCAGTGCCGTGACCAATCAACGAGCGAATATTGCTGACATAGCTAGAGCCACAAATTCTCGATTTATTATTGTCAATGCTGGTCTGATAAATGGAACACATCCTTCAATCCTAGAAAACCTATGTCTCTAACAACAAAAAGTTAAATTCTCAGATTGGGCATTAAATGAGGTGTCAACTTCAAATCCATCCTGATCTTAGTAGCATGTCTGTTTTAAAACTAGAAGGGCACTCGCTAGAGCACATACCTCTGCCACGCAATGCCTGGTCCACGAGAACATATCTGGCCCAATACATTTTTGAAATATCATGCTATATATATCGTTTTTGGCCCGATCTCTCAATGGTGAAGAATCACAGTAAAGGTTATATAATTCTCGTATCCAGATATGGGTTCGGAGCTTCACCTAAATCGAATCAATTCGTTGTGGTCACACACCCAACCTGTCCACCAAGTTTCATACAAATCCGTCCACAACTTTCAAAGATATCATGCTATATATTATTTGCGCCTAATCTCTCAATGGTGAAGAATCACTTAAAAAAATTTACTAATTCCCGTATCCAGATCTGGAATCGGATCTTCACCAAAATTGAATCAATTCTTCCTTGTCACACACCCAACCCTTCCACAAAATTTCATCCCGATTGTCCACTACTTTTTGAGATATCCTGCACACAGACAAATAAACAGACAGAAAGGGGTGAAAACATCACCTTCGGTGGCGGAGGTAACAACGGTAAACTTAAGTTTTCTTCATCATTTTTTGTCTTGCTAAATAAGTCAGTGTTCAGTATAAACGTTGCAAAGTGTATTCAATCCAAGATGTTATTTCTGCAACGACCAAGGCTCATGCACATTCTTTACATAAAGTACAAGGACAACCCACAATAGACAAAATAACATAGGTGGTGGACTCTCTCTGCTTTTGGCAGCCATAAAATACTCCCAGCCAATAAATCCCTCTTATATTTCACTCAAATATGAGCCTTTTCCATCATGCACTCAACCAATGAGATATACACTGAGCCGTAGACCTATGATTCTTTACGATATTCAATTGAGTAAATTTGTTTATTTAAGCTGTTTATTTAAGCAGATTTGATGTCAGCAGAGATGATAAAAACTGCTGTATCAGAAATTTAGAAACAGTTACTGAACATCCGTAATGCTGGGAATAATGACAAAACTCTTTCACCGCAAACAAATTTTCATCTCAAAAACATTCATTGGGACCGGTAGGGTCATGTATTGCAAAGCAATTCTCGCTCTGGTTTTGCATGTCATTTGCATTTGTGGAAATGAGAACAATATCATCGGAAAAAATCAAGGTCCTCTTGGTGCCTCGGTCTATTCTATCTCAGGCCCAATTATGTTTCCATGAGAGAGTACTGCATATTACCCAGTCTACGGCGACATCGAATTGCGCTGGTGACAGCACACATCCCTGTCTAACACCTGTCGAGATCTTAAACCATTCTGTAAATCCATCTTCTGTCTCAATACAGCTTTCTATTCCATCGTGCATGTTCTCGAATATCCATTCAAACTTATCTGGGATACCATAATGTCATAATTTACTCCACAGTAATTCCCCATCTATACTGTCAAAGGCCTTTTCAAAGTCTATCATGTTGAATAATATTTGCCTGGAAGACTGGGATTCCTTCAATGGTCCTTCCTCGGATAAAGATTTGGTCTATGTATGATCTTGATTTCTTTTTAAACCCTTCTTCATTCCATTGGGACCATACTCGATACAGAGCGTTGGTGCTGCTTAAGCAGTCTCCTTGGCTTTTGGGCACAATCCTGGACGGGTCGCCACTCCGACACAGGATACCAACAAGCTGGCCGACCTCGGAAGGATGACAGGCAGAGTTCACCCCACCTGGTATTAATTCAACAGCTGAGAGGGATTTGAACTTAGGATCCTAGGATCCCAAGCCCACCACCCCAACCATTAAGCCAAGACCAGGCATAAACCCTTCTTGTTCCTGTTGAAATTCCTTGATCACGGCATCCTTTAATCTTGATATTCACATCACATTTTAATTTAAAGGCTTTTACCAGTACAGACAAAACTTTAATGCCTATCCAATGACTACAGTCCATAAGATCACCTTTTTGGGGGGTTTTTGTAATAAGTTCCCTTTTCCAATCGCAGGTATGAATCGTATCAAAATCATATCAATCAATCATATCAATCATACAAAAAAAATTTTATTAAAAAAGTTGCAAGAAAACAAAACTTTGCCAGGTCAGTCTGTCCCGTAGGGGGTGGCCTCGGGTGAACACCCAGGCCTAAGGCCTGATGCTGCCAATCTGTGCTGCTTCATGCAATGGCAGCACCTTATTTGATTGGGGTGCAGTCAGGCCAGCTGTCCAGCCAATGGGTGTAATGTCGTGGGGTGGAGTCGTAGCAGCTAAACACTGACCCATGTAAAATATGTGATATGTTCTCAGTTTAAAAAGGGCAAAACAGTGAAAAATGGATGAAATGCCCTGAAATTTGAACTTTTCTGTACCTTATCATAATAAAACCATGTACCAAGTTTCAGTTGAATATGTTAAGGGATATGGGAAAAATGTCTGAAATTCCACAGATGGGATGGACAGATGGACGGAGAGCAAACTTATCGTTCCCTCCGGTGAAACCGGTAGGGGATGAATAATACGGATGCCATATCCAAGAAGGGGAACACTATTGGCTTGAAAATCAACACAAAGAAAACAAAGTTATGAAAGATAGGGCTTAAATATGATAATACAAATCTCAAGATAGATCGAGAGACCCCACTGGAAACACACACCAGATTCATCTACCCACCATATTTCTGCAGGGCACTTAAAGTCCGCCAACAACCCCCTTCTGGTAAAACTACCAAAATCACGAATCACTGCTCACCTTCACTCTTTCATTTCTCTTTTTTCCCACCTTTGGAATAAACTCCCTCACTCTGTTCAATCCCATTCTTCCCTCCAGGCCTTCAAAACAGCTGTTCACCACCACCTCTTATCTTCCCCCATCCAAATCCTCTCTTTTCTTCTTCTTCTTCTTCCTCTTTCGGCTTGCTCCCGTTAGGGGTCGCCACAGCGGACCAACTGTCTCCATTTCGCTCTATCCTCCACATCTTCCATTGACACTCCAACCACCCGCATGTCCGCCCTCACCGCATCCATGAACCTCTTCTTTGGCCTTCCTCTTCTCCTCCTGCCTGGCGGCTCCATCTTCAACATCCTTCTCCCGATATACTCCGTTTCCCTCCTGTGCACATGTCCAAACCATCTCAATCTCGCCTCTCTCACTTTGTTTCCAAACCGTCCTACCTGCGCTGTCCCTCTAATATACTCATTCCTTATCCTGTCCATCCTCGTCACTCCCAACGAGAATCGCAGCATCTTTAACTCTGCCACCTCCAGCTCTGCTTCCTGTCTTTTTGTTAGCGCCACCGCCTCCAAACCATACAACATGGCTCGTCTCACTACCGTCTTGTATACTTTCCCCTTCACTCTTGCAGCTACCCTTCTGTCACAAATCACTCCTGCAACTCTTCTCCACCCACTCCATCCTGCCTGCACTCTCTTTTTCACTTCTCTCCCACACTCTCCGTTACTTTGGACAGTTGATCCCAAGTATTTAAAGCAATCCACCTTCCCCACCTCAACTCCTTGCAACTGCACCATACCACCACCCTCCCTCTCATTTACGCACATGTACTCCGTCTTACTCCTACTGACTAACATTCCCCTTCTCTCCAGTGCGTACCTCCACCTCTCAAGGCTCGATTCAGCCTGCTCCCTACTCTCCCTACAGATCATGATGTCATCCGCGAACATCATGGTCCATGGAGACTCCAGTCTGATCTCGTCCGTCAACCTGTCCATCACCATTGCAAACAGGAAAGGGCTAAGAGTCGATCCTTGGTGCAATCCAACTTTAACCTTAAACCGGTCCGTCATTCCTTCCGCACACCTCACCGCTGTCACACTGTCCTCATACATATCCTGCATGATCCTCACATACTTCTCCAACACTCCCGACTTCCTCATACAATGCCACAACTCCTCTCTTGGCACCCTATCGTAAGCTTTCTCTAAATCCACAAACACACAATGTAACTCTTTCTGGCCTTCCCTATACTTCTCCATCAACATTCTCAAAGCAAACATCACATCAGTGGTGCTCTTTCCTGGCATAAACCCATATTGCTGCTCACAGATCGTCACCTCTCCTCTCAACCTAGCTTCCACTACTCTTTCCCACAACTTCATGGTGTGGCTTAACAACTTTATCCCTCTGTAATTTCCACAGCTCTGCACATCACCCTTATTCTTGAAAATCGGAACCAGTACACTTAATCTCCACTCCTCCGGCATCCTCTCACTTTCCAAGACTTTATTAAACAATCTGGTTAACAACCCCACTGCCATCTCTCCTAAGCACTTCCATGCCTCCACTGGTATACCATCTGGGCCAACCGCCTTTCCACTTTTCATCTTCTTCATAGCAGTCCTCACTTCATCCTTACTGATCCACCCCACTTCCAGATTCACTATCTCCACCTCTTCCAACCTTCTCTCTCTCTCATTTTCTTCATTCATCAGCTCCTCAAAGTACTCCATCCACCTTCTCAATACACTCTCCTCGCTCGTCAGCACATTCCCATTTGCGTCCTTTATCACCCGAACCTGCAGCACATCCTTCCCAGCTCGGTCCCTCTGTCTTGCCAATCGGTATAAATCCTTTTCCCCTTCTTTTGTATCCAACTTCTCATACAGCTCGTCATATGCCTTTTCCTTGGCCTTCGCCACCTCTCTTTTTTGCTTTTCGACGCCACTCCTTGTACTCCTGCCGACTTTCTTCATCTCTCTGACTATCCCACTTCTTTTTCGCCAACCCCTTCTTCCTTATACTTTCCTGTACTTCCTCATTCCACCACCAAGTCTCCTTATCTTCCTTCCTCTGTCCAGATGTCACACCAAGTACCTTCCTAGCTATCTCCCTCACAACTTCTGCTGTCGTTGCCCAATCATCCCACCCATCTTTACCACCATCCAACGCCTGTCTCACCTCCTCCCTAAATTTCACGCAACAGTCTTCCTCCTTCAGCTTCCACCATCTGGTCCTTGGTTCAGCCCTCACTCTCTTCCTCAACCTCACCTCTAAAGTCATCCTACAGACCACCAATCGATGCTGTCGAGCTGCACTCTCCCCTGCCACCACCTTACAGTCACTAATCTCTTTCAGGTTGCATCTCCTGCTTAAGATGTAATCCACCTGTGTGCACTTTCCTCCACTCTTGTATGTGTCTCTCTGTCTCTCAACACCAGGCCAAATCCTCTCTTTTCTACCCCTGTTAATCCACCCCAAACCTACCTCCTTCAAATTCCCTGCTTTCCTTCCTTAAAGTCCCTGTAGTGTCCATCTTGTATACTCCATGTTCCCCACCCCATCTCTCTCCCTTCCACAGATCTCCTAATGTCTCTGTTCCCCACTGCTCTGTCCTTCCCTCTCTCACCCCTCTGTCTCCTGCCCCCCCCCCACCTTGCTGTGTGTTGTGTGTTAACTCTCATATGAGCCTCGACAATGTATACAAAAATAAAAATATAAAAAGCTACAGGACTAATTCCAATGATACTTTCGGAGGTGGACAGGACAAGGGATGGGTTATCTTTCATCCGGAATCAAGACGTGTACCAGCATTCGACCATGGAGGAATTTTGGGTCAGCATGACCGGGAGTTACCCAAATCTGTCAGCACACGCAGTCAGATTAATTTTGGCATTTGCATCAACTTATATGTGCAAGATTGGATTTTCATGTTTGTTGCACATTAAGTCCAAACAGAAGAATCGGCTTGCAGTGGAAAGTGATATTCGTTGTGCATTATCAAGTACCACTCCCAACATTGAAAAGCTTGTCAGTGAGAATCCAAAAATCTGTTCGTAAGAACTAAATTTCAAACCAAAATGTTTGTAGTCAACTCGTTTTTTTTTATTTATTATCATGTCTCAAAAAGGAGGTCGTCCACGAAAAACTTTTGATTGGCCCGGTGGTCCGTGGACTGAAACGAGTTGAGAACCACTGTGGTCCAGCTTTAAACTCGAGCACAACGAATCCCAGAGAAGACCCACGGTTAATCTCTTTGATTTCAAATGGCTGGGAACGTGCAGCTCTGTTTAGGAGTTTATTTTATTATAAAAAAAAAAATCCGTGTGTTTTTAAACTAACTTGAGATTTCATTTCCTATAATTTAACGGCATGTTTGTTCATGCATACCTGTATGTATGCGCTTGTGCAAGTACCGAGTCATTTAAATCATTAAAGGCAATCTCCTTGTTTATGTGGACATTTTTAGCAGCAAAGCTGACGTTCTGTTTCATGCATTGGCAAACCTTCACTTTACAACTGAGAGAGAGAGAGAGAGAGAGAGAGAGATAGAGAGAGAGAGAGAGAGAGAGAGAGAGAGAGAGAGAGAGAGAGAGAGAGAGAGAGAGAGAGAGAGAGAGAGAGAGAGAGAGAGAGAGTGTGTGTGTGTGTGTGTGTGTGTGTGTGTGTGTGTGTGTGTGCGCGCGCATGCTTGTTTGTCGTGCTACTCTTCCTACAGTTCTGGGCCAATTACATCCAGACCTGCTACAGAGGATCAGCATGATCCCAATTAATGTATGGGGGTGTTTTTATCTTTGCTGGTATAGTGGGGCAACTTAGCTAAATATAGCATAA
Organism: Eptatretus burgeri; assembly: GCF_056783735.1. Classification (NCBI taxonomy): domain Eukaryota; kingdom Metazoa; phylum Chordata; class Myxini; order Myxiniformes; family Myxinidae; genus Eptatretus; species Eptatretus burgeri. The sequence goes on from NC_140965.1 coordinate 48,615,346, forward strand.
CAATTGTGCATTTCGTGAAGAAAGCACCAAATTTGGAACACTAGTAGCCTATCATATTCTGAACAGATTTGGATATTGGGCCATCTCAAATTCAGCCGCTGATGGCTGTAGCAGCCATTTTCCACTGCCATCAAAAAATTTGAGATGGCCCAATATCCAAATCTGTTCATAATATGATAGGCTACTAGTGTTCTAAATTTGGTGCTTTCCTCACAAAATGCACAATTGTTATGCTAAGTTGCCCCACTAGTGGTCTTGGCGGGAAATGCAAGTTCGCTATGTAAATGTGTGTCGTGTCGCACCGCCTCCAGGTAGGGGAGGGTACTACAAGTCCCCACCATTTACAGCGCAGTATTCCTGTCCCCACGTTTTCCTGTACAGTGAGGTGTTTTGAATTATCAGCAATAGGTATGTATTTGCTTCATGCACATAACCAGGTTATTTTTTTTTTGCCAATTATTTTTGCCAATTATTATTTTTTTTGGGTTTTTTTATAAACCAATTTTTTGCCATAATTTTACCCAAATTATGGTATGCATCAGAAGAAGGTGTTCCATGTTTGGAACAAGATCGCCCACAAGGCGGGTACTCTGCTCGTGTTTTATAATGGAACAGTGAGGAAATATGCAGGATTCTTGATTTGTGGCCTTTTTTGTGTTTTTTTTCCCTGAGGTGTTGGTCTAACCTTTTAACAAACAGGATTGCACCATTAAACAAGTCCTCGCCTGATTTCTGTCATCGGCACAGAGATCAGTTTGCCAGTGGATCCTTTTCTCCAGTTTTCCTCTTGTGAATGGACCTGGGATATTTAGTGGGCAACTTCAGGTGCTGACTTGCATGGATTCTCATGATCATACACCTAAAAACCTCACCAAGCTCTTTTTTGTTTTCCCACATTTGCGAAATGTATGACGTTCACCATTGCGGCTTCTCTCTAAATACACATACCTCACGATGAAGAACTCTAAGCAACCTATCATATTTGGCAACTGCCTTAATTTGGGGTACTCCAGTACATATTACAATGCGGTGATTCTGCAATTTTCTTTTTACTAGTAGTGTTTATTTTTTTAGAGGCTATCTATAGGCTCATGGAATGGCTGAAAGACAGAGAGCTGAGAAGCATAAATCCTGACATTGGGAAGGGAAGGTCAGGTACATGGAAAGAATGATATGGAAGGATACGAAAAATGAAAAACGAGAAAAACGAGTAGAAAAGCCATGAAGTAAATCAAGAATTTGTTGTCGACAACTTTGAGGTTTATGGAAGAGCAAGTTGACAACGAGTAAAGAAGACACCATAGTAACATTGCAGCCACAGATGAATGAAATGAATGAACGAACAATGAACAAATTAATGAAAAAAACAACTTAATAGGAGATAGGGGAGGGAAGCACACAGAATAACCTGCAATTATGAGCGTTTAGTTAGGTAGGGTTAATGGGGGTAGAAATCATTGGAGGTATGAATTGGGGATGATATGACTGTGATGCACCACCTGTTTGAAGTCCAAGAGGGAGGAGTACGGTTGAACCATCTTCTGAAGGTGATTTCTCAGAGAGGAGTAAAGGTGTGCAGCAAGCTTGGATCTTTGGGAGTTGAATCAGGAAGGGGGTATAGGAAGAATGTGTGCAACGTGAAGGAGTTTGGGAGGCTCAGAGAGCCGAGATGCGGTAAAAATCAGAGGCCACCAACTAGATAAAAGTCTGGTGATGAGCTGACGCATTAAATGACTTAGAAAACAGCACTGGATAGAATTTGGAACATGGTCTGCAAAATAATTGAAAGTGAGCTATTTTGCTGGACTTGTATTGAAAAACAAGTAGTGCATTTCATGATGACCATAGTTGACTAAGCTTGTTGGACTATATCAACCCACCAACCCACCAAGCAGCCAGCCAACCAACAAAGAAACCAATCAATAAACCCATCCACCAATGAACTAACCCATCCACCAACCAACCAACCCACCAACAAAGCAACCAATCAATCAACCCATCCACCAATTAACTAACCCACCCACCAACCTAACAAGCAAGCAATCAACCCACCTACCAATCGACCAACCCACCAAGCAACCAATCAACAAAGCAAGCCACCAAACAACCTTCCAACCAACCATTCAACCAAACAACCAACTCACCAAGCAACAAAACAACCAACTCACCACCAAATAAAGCAATCAACCAACATGCCAACCAACCATTCAACCAACCAACCAACCAACAAAGCAACCAATCAATAAACCCATCCACCAATTAACTAACCCACCCACCAACCCACCAACCAATCCACCAACAAAGCAACCAATCAATCAACCCATCCTCCAATTAACTAACCCATCCACCAACCAAACAAGCAAGCAATCAACCCACCTACCAAGCGACCAACCCACCTACCAATTGACCAACCCACCAAGCAACCAATCAACAAAGCAAGCCACCAAACAACCTTCCAACCAACCATTCAACCAAACAACCAACTCACCAAGCAACCAACCAAGCACCAAAACAACCAACCTACCACCAAACAAAGCAATCAATCAACATGCCAAACAACCATTCAACCAACAAAGCAACCGACGAATGAAGCAACCAACCCACCAAACAACTAACCCACCAAGCAACCAACCCAACAACCATTCAACCAACCAACCAACACATCAAGCAACAAAGCAACCAACAAAGCAACCAACCAAGCAAACAAGCACCCAACCCACCAATCAAAAGATCAACCAACCAACCCTCCAAGGCAAATTTTTGATGCCAATTGTGTGTTTCTGTAAAAGAAAGCACCAGCGTGCTGTTTAGCCTGGAACTATAAGTATGTAAGTATCTTCCGAGAATCTTATATTTTGCCTTTGTGCTTCTTGGGACCTGTTATTCAACAGGCGAAGGAAACTTCATGTGCTTGATGGACTCCAGATTGAAGTTTAATCTGAGCAAAAACGAGTCGGAAATAGCCCAAGGTTAAGATAGCCAACTTTGGATAGCAGTCACGTGACCTGTGCAAACCGCGCCAAATTCCTTGTTTATTGATCACAGCTTGTCAGAGTTCCATGATTATGTAATCCGTTGTCATGTTCACTGATCTAAGTGAGCTATTATCAGGAAGTCCCATATTTTCTGGCAATTCTGCAGGAAAAACATTTTAAAATTTCGTGGCAGTGCTTTTGGAGCTTCACCAGGTAATTTCGCAAGGTTGACACTGGTTAAGGACAAAGAAGTGTTGTCGACCTTTTGGGCTAGGGGAGATTCCATTTAGTTGTGCATTACAAAGGTCACCTATCTTAAGTGATCTCTGATTCTAAAAGTGAACTGTTACAGCAGGTCCAAATGTGTCGAAAATTGGAGGGAAGGTCGAGATTTGACTGCACAGAATACTTCGGATGGATGATAACATCACCATGTTGAGCTTGAGCAGGTTATGGAGAAGTAGATCAGTTGTTAGATGTGTAAGTTAGTATCTCCTTGTGCCGGGGACTGACAAATGGCTGAGCTGATAGCGGTTGTGCTGTGTTGCCACATTAAAGGTGGAATCAGACCGAAAGGTTACCAATCCGTCTGCAGTCGGAGAGGAGCAGCACCCAAGCCTTGATCCATGGTTGATTGGTGTAAATAATGCTCAGAGTACTAATCCCTCCTGTAACCAGTAGTTTATGGAAAGATAAGGGAGCTCCGGCTCAAAATGGACAGCAATATTCAACAACACTTCCCTGAAGGATTTACGCCATTTTGGTGGTGGTGTTTACAAAGGTTGTCATTCCACTCGGTCTTAGTGCTGGTGGATCTTCGATGCGGTAATTTTGGTTGATTGATTGTCGAGAAGGTTTTACTAGCACCTGTATTAGTGAAATTATTGACATTGAAGAGAGGTCACTATAACCAATTTCATATCTCTCTCTTACAAACCTTTGACGGCGTTATTTGATCACATGGCAGTATGGATACACACGAGGTTACGAAGGTTGCTAAGTCAACTAGACCGGCTCTTGGTGGAGCACATTCCTCCGCCAAGCTGAACATTGTGCGTTTTGTATCCCACTGATGGGTTGGGTTTAGATACGGATCTGAACCAACATCGAATCGGCTTGTTCTTGTCACTGAACCAAAACTTCCACCAAGTTTCGTCCGAATCCGTCTATATAACTTTTTGAGATGTCCTGCTCAGACAGACAAACAAGGGTGAAAACATAACCTCCGTCCACTTTCGGTGGTGAAGGTAATTTGACGTTACAAGTTCAACCGATGTTTAACCAGACTGTAATGGTTCGAGTGTCCGCTCCAAGTCTGGGGGATCATATGGACCAAGTTTGATGTTCACCGTTTTTAAAAAGATAGTAGCATGGACAAAGAACCATCGGTTGGCAATCACAGCACAAGCTTTGATGGGCCTATTGCCCTCCTGTGTGTTGAAGTTCCTTGAAAGGCAACTCGTGTTATTTATCTAGTAAATAAATATCATTTACTGTGTCTGTGTGGAACACCAATCATGCCAAAACTACTCTGCCAATTGCCATCAAACTTGGCACATGGACCAAGTTTGACCTTGTGGTGAACATGGGCTCCTTGGTTTCATCTGGAATTGCGGGAGTTCGGGAGGGCAGGTCGACGGAAACCTCGATGTAAATGTGTATCGTGTAGCACAACCTCCACGTTGGAGAGAGTATTACAAGTCTCCACCATTTAGAGTGGAGTAAATTCATGTCCCCACGTTTTCCAATGCAGTGAGGTGCTTTGAATTCGAAGCAGTGGGTATGTTCTTCCTTCGTGCGCATAATCTGGGTTATTTTTTTGCGTATACGGAGTTGTCCGTTGCCTATACACCACCCAAATAAAAGTATGCGTCAGAACAACGCGTTGCATGCTTGGAAAAAGGTCACCTGTCGGGCGGATCCTCTGCTGATATTTACAATTCGTGCACAATCCCAGTTTTTCTTCAATGCATGATGTAGCCTTGTGGTGGATTTTTTATAACAATGTCCATGACAAAGCCTCGTGGTTAACTGACAAAGCCTCATGGTGGACTGACAAAGCCTCATGGTGGACTGGCAAAGCCTCATGGTGGACTGACAAAGCCTTATGGTGGACTGGCAAAGCCTTATGGTGGACTGGCAAATCCTCATGGTGGACTGGCAAAGCCTCATGGTGGACTGGCAAACCTCATGGTGGACTGGCAAAGCCTCATGGTGGACTGGCAAAGCCTCATGGAGGACTGACAAAGCCTCATGGTGGACTGGCAAATCCTCATGGTGGACTGACAAAGCCTCATGGTGGACTGGCAAAGCTTCATGGAGGACTGACAAAGCCTCATGGTGGACTGGCAAACCTCATGGTGGACTGGCAAAGCCTCATGGTGGACTGGCAAAGCTTCATGGAGGACTGACAAAGCCTCATGGTGGACTGGCAAAGCCTCATGGTGGACTGGCAAAGCCTCATGGTGGACTGGAAAAGCTTCATGGAGGACTGACAAAGCCTTATGGTGGACTGGCAAATCCTCATGGTGGACTGGCAAAGCCTCATGGTGGACTGACAAAGCCTTATGGTGGACTGGCAAAGCTTCATGGAGGACTGACAAAGCCTCATGGTGGACTGGCAAACCTCATGGTGGACTGACAAAACCTCATGGTGGACTGGCAAAGCCTCGTGGTGGACTGGAAAAGCCTCATAGTGGACTGACAAAGCCTCATGGTGGACTGGCAAAGCCTCATGGTGGACTGACAAAGCCTCATGGTGGACTGACAAATCCTCATGGTGGACTGACAAAACCTCATGGTGGACTGGCAAAGCCTCATGGTGGACTGGCAAAGCCTTATGGTGGACTGGCAAAGCCTTATGGTGGACTGGCAAACCTCATGGTGGACTGGCAAAGCCTCATGGTGGACTGGCAAAGCTTCATGGAGGACTGACAAAGCCTCATGGTGGACTGACAAAGCCTCATGGTGGACTGGCAAAGCCTCATGGTGGACTGGCAAAGCCTCATGGTGGACTGGAAAAGCTTCATGGAGGACTGACAAAGCCTTATGGTGGACTGGCAAATCCTCATGGTGGACTGGCAAAGCCTCATGGTGGACTGACAAAGCCTTATGGTGGACTGGCAAAGCCTCATGGTGGACTGACAAAGCCTCATGGTGGACTGGCAAAGCCTTATGGTGGACTGACAAAGCCTCGTGGTGGACTGGCAAAGCCTCGTGGTGGACTGGAAAAGCCTCATAGTGGACTGACAAAGCCTCATGGTGGACTGGCAAAGCCTCATGGTGGACTGACAAAGCCTCATGGTGGACTGACAAAGCCTCATGGTGGACTGACAAAGCCTCATGGTGGACTGGCAAAGCCTCATGGTGGACTGGCAAAGCCTCATGGTGGACTGGCAAAGCCTTATGGTGGACTGACAAAGCCTCATGGTGGATTGGCAAAGCCTTATGGTGGACTGACAAAGCCTTATGGTGGATTGACAAAGCCTCATGGTGGACTGACAAAGCCTCATGGTGGACTGGCAAAGCCTCATGGTGGACTGGCAAAGCCTCATGGTGGACTGACAAAGCCTCATGGTGGACTGACAAAGCCTCATGGTGGACTAGCAAAGCCTCATGGTAGACTGACAAAGCCTCATGGTGGACTGGAAAAGCCTCATGGTGGACTGACAAAGCCTCATGGTGGACTGGCAAAGCCTCATGGTGGACTGACCAAGCCTCATGGTGGACTGACAAAGCCTCATGGTGGACTGGCAAAGCCTCATGGTGGACTGACAAAGCCTCATGGTGGACTGGCAAAGCCTCATGGTGGACTGACAAAGCCTCATGGTGGACTGGAAAAGCCTCATGGTGGACTGGCAAAGCCTCATGGTGGACTGGCAAAGCCTCATGGTGGACTGACAAAGCCTCATGGTGGACTGACAAAGCCTCATGGTGGACTGGCAAAGCCTCATGGTAGACTGACAAAGCCTCATGGTGGACTGGAAAAGCCTCATGGTGGACTGGCAAAGCCTCATGGTGGACTGGCAAAGCCTCATGGTGGACTGACAAAGCCTCATGGTGGACTGACAAAGCCTCATGGTGGACTGGCAAAGCCTCATGGTGGACTGACAAAGCCTCATGGTGGACTGGCAAAGCCTCATGGTGGACTGGCAAAGCCTCATGGTGGACTGGAAAAGCCTCATAGTGGACTGACAAAGCCTCATGGTGGACTGGCAAAGCCTCATGGTGGACTGGCAAAGCCTCATGGTGGACTGGAAAAGCCTCATGGTGGACTGGCAAAGCCTCATGGTGGACTGGCAAAGCCTTATGGTGGACTGGCAAAGCCTTATGGTGGACTGACAAAGCCTCATGGTGGACTGGCAAAGCCTTATGGTGGACTGACAAAGCCTTATGGTGGATTGACAAAGCCTTATGGTGGACTGACAAAGCCTCATGGTGGACTGGCAAAGCCTCATGGTTGACTGACAAAGCCTCATGGTGGACTGGAAAAGCCTCATGGTGGACTGGCAAAGCCTCATGGTGGACTGGAAAAGCCTCATGGTGGACTGACAAAGCCTCATGGTGGACTGACAAAGCCTCATGGTGGACTGGAAAAGCCTCATGGTAGACTGGCAAAGCCTCATGGTAGACTGACAAAGCCTCATGGTGGACTGACAAACCCTCATGGTGGACTGACAAAGCCTCATGGTGGACTGGCAAAGCCTCATGGTTGACCTTTTACATCAACGAGACATTATGATACAATGGACATATTTTATTTCTCGAACTCCGTTTACAAATTACAAAAGACTTCCTACCATTTGTTTCACATTAAACAATGATGGGTCTGATCACAGCACAGGACAAACATCATCTGGTATTCAGGTTATACCTCACATGTGCTTGCGTGGAAGCAACCGCTGTACAACGATCTATGGGTGGTGAATTTAACCCACATGTGACATAGTTTGATTTCAGCTGAGCCTCATCATCCTTTATGCTTTAAAATGAAGTCCTGAAGCCCAAATATGGATATGGGCCATTTGAGGTCGAGCAATCAGTTTTTATTTTTGTGTGAAGTATCGGTCTACAAACGCTGGTTGGTGTGTGTGTGTGTGTGTGTGTGTGTGTGTGTGTGTGTGTGTGTGTGTGTGTGTGTGTGTGTGTGTGTGTGTGTGTGTGTGTGTGTGTGTGTGTGTGTGTGTGTGTGTGTGTGTGTGTGTGTGTGTGTGTGTGTGTGTGTGTGGGGGGGGGGGGGGTCATGCACACGTGCTACATTTCTCCTCCAAAGGTATAATATATTCATTTGTTAATTAACCATATCAGATTTCATTGTGCAACACATAAAGTGGAGGTTGCTGCTGTGTGTAGCACATACATGTACTTGTACTTGCAGATATATATTACAAGATCGAGGGTGGTGGAGCAGCAGGTGATTGAAGGTAAAAAGGTAATGGCCTGATGATGGGGAAGTAGGAGCAACAGGTGGACGCAATAAGCAATGGAATGTTGGAACAGGACAAAAGGGTGGAGGGGAGGAGAGGAAGCACAGTAACCTTTATAAGAGGGTTGGTTTAGGTATGGTTAATGAGGGTAGAAAAAAAAAAAAAACACAGGTACAGATGGGGTTCGTCAGTGAAAGTATCTCATTGACTGTTGCCATCTAATATGATGTCTCCTCCATGGGTATAAGAGCAGTGTGATTAGTCTAGACAGAGGTACTGGGTTCTTCGGATCATGATGGTTGATGAAGTACTTGGGTAAAGAATGTCAAAACGTTCAGAATAAATTGTGTGGTGCAATGCACTTATGTATTGCCTGTGTTTATCTTTTATTACCTCGTGTGTGCACGCAAAGCTAAACGCGGGGTTAAGCAAATTGGTTCATGTTTGTTCGTCTGTCTAATCAGTTTATCCATCCATCCATCCATCCATCCATTGGGACCATACTCTGTGCAGAGTGTTGGTGCTGCCTAAACAGTCTCCTTGGCAATTGGGCACAATCCTGGACGGGTCACCACTCCGACACAGGATACCGGCAAGCTGGCACTCATTTTGCCAACCTCGGAAAGATGACAAGCAGTGTCAACCCCACCTGGTATTAGTTCAACAGCCGAGTGGGATTTGAGCTCAGGGTCCGAGGATCCAGAGCCCACCACCCTAACCATTAAGCCAACACCAGTTATTATCAGTTTCTGATCGAGGAACAACTTATTGAAATCGAATGTTATGTTTTGAACACGAATCGGAACATGAATGGAAAGACAAGTTTGCTGTTTTGCCGTACTTTGGCTCAGAATTCGTCCTGATCGCACGTGTGCAGAGTGAGATCACATCTTTCCTCTTTCTGACTGCCTAGCAGTCAAACAAAATTAAAAAAATAATTCCAAACAGGAAATTTACTGTTTTGAGGATGTCATAATGGACACAAACAACAGGCACAAATAACTTATGTCATGTGTTCGATAGGGTGATGTTATTGACTGCTGAAAATGATGGTAAATCCCAGAATTAATTGATTAATACTACTTTTACAACCTTCATTTTATTTAAATTTAATTATATACTTTAACACCGTAGTAAACAAATCATCTGTCCATCGTACTTCCAAGAACTTCCAAGGGTGGTATTCAGGACTGCTTCAACAGCACTAAAATTTCGGATTTGTTTGTTAACGATCATTATTTCATTAATATTGAAGTGACGCTGCACGGGGTAACGTGTTCTATGAACTCTAAACTTTCTGATGTATGTTTGTGAAAAGTATCACACACACACACACACACACACACACACACACACACACACACACACACACACACACACACACACACACACACACACACACACACACACAGACACACACACACCAGAGGTATTTCATGAAGCCTTATTGAAAAAAAATTCTTGCATTTGTTCGAGGAGGAATAATCGATTTATATATAGGGGCAACGGACTGCGTATGATGAAGGAAAATACCACAGCCTGCTGAGAAGGAAAGGTTCGTGTACTTCAGGCAAAGCATTGGAATTTGGCACCTGTGTGTCTCGGCGCAAGGAAAGCTTGGTGAGATGTCATTACCTCCTGTATGTTACAGCCAAAAATACAGATTTTTTTATATTTATTCCAAACACTTGTGTGTGTGTTTTTCCTTCGATGACGACCGCTCGCCTGATGTTTCATCCTTGCATGTTGCCAACGCATTGTTGATGAACAGTGTTCCCTCCTTCGACCTCACATGCATAAAGAGTATTTCCACAGCTTCAGTTGTGTGGGAGCGTTCCCAGCTTCTGGATTTTGTATGTGGCAGGAATCAATGATGCCGAACCCTCTGCCAAGTGGAGAAATCCTGGAAATTCTCAACCGTGGGAGAATCCCACATATGTCCACAACTTATTGAATTCCATGCATTGTTCACCTTTTTTTAAAGATTTTGTGTTGACTTTCTTATTGACTCATGTTTGTAGATTTACCATCTGTGCTGTTTGACCGTTGTACTTACAACTACGATGGGTAATGAATAAAAAAAAAACAATTTAGAAAGCAGAGAAATTGCTGATGAAAGGAAAGTGATGAAAAACCCCGCATGGTGTGTTGGCAGGCAGATAGTGGTCCAGTCGAGTTTGAGCATTGACCCATCAACGGGTTCCAAAGGAATATAATTGCTCACCGTGGACTGTTCATGAAAAGGCAACCTGATGTTCACAGGATTCTTGTACATTGTCAGAGCTGTGTGAAAAGCGAGGGTCCACTTACCTCTTCGATACAGGCAGAAAGGAGGGAATTATGCACACTCACCGCAAAGCTGTCTCGCCTTGGTTTGACGACCGGACCCAGCTTTAAACCGTCATCCTGGTGTTTCACTGGCAAGATGATTCATCTATGTGTGTGCTGTCCCTCGGATGGATATTAATCAGCAGTTCCATCTGCTAACATTCGTTGTTGGACGTGAAAGACCCGACAGTGTCTTTCGCAAAGAGGAGGCGAACTATTGCTGGCACCATGAACGAAGTACAAATTGCTGCCCTAACCAGCTGGGCGCGTTGCAGCAACGGCACAGCCGCATCCTCAGCTAATGATGCCACCCCACAGCCTTGTGCTGCATTTGAACGAAGAAGACAAATAACTTTTTACATCTTTCTATTAAGTTAATATCAGGTCAGATCAGGTATGGGAGCATGCGCCGGAGCAGTGCATCGCAGCGTCCACCTTCTTCCTTTACTCCAGGGGCCTCCATCTGGCCATCCCCCAAGCAGATGCCTGGCCCATCCTCATCTCCTTGAGATGCTGATCACCATGCTGCAACCATGAGGCACGTGGTCAGCATGTTGGCCTCCTCCCCTCACCTCCTCAGAAACTCTCGCTGAGAGAATCTGATGAGTAAGATCAGCGTCAGGAAAATGAGCTACATGTCCATACAGCCACAGCTGATACTCACGGACTACACAGGTAATAAATTCCATTTGAGTCTCTCTCTCAGCAACTGCTCGTTGGACACAAAGTCCAACCAGCGATATCCAAGGATTCTCCGAAGAGATCTGGTACTGAAGGAGTTAAGACTCTGTCTCAGATACTTCGTCAGAGTCTAAGTCTCACATCCGTAGAGCAAGACTGGAAGGAGCAAGGACTTAAAGACACAGACTTTTGTCCTCCTACATGAGTACTGACAGTTCCACACCCCATTATCCAGTGAATCCATGATGACCCAGGCCTGAGAGATGTCTGTCGATCTCTGGCTCATAAAATATGGAGACAAATATTACTGCCAAGGGAGGTGAATCTCTCCATGACCTAAACATCCTCACCACGAACATGTAAAGCAAAGGAAGCAAAATGCAAGATGTCATTGAAAGCCTGGATTTTAGTTTTGACCCAGGAAACCCATAATCCCAATATGCCGACTCCTCATTCAGCACCTCGTGTGCCCCCATAATGATATCCAGTGTCTCTGCTAAGATGACTGCATCATCTGCAAAATCAAGCTCAAAGATCCTGACATTCCCAAACGATGCACCTCAGCTTCATCTCTCTCAAAACCTCCCCAGAATCCAGTCCATGCAAGCACTGAAATGTGAGGGCCAGTACACACCTCTGGTGAACTCCAGTAACAACTGGAAATAAGTCAAATATACAATCAATCACTACATCTCACAGCACTCTCAGTACCAGAGTATAGTTCAGACATCAGATTGATCAGTTTTGGTGGCATCCGACGAAGACTGAGAATACTCAAGAGGGCATCCTGATTCATTGAATTGAACGCTTTGCAGAGATCAATATAGGCTGTGAGGAGCCCCTGCCGAAACTCTCATCTGCATTCGGTGAGGACCGGAAGAGCAAGGATGCGGTCAATCGTTGACCTCTTTGGTGTAAAGCCTGACTGCTCTGGGCGCTGGTGTTCAAGCGGATGGTGGTGCACCCCATCGAGAATTATCGAGCAGAGACCTTGTCCAGCACTGAGAGCAGCATCACCCCTCAGTCGTTGTAGTCTTGGCGATAACCCTTCCCTTTCCAGAGAGGGACAACAAGGCCCCTCTTCCAATCAGTTGGGATGATGCCTGTGTTCCAAACAGAGCACAGAACTGCATACAACGACACAAGTACAGCATTTCCACCAACATTGAGAAGTTCAGCACGGATGCCACAGATCCCAGGAACTTTACCCCCTCTCAAATGGTTCACCGCTGCCTGTGTTTCCACAAATGAAGGTGGTTCACAGTTGATTGAAGGATCAGCAATAGGGATAGTTCGACCCCTGACATCCAACGCAACAGCTTGTCGGTCAGCCTAGTACAGCTACTCAAAGTAACCGGCCCAACGGCCCTTCACTTCAGACTCCTCTGTGAAGAGCCAACCACCCTCCACTTTTACTGCAGTACACCGAGGGACGGGCTTGGAGGAATTCAATGCACAAATTCCTCTGTGAGCAGGGCAAGAATCATTTGACCACAGGTGTTGTTCGAAGTAATGTTCCAAGTGTTTGACCAGTTTGTGATTTTTGTCATGGTCTGAAGAGAGAGGGAAGAGGCTGCAGCCTGCCTGGATGAAGGATGAGGAACGTGATGGTAGAGGGGGAGCAAAGAGATAAAGAGGGTCTTCCAGAATGTCAGAGAGATCATTGATGAAGATTAGGAATAGGATGAGGCTTAGAACGTTGCCTTGGGGAGATCCAGCCTTGACAGGTGAAGAAATTTATTCCTATGTCCCTTTCTAGAACTCTTCTCAGCATTTTCATCTCCTTTGAAGGCTCCACAATTTTACCATTCAATACAGTAAACACACTTGGTTTTACTGTTACATCAAATCTATCTTGGAAATCGCACATTATACAAATCGCTCCAGCTGCCTCCAAGAAACTGGGAGTCCTGTTCGGATGTCAAAGATTCTTCTCATCCGAACAGTTGCTCCAATTCTATAAAGGATTGATTGGTCCTTGTATGGAGTACTGCTCTCTCATCTGGGGAGGTTCTAGCTTGACGTATTTACTTGACAGAGTCAAGTCTAAAGCAATCTGACTTATCAACTCTCCAAATATGACCTCAACATTCAACTTGCTTGAATTACGGCGCAAAGTTGGCTCTCGTTCCCTTTTCTATAGATATTACTTTGGTTTCTGCTCCCAAAAACTGGCTACTTGTATCCCTCCACTATTAGTGAGACCACAAAATACCTGACAAGCCATTATGTCACATGATCATTGTGTGGCTGTTGGGAACTCAAGGGTGGACCTTTTATGATGTTTGTTTCTTTCCCTTCACTGATAAACTCTGGAATTCTTTACCTTCTCATGTCTTTCTTAACAGTTATGATCTCAACCTTTGCAAAAAGCAAGTTTTCCAGTTCCTCAAAAACTCTGACATTATTTTTCCTTCTCTTCACTTCTCTATTTCTTTACTTATTTTATGTTTCATTGAAGGCCTGGCCTCGATGAGGAATAGACATTCCATTTACTGGAGCCTTTAATGTAAAAAATAATTAAATCAAAAGGATATTGCATATGATTTGAGAAGTATTTGTTTGTTTGTTTGTTTGACCAAACTCGGTGGTGGACTGGTGTTCGGGTTCGAGGGTCTGTGAGGTCAGTGGTGGTGGTGGGCTTGGGATCCTAGGATCCTGAGTTCAAATCCCACTTGGCTGTTGAATTAATACCGGGTGGGGTTGACTCTGCTTGTCATCCTTCCGAGGTCGGCAAAATGAGTACCAGCTTGCTGGTATCCTGCGTTGGAGTGGCAACCCGTCCAGGATTGTGCCCAATAGCCAAGGAGACTGCTTAGGCAGCACCAACGCTCTGCACAGAGTATGGTCCCAATGGATGGATGGATGGATGGATGGATGGATGGAGGTCAGTGGGCCGAACCCTGGGAAAGTCATACGAAAGACTTTAAAAATAGTACGTGCTGTTTCCTTGCTTGATGCTCGGCATTTAAAAAGGATAAACCATGGCCAAACAATCATGGGTTGGCAACCATTGTGCAGGCTTGATTGGCCTCCTTCAACGGCATCTTCGCAGCATTGACGTTCTTTGAAAGGGAACTTGTATTATTATTATATTACACTTTTCTTAAACATGTATGGCCTTGCTCCACTCCTGGCGTGAGAGCGTATTACAACTGTAATAACATTCCCCAATTCTCTGCATCAAAAACCATAGACGTCATAGAAGTGGAGTAATTAGCCTGTCCATCAGAACGGGCTCTTTGATAGTTAAAAAAAGATATTAAGAAAAAGATGAATAGGAAGAAGAATAAGAAGAAAGGCACAATGTGTTGCATTATTACCGAGGGAATTTTTCAACGAATAACTGCCAATATGGCCTCTCAGGCACATTGGCAGTGAAACAGAAATGCTCATACGCCACATGCGCAGTTTCCATAGAGTACGGCCAGTAAAGGAACTTGAGAAAGGGGCCTACGGGTGCCCGTTCATACTTTCCGTGGCAACTGCAACGTCCTGCACGCATTAATTTGTTGCACCGACCAACTAGGGGCACCAATAAGGGTAATAAAATAGGGGGAAAGTTAGTGCCATCAACTAGTACCAAGAATGTTGAATTTTTTTTTTTGCAGAAAATATGGCATCTATGAAAATATTCTCCTCCACTGTCTCAACATAACCAGTGCACTGTCAAACGCACAAGTTTCATTTTACAATCTACACTGTTATTTGTTGTTTGCTTTTTTTTTTGTTTGCTCCATCCTCCACATCGTAAGCATAGAGGGCAGTCTTTCCCAAGCTGGGCAACTCTGACAGTTTGAGGCCTGTGGTTGACTTCATGAATTGTAATACTGAACTCCGTGCACTTTCAACGCCTCAATTAAGGGTTGATGAGCACTCGACAAATTCTTGATGTGCACAATCATGATGTGTTCACTTCGTGAATGACCTGTCTTGCCAACTGTGACATGCAGTTGGGATAATTATGTATCCCTATGTGTTTAATTTGGCCTACTCGTGGACGTGTGCTTCGAATGGTACTCATCGGCTGAGTAGAAGGTTCAGGTGGCAATCTGAATGATCCAGTGACAAGGTATTTCAGTTTAGTAGCAGTTCACCTGGGCTTGTCTCAACTTACAAAGAATGGTTTGAATCCACTTGTTAAAACATTCTTGCTTTTTTAATACTTTCCCATAAATTACATACAGTTTTCTCTTTGTACAGCTTTGTCAACCTCGTCAAATGATAAATTACCCTGATGGTTTAACCTCTGGCTTTATGATATCCTGGAAAGACCAGTCATTGTCTATAGAAAGCATGAGAAGGGGAAGAACAAATGTTCCCATCTGACCAGTTGTTTCTTGATTCTGTGAATCCCATAGGATGTGTTGTTTTTCACATGTTATGTCACCATTATGATGTAATGAATGTACAAACATCTTATTGTACCTTATAAACAATAGTAAAGATAAAAAGAGTCCAGCCATTCAGGGGGTGCTGCATCCACAGAGTAGATGATCCCTTGGAGTGGATGTCAAATGTGGTTGTAATCACTTGTGGTCCATAAAGAACCCCTCCCCCCACCACCCCATATACCCTGCAAGATGAAACAATATGTTGTGATACCAAATTACAATCCAAATCTCTCAAACAAGTCAAGTGTGGGGTTGACCTTTAAAAATATATATGGTTGTTTCCTGGTCTCTATCCATCCCAGAATGCATATTAAGGTCCTACAACGACCACATGAGCATGATATTCTCACCTGGACCCACAGCTTATGGTGATGGTTGAATTCCCTCTCCCTTGTTGAGTACAGTGGTGTCTGTAGAAGGTCTTTATCATATCTATGATATCTGTACGAACTCCTTCATGAGTCTTGGATCAATATAGAAAAACCAAACACGTGACACAGAACAACTTGAGCACCACATTGATGGAGTGATAGTTTGCTGAGCTGTTATCTCAACCCCCTGTTAGTGGGCGATGGGTTTTGTAATCGCTTCTGTCTGTCTGTCTGTCTGTCTGTCTGTCTGTCTGTCTGTCTGTCTGTCCATGCCATAACTTTTTTACCATTTGAGCTTTTGTCATCAAATTTTTAACAAAGCTTTATTATGAGAATATGGAGAAAAAAATATTGGGTTAAAATGTGAAAGAGCAAGGTCATATTAACTATAAATAGCCTTTGTTCGTCCAGCAGCAGTTAAGCACGCCACCACGAGTTTTATTCACCTTGGAGATGAGTTCCGGGTTGCTCGGGGGAAAGCCATTATGTGGAGGGCCCCCTTTCCTGTAAACTTTTTTCTCGGCAGGGAGAATGACCAAAAGTGTTCAGGGCTTCTTCTGTAACTTCATTTTTGATAACCTTAAAGCTTGAAAAATAAAATTATTATAAACTACACATGACTGAATATTCTCCTCTCCTCTCTCCCGCTCCACTCCCCCTTATCCCCTCTCCATTCTCTCTTCCCTCTCCCTCCCTTCTTCTCTAACCTCCCCCTCCTCTCTCCCCTCCTCTGTCCACTCTCCCTCCCCCCTCTTTTCTCAACTCCCCTTGCCTCTCTGCCCTCCACTCTCACCTCACTGGCCCTCCCCTCTCACCTCACCCCTCCCCTCCATACCTCACCCCTCCCCTCCATACCTCACCCCTCCACTCTTACCTCACCCTCCTCCTCTCTCACCTTCCCTTCACTTGGAAATAGAGATGGATCTTTTTGACTCATGAAATTGAGCTCACCCATAATGTCCACCGCTGAGGATTAGGTAACCGATAATGATTATAATTGTACATAATGAGAGTGCGTCAAGCGTAAGATGCCCTGTTTTATTAATCGCTTCCATGTTTCTCTTTATTTATTTACCATGGAGCTTCAACGTGTGTCCATCAATGTCCAGGCCATCAATATTTTTTTTTATAACCAATTCAGCTTTTGACATCAAATCTTCAACAAACCTTTTATTTATATATATATATATATATATATATATATATATATATATATATATATATATATATATATATATATATATATATATATATATTTTAGCTGTTGTTTTGGTCAAGTTTATTTCGGGTACCGTACAAACCAAATGTGGACAGGCTTTACATTTTGGGTTGTTTTTTGTTACCTTTATAAAGATGTTCAGATGATGAAAGTGCCTCAATCACCATCTACAGAAAATTGTGACTGTCACGGAGGTTTCAGGCATTGCATATAATCTGTTAACTATGTTTCTCGACAGTATCATTTTGGCTGTGCTTTGAGTTGACACTGTTCAGGATTGTATCAGCTGTATATCTCGAAGACACTGGATGTTCTTCTGTGTTCTGATAGCTTATCGGAATGACAACATCATCTTTCGTTCCTATTGGCGATACCATGTCTTTGCCTAGTTGGTGTTACAGTATCACTCTGCTGAGTTCATCATT
>NC_140965.1:48638164-48660664 GCF_056783735.1 Eptatretus burgeri
TGCTATTGGAAAGTCCTTGATTTTGATTGATTTTGATTGATGGAAAACAACTTGATGTTGATACACATACCACTAGTGATGAAGCTGCTGTCACTTCGGTAAATGTTAACCCTAAATCCTTGTCAGCAGGAAATAGCGAAGCGAATGTTAACCCTGTTACTGCTCCCAGTTCATCACGTGGTGAAGCTGGAAACGCAGAAAGTGTTAAAATGGATGTTTTACGAAGAGACCCCCAAAGTACTGTATAGCTCCACGCCGTTGGAGGTCGATAACACCGTTACGGTCGAGGGAAGCGATATCGCTACATCCGCTGATGGTGTTTCTGTTTCATCAACTCCCCCGATTATTTCCGTTACTTCACCAGGAAATGTTAAAATGGATGTTTTACGAGAGACCCCCACGCCGTTGGAGGTCAATAACACCGTTACGGTTGAGGGAGGCGAGATCTCTGCACCCGCTGATGGTGTTTCTGTTTCATCAACTCCCCGATTATTTCCGTTACTTCACCAGGAGATATTCCCACAATGTTAGAGCACATAGACGTGGTAACCAGTACAGATCCGTGTGTCAATACTGACCACAGTATCGATATGCAGGACAGTACAAACTTGTGTGACTCGGAAATTAAAACCGATTCTGACGAATCTGACCTGGAGGAAGCAAACAGGAACAGTCAGGTGGAAACGGTGGAGAAGCTGACCAGTCAAGGTCCTACCCCCCCCCCCCTTTGAACAAATAAGACTCTTCTTACAAAATACATACAGGAAACGCAATATAAACCTGATGGAATACTTTCCAGATCTACCGTCCTTCCTTGAGTGTGCTCAGGCTATCGTACGTAAGCCTGACTTATTCGGTTTCCACCAGACACACTGTCACCGCTTAAAAAAATTGATTGCCAAGGTGGAAAGGGATTTCAATCAATTATTCCGCTTCTGATCTTATTCTTAGAAGCTATTATTTACCTCATGGCCAGTTTCAAGATTGGAACGATAAATGTTAATGGTGGTGGGAGTCCGCTCCGCAAGATCCAAATTAAACAGCTGGTGGAGGTCAACGGTCTTGACGTAGCTTTGTTACAAGAGACCCATGCTGTCCGATCTGTTCAGGCTCAGTGGCGACTATTTATGGACAAGGAATGTTTCTTCAGTAACAACTCCACGTCGAAGGCAGGCATCATGTTTATCTTAGGGAAACATTTCCATCCGTCCTGCCTTAAATTTATGAGTATTATTGATGGACACCTTGCCTCCGTGACCTTCTCTATCAATCAGGTCACGTTCACAATTCTCAATGTGTACGCTCCAAGCAAAAATGACGAGCGGATCTCCTTTTTTGCCGAACTGAGAAAATTCCTGCAAACACTGGATTTGCAGACTTGTCTAATTATTGGTGGCAATTTTAACTCTACTGTTGATGCTTCATTTGACCGGAACGGGCCGGAACCCCAACCATGTACCGCAAAACTTTTTTGCAAACATCATTGCGAAATATAATCTTCTTGATATTTGGCGCATACAGCACCCTTCTGATCAGTCTTACACATGGTGTCGTTGTTTAAACAACCACATCTCACTTGCGAGGCTTGATCGCATCTATGTAAATTCTCATTTATTACATGGAGTTTATAAATCCGATATTGTGCCTTCTGGTTTCTCCGACCATTCCCTAGCTCGAGTCTTTATTCAACTCTCTAAACCATGTCCAGGGAGCTCTCATTGGAAATTCAGTAACAGTTTACTAGAAAACCTCAACTTCATTCAGGCCTTTGAATCCTTCTAGACGGCTCTCCGAGAACAGAAGTTAAGCTGTTCCGTTAACCCGCTGATATGGTGGGATTTAGTAAAAACCCAAATGAAAGGTTTCTGTCAACAGTATCAGTTTTTCCAAACAAGGGCTGACCATGAAGTCAAGAAAATATTACAGTTAGAGATTTTACAACTCCAACGGGTCATCGGACAAAATAATAGTAACATACAAAAAACCTTCACTGAGAAACAATCCTTATTAAAGGAAATAACCAAGAGGAATGGACGTGGTGCCTCAGTTCGGATGAGGGTGCGACACCTGAATGAGGCAGACGTACCCACCAAGTACTTCTTTTCCTTAGAAAAACGTCTTCCCAGTAAACAGCTTTCTCAGCTGCAATTAGCAGATTCATCCATTACCTTTACACAATCAGAAATCAAACTTTTCCTGAAGGAATACTTTTCGAAAATATATTCAATGGAACAAATAAATCCTGTCAGTGTCGCCTCGATCTCCGTAGGCCTGCCAGTGTTGTGTGAAGATGGGCGTTCCCAACTGGAAAAACCCATTACTTTGGATGAACTTGGCACTGCCCTGCACGGCCTTGCCATTGGGAAAGCACCTGGATTGGATGGACTTACAACCGAATTTTACAAGAAGTTTTGGCACTTATTGGGTCCAGAACTCATTAACACCTTGAACGCAAGCTGCCAGCTTGGAGAGCTACCTCAGAGTTGCCAACGAGCTCTTCTTACCCTCATCCCAAAAAAGGGAGACATGTTGAGAATTGAAAATTGGCGTCCTATCTCTCTGTTATGTACGGACTATAAGATATTTTCGAAAGCCCTGGTATCGCGACTTACTCCTTATTTATCCTCGTTGTTGAAAGAAGACCAATGTTACTGTGTCCCAAAACGTTCCATCTATGACAACATCTCCCTTGTGAGAGACATCATTGAACTGTGCAAGGAAAACCCTAAAGATTTAGGACTTTTTCTCCTTGATCAGGAGAAAGCCTTTGACCGTGTTGACCATCGGTACCTTTTCGAAGTACTTGAACGGTTTGGACTTGGTTCAACCTTCATCTCTTATATTAAAATACAATACAATAATATTTATAGTGTTCTTAAGATAAACAATGAACTTGTTACACCTTTGTCTGTTAACAGGGGAATTAGACTTGTAAGGTTGCCCTTACAAGCGCCCTTTGGCTCGGTCCGTTGTGCTACTTGGCGCCAAGACTTTCTGCTCCACTGTCATGGGCCAATGATGGAGTGAAATACCTTGGAGTGTTCTTAGGTAATAATACCACAGTACCAAAGAATTGGGCTGGTCTGCTTGAGTTTGTTGAGGGTAAACTGCAAAAATGGAAAGGTCTGATCACATAACTGTCATATCGTGGAGGGGTCTTGGTCATCAACACACTGGTGGCCTCTACCTTATGGAACAGGTTCTTCGTGCTGCATCCTCCAGCGGTGTTGCTTCAACAGCTCCACAAGTGCTTCGTGTCCTTTTTCTGGGACAGAAAACACTGGCTGCGACCTGGGGTCCTCAGTTTACTACTGACCGATGGAGGACAAGGCCTGGTTGACATAAAGAGCCGGCTAATGGCCTTTCGACTCTCGGTTGCTCTTCGCATGCTATACATGCGACCCTCTCCACCATGGGTCAACGTCGCTCGTCACCTTTTGCAACAGGCTCGGAGGCTCGGCTATGACCACTCTCTTTTCCTGATGGACCTTTCCAAAATCGACACATCCCCCCTCTCTGGTTTCTATCAGAGCAAGCTAAATGCGTGGCAAGCTCTGACAATGACAAGAGCTGCACATTCTTACACGAAACAGATGTTTCTTGAAGAACCTTTGTTCTACAACTCCTTTTTCCATGATATGCCTGCTGATAGGTGTTTTATTCAACGCTTTACCAACAAAGGCGTTAAATCTGTCGCAGATCTTAGCCCAAACGGCAGCTGGATCGGAGCTGATGAATTGGCAAGCCTGGTCGGTGTGCGATCCTCTCGAATCGTGGCACGCATATTATGTAGTGTGCTTTGGACATACACACAGCTCGCACCTGCTTGGGAGCAGGATCACCAAAGCAATGAACAAAATCCACATCGAATACCTTCTCTCTCTCTACCTTTCCTGAACTCGTATGTGCTTTTTCTCTTGCTAGCCCTCTTCCTTGTCCCCCTTTTAACGTAGGTTTTATGGCCTTCCCAAACAAAAAGACCTTTATTTGGGTTGTGTAAAATTTCTTTCGCAATGGCAAATAACATAGCAGAAGGTTCCATGGAGAGACCTCTTACCTTGTTTTCCCCCTTATTTTCCTAACTGGAAAGGTTTTTATCACCCTCCTGTACCACCACGACATGGCGACCTCCAATGGAGACTAGTACACTGGATCCTTCCTTCCAATCGCTTGTTACACCGTTTTTCAAATCTGCTTGTAGATGAATGTCCTTTTTGTAAGAAATCTGAAAACCTTTTTCACATCTATGTTGAGTGCCAACGGTTGGCACCTTTATTTATTTTACTTCAGAATTGTTTTGTGAGGTTTGGTTTGTTTTTTAACACTTGTGTGTTCATCTACGGATTGGATATCCCACACAAAATTCCAATGCTGTGTTAGCCAATTTCCTGCTTGCTCAGGCAAAGATGGCAGTATATAAGTCACGGAAAAGAAAACTTGACTGTGTTGGAGTAAATGATGAAGATGCTTTGTTTTTGTTCCAAAACCTTGTAATAAGTCGTGTTAAATTGGATTTTTCTTTCTTTTCAGTAACTGGAAGATTACCGCAGTTCGAATCAAAATGTGTATAAAAGAAGTTATTTGCAAAGTCCGAGAGGAATGTTTGTCCTTTTGTGAAATGTTTTGTATATAATCCACCTGATTCATCCTTTCCTTTCTTCAGAAATTGTTTCTTGGTTTTCTTTCTTTGGCCCTCTCTGCTCTCTCTTCCTCTGTTTCGCTCCCCTCTCTTCCTCGCTCTTCCTCTCTCTCTTGCATCTCTCTATCTCTATTCCTTTTCTCTTCTAAACATATTCACTTCTTGGTCAACTCTATTTTCAATTTTCGTCACCAATGACGTCATCACTCACAACAATCGTTTTAAGAGGCTTGTTTTTGTTTGTAGATCTATCTCATATAATATCAGAGGTGCTTTTAAGTAAAATTAAGGGAAAAATGGAATTCTTGAAACATTCAGGATTGGTACATTGAGCTAGCAGGATGGCCAAGAGGTATGTACACTCGTTTCTGAGGTGTCTAGCTTGGGTTTGAATCCTGATCCAGCTGTAAACTGTTATCCTTGTGTTTCACATACAAGGTGAGCCGTCAACTTATTCAACTTATGAGTGCCATCCTTCAGGAGGGTCTTAAACTGGAGTGTCCCTTCTGCTTGAAAGTTAAAGATCGCAGTGTCTTTCCTGAATAGTCGGTGACCCATTGCGTGCACCCTGAACAAATTACAAATTCCTGCTCAAACCTACAGGGGGCACTGCATCAGTGTGAACAGCCGGAACTCTCAGCCAATGGTGCTGCTCGCAGCCAAGTGCTGCATGTGAAAGACGAAGCTTGTTAATGGACATTAAAGGTAGCATGGTGTCATTCGTGAAGAGTAGGGACATTAACACCGACGCCATGACAAACTTACAGATTCCTGTGCTGACCGGTGACTGGGAAGGCAATGGCAGAACAGTTGCCAACAAACTGCTTGGGCAATGCCAACACTCTTTAAAGAGTATGATACGTTGTTGATATTTGATCGGTACACTGTTTATTTCACGTTTTGTTCATCGTAATATAGTGATGTGCATTTTTCACAGTCGAAAGTCATGGAACAGCATGCGATACATTCCCGTGATAGAAAACGCATTTTTTTTCAAATCCATGTGACCATTACACACTGGAATCTTGAGTCAGTGGTCCTTACTGAGGTCTCTCCCTGGAATTACAATTCATCCTGGGCAGTTTCTTCCATTTGAATTATTTATATTAAAAAAAAAAACCCAGAAGCGACGTTCAACCACTGATTTATGTTAATGAATAATTCATTTGCAAGAACTGTAAATACATTTATATTTGCTGGCATTTCTTCTTCTGTTGTTTTTTTTTTTCTTCTTTTTTTTACTCGTTTTCTTATGTTCTCTTTCTTCTTCCACTTTTATTTCGACCTTCGCTTCTTCCATTTTTGCCAGTAAGGATTTTTAGTGCTTCAGCACCGCTGCATTCACAGTGTCCTTTGGCTTTAAGGATTTTGCAAAGAGTTTTTATTTATTTAAAAAAAAAAAATTTTGCAAATTAAACCTGATGGCAGAAACATCGTGTTTCTTATGTAACTTAATGCATTTTGGTCTTTCGGCCTAAGGGTCAAGGTGCATGTGTATTGTTTTGATAAGCCTTTTATGAACATGTATTTTGGTCTGAAGGTTGAAGTACAAGTGCTTATAGCTCCGTCGTAATGTTCGTATTTTTTAAACCTTTTTAAAAATATATTTAAAAACAGCCATTTTTCAAAAGAGAAACATCACTATCAAAGATTGGTGCAAATATACATTTATACAATTTGATTACGTCATACTACTTCCTTTGGATGGGGGCTAAGTAGATGCCCAACGAAGATCTATTCCATAAATCATTACATTCAAAGAGAAAATGAACTGCTAACGAATTTTTTTTTTGTATGCATAGTCGAGGCTCGTGGAAGATCTTTGCACACTCGAGTTCACAATCATGCAGAAGCAATTTAAAAGTTTTTTAGAAAAAAAGGATCATGCTGTCGGAGAGTTTAAGTTATGGTTATTATCATTTTTACCTCCACCATCGAAGGTGGATGGAGGTTATGTTTTCACCGCTGTCTATCTGTTTGTAAAAAGGATTTCCCAAGAGGTTATTGACGGATTCGGATGAAACTTGGTGGGCATGTTGGTTATGCAAGAAGGAAGAAGTGTTTCGATTTTGGTGAAGATCCGGATACGGATCCGAGAATTTATCGTGATTGTTCACCATTGAGATGATATCGTTCGAAAACGATGGACAGTATAGCACAATATTTTGAAAAAGTTAAGGACAGATTCGGACGAAACTTGGTGGATGAGTTGGTTAAGTGATGAGAACAAGCCATTTAAATTTAATTCATGTCCAAATCCAGATCTGGCCTATCAGTGAGATACAAAACGTAAAGTCATCAGCTTGGCGGAGGTATGCACTCCATCAAGTGCCAATATAGTTATAACTACATTATTCAATGTGTTTTTTTTTTCTTCTCTTATTACGTTGTCAGTAGGATTATTATTGTTACTGTTATTCCACCAACCTTTCTTTGTACTTCCAACGATTTTCACAATCATGCAGAAACAAAGAAGTTGGAACGTAAAGCTTGCCTCCTATTGCAATGTCTGATGTGAAGCATAATTGCTAAATGAACGGACTTGCCCTGCATTCCATTGTGGTTAATCTGCTACAAAAACAGCGAGGAGTGTACCCCTGAGGTTCCACCGAGGTATCCGCCACGCCCTGTCTCTGTGGGGTTCCGAATCACCCCGGTAGATGCAAAGATCACTTTTTTCACAACGTGCCTCAAGCGGTCTTGCTCCATCTTGCTGCGCAACAGTCGGCATCGAAGGAACATCAGTGTCAGTGTTCGAAGGAACATCAGTGTCGCCATGGATCACCTTATACTGCAAGTGCAAGGTAGCGGAAGCCATTGCTGTGACGTAATTTGTCCACAGGTTACATTTATAATGTAGGAGCCAGAACTGCTTTGTGTTCACCAAATGGTACTTCATACTTGTGTTTCAAATACTAAAATATTTTTCATTCATAAATTGCAATAATTGAAGGATTTATATTTCATTCCACTTTGGCATGGCCTGCTATCCCCCCTCCCCACACCTCATAGATGCCATGATGTATCAAACTGACAGATTCTTGAAGTTTGGAATTGTTTTTTTTCAAAATTTCACCAATTAATTGATATTGGTTTCGAGTCCAGGCATCGTTCCAAGTCCAGGTAGTTTATGAGAACAAAATCAAAAGGTATTTATCCACCGGAGATTTCAGAAGAAACGCCGTTAGTTCAGGGCGATATATATATATATATATATATATATATATATATATATATATATATATATATATATATATATATATATATATATATATATACTTGCATTATGCATATGTATATTGTGGGTGTATATATATATATATATATATATATATATATATATATATATATATATATATATATATATATATATATATATATATATATATATATATATATATATATATGAGGTGGTCTCAATTCCATAATACCCTGTATAACCAGATATGTCTTATATATATATATATATATATATATATATATATATATATATATATATATATATATATATATATATATATATATATATATAGGCCACTAGTAATATCACAATTCTATATTGAAATATATATATATATATATATATATATATATATATATATATATATATATATATATATATATATATATATATATTTTGAAAGGATGTTGTTTTTTCAGGTTTGCTCAAGTTTAAATTATTCATGCTGTGTTATGTTTACATCTCCTCGTCCTTTTCCTTTTGAATATCTGATCGTTTGGTTCAAATGGTAATTTTAAACATCTCTTTAATTCCATATTACTCCAGACCAAGCAAGTTGTTAGGGTTTCCGACACTAATTTGTCTCACATCGTGCCTATCGTGAATATGAATGACTGATGGATGTGCGTAACATTGGAATATAGTTACCGAGTTAACAAAAGAGTGGAAGGAGGAATTGAGAAGTGGAAGACTGCAGAAGATGGATATCTGAATACAAATGTCTATGTACAATGTACATATTATGTATTCAAAAGCGGAACAATATTTCCTTGCTCCCCTTCCCCCAATCCCTCTTTCCCCTTCCCTTTCAAGCTCTTCCTCATAATCTCTCTATTTTCTTTCCTGTCCTCCTTAACTGCTACACCTTTGTTTTCCTTCCTTCGTCTTTCCCATTCCAAATCTTTTCACACTATTCTTCTTCTCAATGTTCCAAAAACCTTCCTCTTTTGAGGATTGGGCCCCAATTAAAAATTATAAGTAGTTAAACGAGATATACAGTATTGGCTGAAACATACCAGTATAGTGTTATGCACAAGTGTTGCCTGTGAGCAAGTCGCTGCAGGAGAATAATATAATTACAAGCCTGACAAAAGTCTCATCGTTAAACAAATCACAGTTAGTTCATGCCAAAGCATAATTATTCCACAATAGCACATTGTATTAGACTTATGAGCATTCACCCTCTCCAAAATAACATGATCTTGTGTTGGCTTGTCATTGAAGGGATCGTTGGTTATCAACTAAGAACAGTATTAACGGGATCAGCTATCTGCCCAACCCACACTTGGAATGACATTTGGCCAGAGTGAGGACTCAAAGGTCTGCAGTTGCAAGATATAATAATGAGATCTTTATTGTTCATATCTTTGATAGCGCAGATATTTTTTAATATATTTTTATATTTGGAGTGCTGGCGGTTGGAACACATTTGTAGCAGTTGGAACAATTCGTTTCCGAGGCGGAAAGGAATTGTCGCCTTGGGAATAAAAGTGGACACGCGCTGAGGCTTTGGGGTTATTGGCCTGAGGAAACCTGTGGAAAGCGGGTAAAATGTCACCTGTACCGAGACCAGATCTGCTCTCACTTGTTGAGGACGAGATTAGCAAGGTAGATCTAGTTACTGTTCTTTTGGTTGGATGTGCCTTTTTTCTTAAAGAAACACAAATAAAAAACATATATATATATATATATATTCATGTATAAGGTGCTACTGCAAGAGGACTGAACAATAAATGACAGAGGAAAATGTGCTGACAGAATAGCCTTGAGGTACGAAGACTCGCCTCTAAGCTGTCTAGCCAGGGTTTGAATCCTGACCTAGTTATAAACAGTCATCCCAGTGTTTCACAGACAGGGTGATTCAGAAATGGGTGTGCTGTCCCTCAGATGGATGTTAAACTGAACATCCCATCTGCCGGCATTAGTTGGTGAACGTTAAAGATCTCGTGGTCTTCTTCGCAAAGAGTAGGTGAGCTCTCTCCGGTACCATCGACAAATTCCAAATTCCTGCCCTAACCAGCAGAGGGCAATGCATCAGTGGCACAGCCACACCCTCAGCAAACGGTGCCACCCCACGGCGTTGTGCTTCATATGAAAAGAAAAAAAAAATGAAAACGCATTGAAAAGGAGTGGTGCGTAGCAGGCAGACATAGGCATTAAAGAACCCACAGTTTCCTTTGTGAAGAGTATGCAAGTTATCTCTGACACTATGAACAAATTATAAATTCCTGCACACTCAATCGAGTATGCTGTGTCAGAGCGGCGACCCTCTCCAGGATTGCGAATCTTCCAGAACCCCGAGCAAATTACAAATTCCTACCCAAATCACTTTCTTGGTTTGGGTCGGAATTTTCGGCCTAGTCATCCAGTTTGTAAAATACTTGGGCCAAAATCTTTCCACAGCCAATCTCACAAGAAGGTGGGATCCATTGGGGAAGTATAAAAGGTTGTATTGATACCTTATTACCTCTTGCACTGAAAGGGGGGGGGGGGTGGAGGTTATGTTTTCACTTGGTAGATGAGTTGGTTGGTGACAAGAACAAGCCAATTAAATTTTGGAGGTCTGATCCAGATTCGGCCTATCAGTGGGATATATGACATAAACTGTTCAGCCTGTGGAGGTATGCGCTCTACCGCGTGCCATTAGAGTATTCTGAAAGGAATTACTCCTTCCTAAAGTAATCAAATACAAGGTTTATCAGTTTTATGACCTTTATAATACCGCACAATGCATAGCTTTGTTTATGAGATCTCTTGGATTGTGGATTCGGGTGCACTTGGACTCTGACCTGTTGTTTCACATCTATCGACCGAACCCGCATGACATAAAATTGGTCTAGGAGACACCCAGGTGGCTTTGTTTTGGAGGATATGACTGTCTGTCTGGTTTATACTCGTATTACCAACAAACCACAGGAAGTGGTTATGCTTTCATCCTTCCAACTGGCATTGTGGTTTTACTGTTTGTTTGACAAACGTGGTAGTACAGAATATATCCTTTATTACGCAGTCAAATCAGTCTTGTCTAACTTGTTTCCGATTGCCACTATTACAAGAAGCATATCATCGGATGGTGTTTGCCCAGTGACTCAGTACCATTTGTTTGGCAGTGAGCATAGAGAACATAAAACTTATCTCTAGTTGCACCACACCTGTTTGCTGCTTGAAAACCACAGAAAGTTGGTTCTTTCATGCCAAGCACCCATCAGAATCTCCTTCCTACAACATCAGTATTTTGGTCTTGGCATCTCACTGTATTTATACCAGTCCAAACTGGGGTTGTACTGTACCACATGTATCCCACAGATTCTGGCAGTGAGTGATTCATGACCAACAGCCTCGGTTGATGTGTTGGCTCTTGTGGACTGTGTTTGGGCCAAACTTGGCCAGTCCAGTATTACTTAGACTGTTTTGTAGATGCTCAGAATATAGTTTGGCTGGGCAAGTAAGCATGTTCATTCTTATTTTGGAAAAACATAAACAGGTGTAATGTAAGGTTTAAGTGTTGTCCGAATTTTTTCATCTTAATCTCCCAGATTTCATTTGGTCAAGTTGAATTCCCTCTGAAGCATCAATTGGATTCAGGTGGAAATCTGGTTTGGTTTGAGTAGTCGAAGCTTAAGTGAGTTCAGAGAACAACTTACCCTGTGCAGCCTTGTCAAAAAAGGACATGGGATGGGTCGTTAAAACTCTTGCTTATTCCATTTCTAACCACGATCTATATTTCCTATGAGCTTCCATTTTGTCTGAGAGAGCAAGCGGCAAATTTGATTGGTCGAGATGATGCAAGATGCCGCAATGTTTTGTCCAAGTACTGCTAAATGGAAGCGTTTTTGAAATTTCCAAAAATGTGATTTGTGTTCTACAGTGTTCAAGTACAGAATATAATTTAAATAAACTGAAGGTTTTAAAGCCTCCAGGAAAAAAAATGAACCATTGAATCAGACGTTTACTCCCTTTGAAGTAGCATCTTTTACACCACCTTATTTAACACGTTTGATTAGTTCCTGATGCCTGTTGTTTGTGTTCTTTATGATATCCTTAAAACAGTAAGTGTCCTGTTTGGAATGATTTTCAGTTTTGTTTGACTATCAGACAGCTAGAGTTAAAACAATTACTTTACTCCTCTCTGTGCAAGCTCACTTGGGCCGAGATTCCGTACAACTTGCGAAATACAGAGCCAAAGTATTGCTAACCTGCAGTTTCGTGTTCTGAATCATGTTCAAAATATAACGTTCAATTGAAATAAAGTAGTTGATGACCATAAACTGACATTTATAGACAGATAGGCACACAGACAAACAAACAAAGTGGACCAATTGCTTAACCCCGCTTTTCGCTTCACGCATGCAGGGTATATAGCATATTCAATTTTGGTAATTATTCTATAATTTTTGTAAAGGCAACCATATTTTGTCCATAAATGACCAAAATTATTCCGAAACAGCAAATACAACCAGTTGCTTCACTGATTGGGGTATTAAGGGAGGTGGGGGAGGATGCTTGAGAGAGGAGGGAGGGAGGGAGAGGAAAAGAGGAGAGAGGGAGGGGAAGCTAGGAAGGGGGGGGGAGCAAACAAGGGGAGGGAGGTGGGGAGAACTATGCCTCACCAAACATTGCTATACTGTGGGAGATATATATATATATATATATATATATATATATATATATATATATATATATATATATATATATATATATATATATATATATATATATATATATATATGGAGATGGTGAAGATGATGATAGATTATGCTTAATGACCAAGCACACACACACACACAAAAAAAAAACTCATGTCAGAACAGCTGGACACATGACACAACAGAGTTTATAAAGTAATCCGCTGGCACATCTGCAAAAACTGTGATGTCCCAGTTTCAGAAAATTTATGGGAACATGAACCAAAAGTAATCAATGAAAACATGGAAGTACCCACTGCTCACGTATGACCAAATGATCCCATTCAGCGTGAACATCAAACAAAGCGTTGTGACCAGATATCGTACTTAGGGACAAAAAAGAGAAGGAGGCGTTGCTGATTGAGGTGTTAATACCAGTGATTTTGAACGAAATGATGCGGAAATCAAGAAAATGACCAAACACTGCTACAAACAGGACACCTCAAGAATGAAGTGAGAATATCCTGGCAGCTGAAAAATGCCAAAGTTGTAACAGTGATAGCTGGACCTTCAGGAATGATGGCAAAGAACCTCACAGAGATATTAAACAAAGGGGCAATACCCTTGGGCACTCACCTGGTAGCAGCTGGTAAGAAAACAGGCAACCACCGGCTGGCATGGATGACCCACAAAACATATAATGGAGAAGAAAGTAAATACGTATGGAATTTTTTTTAATGCCGTGGTAAAACTTAGATACATCACGGGTGATAAAGTTTGTGGTGAAGTTTCATCAAAATTGTGAGCGTGGTTTCAGAAAGGAAAGTAAATACTGTACATATTTTGGAGGGCACCCCCCCTGGAGAACCTCTAAGACCTCAATTTTTTTTTAATGTTTTGAACAAACTTTAGTACATCATGGATGGTGAAGATGGTGGTCAAATTTCATCGAAATTGGATGTGTAGTTTTAGAGAAGAAAGCAAATACGTATTTTGGGGGACAACCCCTCATAAATCGCCAGAGAGCCCGATTTTGCTAATGTCATGAATAAACTTTGGTACGTCATGGGTGATAAAGGTTTTAGTGAAGTTTCGTTGGAATTTTGTGTATTGGTTGAGAAGAAAGCAAATACCTCTTTGGCTGGACAACTCCCCCCCCATCCCCATATACTCTCTCTGTAGACCCCTTCAGACCCCTGTTTTTTATGTCATCACGGGTGATTAAGGTTGTGGTCAAATTTCATTGAAATCGTATGTGTAGTTTCTGAGAAGAAGTTGCAAGTATTGGCGGACGGACGATGCGCCATCACATAAGCTCCCCGGAACTACATTACAGGTGAGCTAAAAACCATCCCTGGAAATATTATTATAAACGAACTACAGTTGGAATCTGTCCAGGGCTCAGTGACGATCTTGAAAAGAGCCCTCAGCACAAAACTTTGAGAACAGAAAACTTCACAGCTTAAGGCCCGGTCACACCTTGACGTTTTAGCCAACGTATGCCGATTTTTGAATTTTTTTTTCTAAAACGCTGGCACACGTTGAATACGTTATGGGTAAGTTTTGATAACATTGAGAGCACGCTGAAAAACACTGTCATACGTCGTTGTACGTTGGCTTTAAACGTTGTACTTTTCGGTTGTCCTCAAATTTTTTCATGCTTGAAATTTCACGACGTATGCCGGCGTATGACTCACACGTTCCGCTACGCTGGCCACAAGTTGTATGCACGGTCTGCGATCGTTGACAGACGTCAACACATGCTACTTGTAAGTTAATCATAAGTTGAGACACACCGAGGTAATGTTTAGCGTACCCGAAACTTATTTCTAACCTATGATTAACGTGTTGTTGGCACGTTACGCGATCGTTGCCACACATCGACAGACGTTACTTTTAAGTTACTCATAGGCTGAAAGACGTCGGTATAATGGATCGTCCTTGCGTCAGCGTCCACGGCCACGGCCAGGACACTTATTTGCAGCATTCTTCAAACTTTTCTTCGACATGACGAGGATGTTCACACTTCGATGTCTAGCTTAGCTATGATTCCAATTGTCCATCGGCAGCGTCTATTTAAAATAGTCGAGTTTGAGCGTTTTAACACGTTCAGAAGAAACGCTTCAAATTTCAAA
The DNA here is from genome assembly GCF_056783735.1 of Eptatretus burgeri. NCBI lineage: Eukaryota > Metazoa > Chordata > Myxini > Myxiniformes > Myxinidae > Eptatretus > Eptatretus burgeri. The sequence continues at coordinate 48,652,805 of NC_140965.1, forward strand.
ACCCCAGCGTCAAAAAACAAAGGCGAGTGACAGCAATTTAAATCGTTCATTGTAAACAATGAAAATAGCTGAGTGGTACCGTTTAAAAGTCGTTGAGTGTAAAAAAAATCCAATTGTTGAGCGCAAGCGTCTATTTTCAATAGTGGAGATGCAGCCATTCAAATCGTTGAGTTTATCATTTAAATCGTCAAATCGTTAAACGCAAGGACGATCCATCATAACCCACACCCTCCCCCTCACACTCACCTACTACTGCCAACATGAACAAACTACTACTAATACTAATACAGATACTGATACTGATACTGTTACTGCTGACATGGACATCGACTCAAAAAGGACTCGAAAACACTGTTGGGTTCCCATTTTATGAGCAGCATTTTATATACCAATTGCCAAAACCGCTGGGAACACGTCTTTATATGGCAGTTGCAAGCTAGAAACACGTTCATTTATTTTTTTTGTCGACCGGAAGACGTCATTGGAATACGTCTACATACGTCGATGTGTGTTGGGACTACGTAAAGAATTGGTTCAAAGCACGTCAAACATAAGTTAGAAATAAGTTTCGCGTAAAAAAGACATTACCGCGACGTGTTTCAACTTATGAGTAGCTTATAAGTAGCCTTTGTGGACGTGTGTAAGCATCCACATATCATGTGTAAAACTTATCCCCATCGCATGCGGAACGTGTGTCATACGCCGAGTACGTCGTAAAAATTTGAACATGTTTAAAATTTCTTGACGTACTCTACTTACTACGACGTATGATAGCGTACTTTAGCGTTGTACTCACGTATACCAAACTTACTCATACCGTATTTGACATGCCCCAATGTTTTAGACACATTTTCCTTCGGTCGGCATACGCTGGCAAGATCGCCAAGGTGTGACCGCGATGTTGACACTTCCATTTCTACGGCAGTTATGATTCGAATCGTTGTGCGTCAGCCTTTTAATAGGCTACGTCACGACATCGTCGGCGATGCGTGCAACGCGCTATGCCGAAGTTAGACTATCGTTGGGCATCGGTTGTGTAGGCCGACAACAGGTTCAGCATTCGTTGGTACAAGTTATCTATAACACAACGAAACGTTCTGTGTCCGATACCAACGCGTTATACATAAGACCAAGTCGCTATGAATACGTCCGAATCATTAAAAAAAAAACATCAAAAGTTCAACGCAAGCCAGCGTTTTAGATACATTTTAATACGTTGCCATCGCTGGCTAAAACGTCAAGGTGTGACCGGGCCTTTAGTCCATGATTTATAACCCTTTACTGAAATGAAGGTGGATGCTTTGAGCCTGCCCTGGGAGGACTCCATTCCACATTCTGAACCCCACATATGTAGATACCAATCAACAACACACACACACACACACACACACACACACACACACACACACACACACACACACACACACACACACACACACACACACACACACACACACATCTGCTAGGTCTCTGTTTCACCTCCTAATAAACCACACCCACATGTGGAGATAGCAGGCAACAACAGCAACTCCCACATATGTGTGCACATGCACACACACACACACACACACACACACACACACACACACACACACACACACACACACACACACACACACACACACACCTTTGAGAACTGGGGCGGGAGCATTCAAAACCAACACTTCATACATGTAGCGACCTTTGCACCCCCCCTGGTCGGCTCCGAATACGATTCATACATGCTACAGTCCCCTCAACAGAGATGAAAGATGAGAGGACCAGTGGAAGGGTTCGTAGAGAGAGATGGAGGAGTGCAGAGAGAGAGAGGGGGGGGGTCGTGTTCGGAAAGACGGGTGGGGGTGTGAGAGATGGGGTATGGTTGGGAGGGGGAGGGGTGAGGGATTCCGGCAGATGTGATGCCCAGATTATCATCCATCTGAGAGACGATACGCACAGTGATGAATCACCTGGCCTGTGAAACACTGGGAGGACAATTTAGAGCTTGGTTGGGATTCAAATCCAGGCTACACAGAGTGAGCATGCGTACCTCTCAGCTTTTCTGCCATGATGTGGTGATTCCTTGCTTCAGAACTGAAATTTTTTTTTTTCATTGTGATCATATAATTTATTTTGCCTTCCTATGTCCAGTGTAGAACCACAGTATCACAAATGAATGTTGACGAACGTGCCAAGTGGCTTTACCACGCAATGCATGAAACATTTAATTTTTATTTGTATTTATCTATGCCCAAGTGACTGGTCGTATAACGTTGTCAAAAATGGGAAACATCGTGGAAAATAAAATTTCCCATTTTCAGCGATGCAGCCACCGCCTGTTGTACTGTAGAACAACACGTGTCCAGCGCACGTGAGTAGCCCTGAACTTTGTTCAAGTCGATCTATGTGCAGTTTTCAGTGACAGTGCGAATATTGTAGAGCGCTGGTTTAAGCACTCCAACAAAATGGTTCATAAAGGCCCAGTCACACCTTGACGTTTTAGCTAGCAATGGCAACGTATTAAAATGTATGTAAAACACTGGCTTACGTTCAACTTTTGATGTTTTTTTTTTAAAGATTCGGACATATTCATAACGAGTTGGTCGTATGCATAACATATTAGTAACGGACACAGAACGTTTCGTTGTCTTATAGATAACTTATACCAACGAATGCTGAGCCTGTTGTCGGCGTTCACAACCGATGCCCAACGATAGTCTAACTTATGCATAGCGTGCTGCACGCATCGCCGATGATGACGTGACGTAGCCTATTAAAAGGCTGCCGCACAACGATTCAAATCATAACCGCCGCAGAAATGGAAGTGTAAACATCGCAGTCACACCTTGGCGATCTTGCCAGCGTATGCCGACCTCTGAAAAATGCGTCTAAAATGCTGGCGCACGTCAAATACGGTATGGGTAAGTTTGGTATGCGTGAATAGAACGTGAAAGTACACTATCATTATTAGTATTAAGTGGAGTATTATTAGTATTAAGTATAGTATTAAGTATTAAGTGGAGTACGTCTTGTAATTATAAACGTGTTAAACATTATACGACGTACTTGCCGCATGACACACGTTCCGCATGCGATGGGAATAAGTTGAACACACGATATGCGAACGTTGGCACACGTCGACAAAAGTTACTTGTAAGGTGCTCATAAGTCGAAACACTCAAGGTAATGGTTAGTGTCAGTGTTCCAGACTCCCTGTTTTTTTTATTATTATTTTTCTTTCTTCGGTATGACGGTGATCTCGACACTTCGATTTCTAGTGCGGTTATGATTTAAATAGTTGAGCGGCAGCCTTTTAATTATATTATATTGTAACCGCACTAGAAATCAGTGTCGACATCACCGTCATACCGAAGAAGAAGAAAAAAAACCCCAGGGAGTCTGGAACACTGACACTAACCATTACCTCGACATGTTTCGACTTATGAATACCTTACAAGTAACGTGTGTCAATGATCGTGTAACGTGCCTACAACACGTTACTCATAGGTTAGAAATAAGTTTCGGGTACGCGAAACATTACCTCGACGTGTTTTGACTTATGAGTAACTTACAAGTAACGTCTGTCGACATGTCAACGATCGCGTAACATGGCTACAACTTATGGCCAGCGTTATGCGGAACGTGTGAGTTATCCGCTGGCATAAGTCTTAAAATTTCAAGCATGGAAAATTTGAGGACAACCGAAAAGTACAACGTTTAAAGCCAGCGTACTACGACGTATGGCAGTGTTTTTCAGCGTGCTCTCAATGTTATCAAAACTTACCCATAACGTATTCGACGTGTTCCAGCGTTTTACACAAATTTTCCAAAAATCGGCATAATCTGGCTAAAACGTCAAGGTGTAACTGGGCCTTAAGAAACGGCTCCCTTGTCTCACATTAGCAATCGCCGAACCATCATATTTAACATACACCTCCCGGAGATGCCCAAAACATCAAATATGTCCGAATTGGACAAATGAACACTTTTATAGGAGTCGAAACTGCTTGTAAGTTCAATTCTGGAGCTTATATTTTGTAATTCTCTTTAGTTTAAGAGATACTCATGGTGATCGCATATGTGAAAATGAAATGAAGCAACGAACGCTGACGTCCCCAGGCGTTTATAAGCATCGCAATATACCCAACGATTCGTAGCTCTGATGAACAAGCATTCGATAATATGAGTGAGGAAAGTGAAAAAATAAACTTTATCGTTAAGAAATCATTGCGGCCTGTTCCAAGTCAAAGCAAGGTTGAGCAGGTCAAAAACATGGTGGCTTCACACCCCAGCGAGGTTACCCAGGAAACGCCTGAAGAACCCAGAAAGCGACGTGGCTGAGAAACTCCTGATAAAGGATATCATTAAATAACACCGTCAGTTGTCTTCAAAGGTTGTGTTTTAATTAACTCAAACACCCAATTTTCACTCTTGCACTTCCTTGGAGTTTTCCTAGTATGCATGCAAAGTTTCAGGCTGCGAGGTTTTATGGTTTTGGAGTTATGGAGGAGACACACTGACAAACTGACTCACACATTGACATTTATTTGTTTGGATAAAACACACATGTGACATCACATATACGATTCAGACAATCACAGGTTGGACATGGCCACCTCCACATAATTAAATAGAAAATTTATATAAGTTGAAGTTACTAATTATTTATATACAAGGGTCAGTACGAAAGTAATGCCTCTTAATTTTTCAGTTTGTAACCAAAGTGTCATAGGAATGCTACGCAAAATCGCAATGAAAGGTTTGTATCGCCCCTGCATTTTAAGTTGAGCAGCACTGTGACCAGTCACGTGAGAACATCAAACCACACTTTCAAAATGGCTGCCCCGCAAGATGTGCGGATGAAACAAAGAACAGTTATTGAATTTCTTACTGCGAAAGAGGTTTCTCTGGTGGATATTCATAGGCATTTAAAGAATGTGTACGGAGACTCTACCATTGATGTGAGCACCATTAGACATTTGGGCAAAGCGTTCCAAGAGCAAGGAAACCAATATTGACAAGAAGCCTCAAAGTGGCAGCCTGAAACCGCAGTGACACCAGAAAGCAAGTCAGATTGATGCAATTATTTAAGTGTGTTGCAATTGATGGAGATAATGTGGAGAAACAACGTTATATTTGCCACATATGTATGCATATTCCCTGTAATTTTCATTGCAATTGTAATTATATTTAATGAGAAATAAAATAAGAGGCATTACTTCCTAACTGACCCTTGGATTTTCATACAAGGAAGGATGTAAATTGAAAATTCCAATCATGATCTGATGTAGTAATATTTAATTACTTCTTTCGTTTACCTTGTGTGTCATTTCAATTAAAAACAATGATTATATCTAACAAAGCAGAGTTACAAGTACTGTATTTGTTAAACCAAATGTACAACACTAGTTGAGGAAGGGTGGAAGGGCATGTTGGAAGTGAAAGGTACAGGAAGATGCCACTGTGGAGCATTGCCATAGACCACAACTATCCAAAAAGAACCATTGCAGTCGTCTTCTATCCCAAAGGAACCATTACCATAGAATGCTAACCCAAATGAACCATTACCATATACCACTAGCCCAAATAAATCATGACCACATACAACTATCCCAAAGGAATCATTATCATAGACAACTATCCCAAACGAACCATTACCATAGACTGCTATCCCAAAGGAACCATTACCATAGACCACTATCCCAAAGGAACCATTACCATAGACCTCTATCCCAAAGGATCCATTACTATAGACCACTATCCCAAATAAACCATTACCATAGCCCTCTATCCCAAAGGAACCATTACCATAGACCTCTATCCTAAACAAACCATTACCATAGACCTCTATCCCAAAGGATCCATTACCATAGACCACTATCCCAAATAAACCATTACCATAGCCCTCTATCCCAAAGGAACCATTACCATAGACCTCTATCCTAAACAAACCATTACCATAGACCTCTATCCCAAAGGAACCATTACCATAGACTGCTAACCAAAGGAACCATTACCATAGACCACTAGCCCAAATAAATCATGACCACAGACAACTATCCCAAAGGAATCATTATCATAGACAACTATCCCAAAGGAATCATTACCATAAACCACTACTCCAAAGGAAGCATTACCATAGACTGCTATCCCAAAGGAACCATTGTCATAGACCACGATACCAAAGGAATCATTACCATAGACCACTACTCCAAAGCAACCATTACCATAAACCACTACTCCAAAGGAACCATTACCATAGACTGCTATCCCAAAGGAACCATTATCATAGACCACGATACCAAAGGAATCATTACCATATACCACTATCCCAAAGGAATTACCATATACCACTATCCCAAGGAATCATTACCATAGCTGCTATCCCAAAGGAATCATTACCATAGCCACTATCCAAAAGGAACCATAACTTTTAACAACATCGGCCATGCAGATTTACTCGAGTTTATTTATATAAACACTAGTGTTGGACAGTACAACACCAACGAAACAAGGAGTTTCTACTCTAGGTCCCCTGCCTTTTGAGTGGTATGAGGAATATAAAACTTGTAAAAAGAAACCTTTAAAACTAGAGGACACAATTAATTCCAGGATGCTAAAACTACAAATGCTTGATGAGCAAAGATGGAAAGCAAAAGAGAGAATAGGAAGACAAAAATTATATAGGACAGTCAAGAAGATATAAAAAAGCAGAAATGACCAATATAAATATATATATATATATATATATATATATATATATATATATATATATATATATATATATATATATATATATTGAGTAGGCAGAAATGAACCATCATGAACAATAATGAGGCGAGGATGAATTACCAAAGTACCGGCGGAAACATAATGCTAAATATAAGGGTATGTTCTTTTGAACATATGAGTCCCCTCGGACCATGAAGCTGTCGTTATTGTTGTTAAAGGCCGTTATGGGAACACAGAAAAAATGGGTTAAAGGTTTAAACGTGTATTAAACAAGCAGCGTCATCATGGTTGGCGTCTCACAATATAATATATTAGCGCGATTAAAAATACCGTTTTTTCCTCGCATCTTCATGTCTGTCAAAAAACCAGTGTCAAGGTGCACAACTACAGCTCATAATCTATCCATTGAGGTGTTTTTCGGCCCCCCCTGCTTTCCCGTTTTCACGCCACTGTCCACACAAAATTCATCAATCAATTATATACAGAGTCCGGGGGACTCAATTAGCTGAAGGCTAGTTGGGTGGAGGGGGGAGGGTGGTTTTCATGATGACTCAACGTTGAATTGTGGTACAGTTGTCACAGTCAAGCCATCATAGTCAAAACAGATATAAAGTTCAGACAAATTCTTTCTGTCAACAAAGAATGGAATTGGTTGACCTGATGAATGTGGCCTCCATTGCACGAAGGTGAGCGAAACTGCATCCTCCACTCAGGATTTTAAACCCGTCGATCTGATATTGCTCTGCACACTGAGGATTATTCAGTAGATGAATGTGACCACACATCTCATTTGGAGAAACAAATGGCGAAAAGATGATTGCAACTCTGCAAATGAGGAGACCTCTCTAATGAGATTTACAACACAATTTGACCTGTCAGATCGCAAAGACCTATGATGTATGGTCTGCCAAAGACTCATAAAGATACTGGTCCTCTAAGACCGATTCTTTCAATGACTGGCTCTGCACATCATGAACTCGCTAGATGGTTATGTATACTATTGCAGCCAGCACTAGGCGGCATCTCAGAACATGTAATTGTGGACTCCTTCACCTTTGTCATTTTCTTGATTTCTGCATCGTTTAATCCAAAATCACTGGTATTAACATCTCAATCAGCAATGCCTTCTTATCTTTTTTTCTTGTCCCA
>NC_140965.1:48680664-48955664 GCF_056783735.1 Eptatretus burgeri
TATATATATATATATATATATATATATATATATATATATATATATATATATATATATATATATATATATATATATATATATATATATATGCTGTACTATAACTGTGGTGTCTTTTTGGAGGTATATTTCTCCAAAATAAGTAGTAGGTAGGAAAACAGCACATTGACTCTCAACAAAAATCTTGTATTCTCTCCAGAATTATTGAGCAGGGAGGTTGTTAAATGAGTGTGCCAGCAGAAACAGTTATGCTTGTCCTGTCCCCATCCCCACTTTTCCACCTTGGGAACACGTCTCATCATGTGGTCGGAGTTTGGCTCACATGTGGAAACTGTATGCTGGGCCGAACATTTCTCGACTGCATGGTTTCCTGCGCTGGGAGGGCAGGAGCGCAGCACATGTGCCCAAACCGCAGTGCGTACCACAAGAAAAAAAATGAACACTATCCGATGTAGGTTACACAAGGAAGTATTGATACAGGAGGCCAGCAAGCTCGTCTGCACTCCTCACACAATCAGCCAATCCACAAGCACACTCAGGACTCAGGGTATGGTTTAGTGGGGGGTGGGGGGGCAGGGTTGAAGAGGTACATCACAGGCGGAACATCAACAATCATACGTCGGGATATGTTCATGTTTTTTTATTTAGGGGAGGTGGTGGTACTGGCTGGGGGACCATGGAACTCCATATTCATTGAAAACATCACAATTGAAAGTTTCATGCATGGTCTTCACACACTTTATTTGCTGTACTGTAGTTTTATCGTACGTACCAATATTATGGGTCAGGGTACTTCACAATACGTGATCATAAGGATATGTTAAACCTTGCAATGAAGGTCATGTTACACACATGTAGGTATGGACAAGGTGCACCTGCTGCACATCTGGGTCACCACATGGAATCTAAGGGTTCTCTGTGTACTCTGTATCCCTGCATCGGCGTGTATCTTCCCTGCGTATCTTACCCACCCACTGCTGTGTATCCTTACCATGTGTACCGTCGTCACGTGTACACCATCATGTATATGTGTATGGGATAGAAGGTATTCCTGTAGATTTCCCGGTCTTCATGACGTCCATTGAGTACAACTTAACGATATCACAAACAATTCTACACGTATCCTCCATCCCCAATGTGTACCCCCTCCCACATCCGTATCCTGAATTGGTCACAATGTCCCATTGTTTAATGACGTTCCACGTGCTGCTGTAGCAGGAGTGGGACGCGTTTCCCTTTTAATGGGACTGATCGCCCACTGGCGCACCACCCATCTCCCCGGCCCGGAGGCGTGTCTGGGTGCTTGGGTTCCTGAGCCTGGCAGAGCTGTGACTCCCGACCCTGCAAAATGCGCTCAGGACGGATTCCTGCCCTGTATCGGGACGAGAATTCGGCCGAGCTACTAATGGATGGAGGAAACGCAACTGGCATTTCGCGGATCACGCGAATGGGTGCGGCCTCATGGGGAAATCGCGTTCACTCGACAAACTTTGGGATTCCCTGCACGGTGGGAGGCAGGGGGCTCGCGGGCCGCATGTGTTGCGTTGGTGAGTCTGAGCCCGCTTCTCCCACCCCCCGAGTCGACTAACCATGTTTCCTGTTCAACACCACTACCGTCCTCGTTATTTATTATCGTCTCTGTCATTGCTCCTTCCCTCTGCTTCGTCGCTTGGTGTCTCCCACGATCCCCGATTATTTTTGATACTTTTGACGAATCTTCTGCCCCGCACACAGTTATCCTCTTATCCCACGGTTTCCTGGGAGCACCCCGCCCACATCGACGTTCCCTCAGTGCCTCGCCCACATTGCCATCCTTGGGCGCCCTCACCCATCTTGCAGTTTCCTTTGCTCCCCACCCATCTCCCCCCTCTTCTTGGGAGCCCCATCCACCTCTCTGGTTCCCTGGAACCCGACTCGCATTCCAAAAAAGTGGCCAAAACATTTATTGCCCTGAGTGGTCACTCACCAGCACTGGATTACCGTGTTTCTTTGGTATAAATGATTGCTGTTCATCACACCAACACTTTGCATCGTTAGCACTGACTATTCGTGCTGTGGTGATCGATGCCTCCTTTTATTTTCCCTCACCGTCCCATTTCAAACGGACAGCCCTTGCACCTGTTTGTAATCAATATCCCACGCCGAGTTGCGTGATGTAAAGGAACAATGAAGAAAAATACAACGGAAAACGAGGCTTTATGTACCGGTGGAAATGTCAGGACTATGAAGAAGGAAGGCCTCACGCCCTCTTGTCTAATTTTGAAGGCCTCACACTTCAAATGCTGCTTCACTTTCTTTCCCATGAAGGTTAGCATACCTCTCAACATTTGAGAACATTCATTAACAAAAACAAAAGGATTCATCACCTTCTGGTATTTAATGATTTGAATGACTTGAGCTTTCCAATTGCATTAGTTTGCTTTCCTTATTGTCGCCATTTACCTCGTTTGTAAAATCCACTTCGGCGCCGTGTGTTTATTAAATAAGTTAGGATGGCGTAGGGGGAGCACACTTACCTTGGACCTGTCTTGTCGATTGTCTGCATTCGATTCCTGAACCAACTATAAGATGCCTAGATTGCTCTGTGTCAATTAGGATTTTCATCACAAGGTGCTCCATCCCCGAGAGGGCCACAAAGCCGGGTGTCTCGTCTGCTAGCATTGGTTTGTGGACGTTGAAGATCCCATGGTATCCTTTGTGAAGAGTCGATGAGTCATCGACGGCACCTTGAATGAATTTCAAATACCTGCCTAAATAACCTCAGTCAAACATCAGGCCTGGTCAGCCAGTTCATGAGGTACTTGTAGGTGTGAATAATTTAGTAACAGTAGTATTAGTAGTAGTAATAGTAGTAGTAGTAATAGTAGTAGTAGTAGTAGTAGTAGTAGTAGTAGTAGTAGTATGCCTCTCTCAAAGCCCAGATCTCAATGATATTGAGATTTGGGTTTTGATGGGTTCATCCCATGTGTTAAAGGTCTCCAGCTGAGTGTTTTGTATCATTATCTTGCTGTAAGATGAAGTTTGAACCAATAATGATTGTACCATTGGGGATAACATGGTAGATTAAATGGCTTTTTTTTTCCTTGCTGTAGTTGATATACCATCATTTTTACAGCAATTTTCAAACACCACATCAAGAGGATATGGACCCCAAACTTGAAATGAACCTCCTCCATGCTTAATTGTTGGCTTCAATCAAGGTTCTTTATATGTTTCAGTTTTAATTGTCTCAAATACTGTCTTTGATTATATCCAAATAAGTAAAACTTTCATTCGTCTATCCAAAGCACCTTTGACCATTGTTCCATAATCCAATTTCTGTTCTTGTGAATATTTTCACCTTTTAGTCTTTTCCCCCTTTCTTTACACTGGTTTACTTGCTGCACCACACCCTTTAAGTCATGATTTCAGAAGTGACCTGTGTACTGTTGATGGATGGACAACGGCACCTGAGAGACTTCTGAGTTCTGTTGTCAATTAAACCCTTTATATTTATTTATTTTTATATAGAGTCTTGACTCAAGCTCATGGAAGAGCTTGAAAACTGAATGGATCTGGACGCAACAGAACAAATGGAACAGTCAGAGGAGGGAAACACCAACAGCAAAGTTGAAGGACAAAATAGAGGGAAACTTGGACAAACAATGGGTGTGGGTAGGAATGAGGGTGGGGGAGGATACCTGGGATGGACAAGATGGATACAGAAGCAAACGATCAGGAAGGAAAAACTGGAAGTTTGGAAGGGGTGGGCTTGAGTAGTTGTGGGATTATAGGGGTACAAAAGATCATGGTTTTGTATGGGGGGGTGATCTGAGATGGTGGTGAACAACTGTCTTGAAAACTTGGAGTGAAGAATGAGATTGAAGAGAATTTGGAAGTTGGTTCCACAAATGGGGAAAAAGAGGAATGTGCTGAATCATGGCTGTAGACCATAGTACTGTACTCTGAATTTATCCGGAGCCGAAAGCCAACTGGCATGTACTGAATTAAATCGATAAATGCAGGAAAAGTTCTGAAAATATCATGTTTGGATGGAATTCAAAGGGCAGAAAATATCTCTATTCATATCACTAAATTTCATACTTGTAAATTGCATAGATCTGCAGCGATAAACATTGGTACGAGTTTGTGCATTGGTTCCCACCTCTCTCATACTGTGCGCTCAATGGGTCACGGCTCGCTGGGAAGCAACATGCCACCTATTGTTCAATTGGCCAGACTCTCTTTATATACGGCACTGGCGAGGATGATTGATGCTGCTACTTCCATTGCCCTCACAACAGCCATCTGGATATCTTGTCAAACTTGGGCATATATCACCATCATGGCCTACTTCCTTGACAGTGATTGGAATATGTCATTCACATACAATTTATTTTTTTTTTAATTGTATGTTTTTTTTTATTTATTGAATTAGTTTTCTGTTTAAAAAAAAAAACCAATAGGATTCCTAATTAGCCTCAACTCGAATCTTTGCTGCTCTTTCCAATTAAAAAAAGATTGATGATTAAAAAATAAATACTCCACCACCCCACCATCCCTTCTCAGCATCAGTCCACCCAAAAATTAAAATGAAAAACGTACTTGAATCGTACTCGATTCCATTGATTCCTCGAAAAAAACTTATTACGAATCGAATCGATTCCAGAATTCCGGAATTGCCCATCACTACTAAAATGTGCTTTTATTTAATCAACTGCCTCGAAGAGTTTTTACCGCCTTGGAGAGTTCCAATTCCATGATAGTGGGTACGTAAGGTGACAGTCGCAGAAAGAGTCTCATCCATCAAGGGAATCCCATGTTTATATCTCTTTTAAAATGGCACATGCTGTTTGAACCTGTCTGAACGTGCTGTTTGAATGAACCCCATTTCGTTCAATTTTGTACTAATGCCGGCAAATGGGACGTCCAGTTTTACATCCATCCGAAGGATGGCAAACACTGACGAATTGACCTGCCTATGAAACTATAGGAGGTTAATCCCATCCCCACCCCCTTTCAAGTCTTCTTATCGCTTATTCAAGACTTATAAACAAACTGATAGACATGTAATTCACATATTATGTGAAGTAAATAAACATTAGAGGCACCGAAAATCGGCTTGGTGGAGTGATATGCCTGCATAATTAATTCATTATTTGAGAGGCTGCCACGGAATTTGCGCCCACCCCTCCCCCCTCCCCCTCCAAGACCACTGGCAAAACACCCCTATGCACTCATTTGGCTCATTCTGATCCAAGTCTGGATGTAATCGGCCCACAACTGTAGGTGGAGTAGCGTGACAAAGAAACAAACAAGCAGTCATAGATTGGTACTTACGAAATCGTCAACTTGACCTCTGACCTTGTCAAATAAAATCTATCTCGAGAGAAGGTAGCGACGCAAACCAGAAGTTTCTACAATGATTCTGTACCAAACCATCAAAAATCGAATGTTTTGGATGTTTGACCTCACTATGTCCTTGACCTTTGACCGATTTTGACCAAAATCTAATCAGCGCTAGCCATCACCCTCCTGAATCACGTGATGTAATTTGACATTGGTAGCTTCTTCCGTTCTCGAGTTATCTGTACCAAACCATCAAAAATCGAATATTTGACCTCACCGTGACCTTGACCTTTGACCGATTTTGACCAAAATCTAATCAGCACCAGCCATCACCCTCCTGAATCACGTGGTGTAATTTGACATTGGTAGCTTCTTCGGTTCTCGAGTTATCTGTACCAAACCATCAAAAATCGAATATTTGACCTCACCGTGACCTTGACCTTTGACCGATTTTGACCAAAATCTAATCAGCACTAGCCATCACCCTCCTGAATCACGTGGTGTAATTTGACATTGGTAGCTTCTTCCGTTCTTGAGTTATCATGCCTACAAACAAACAAACAAACACACACAAACGGAAGGCATCAATATACTTACGAAATCTTTAGATTTCGTAAGTAAAAAACAGTCCTTGAATTATAGTAAGGATAAGGGAAGAAAGGGGAAAGTGATTGTGAATTTAATGTTCCATCTTTATTTACTTTTGACATTGTTCTTAACAAACGGGGACAGGAACCATGCAGGCATGATAGGCTGAATGACCTTCTGATGTGCCAAAGTTCCCTGTGTATCTTTGTTTAACGTTGTTAAGAACAGGAAGAAATGGGGAGGGAAGGATAGAGGGTTTGGGGTGAGGGTGTATGGAGTGGAAGAGGGAGATTGGGAAGGGGGGGTGGGGTTGAGGACTTGAGGGTTGGAATTGGGGTTGAGTACTTGGGGTTTGTAGCAGTTGAGGACTTGAAGAAGAAAGGGGGAGGGGATGATAGAGTTGGCTTGGGGGAGGGAGGGCAGAGAGGGCACAAAGTTGGGATTGAGAGTTTGAGGATTTTGAGCGGGTGGGGGAGTTGAGACATTGGGTTGGGAGGGGGGTTGAGGATTTGAATAAAGGGGGAGGGAGCGCAGAGTTTAGGTTTGCTGATAGTAGGGGGCAGAGAGAGGACAGAATTGAGAGGGGGATTGAGGACTTGAGATTGTGTGTGTATGTGGGGGGGGGCGGGGGGGGCATGGTCCTGAAGTCACATTTTACATTATGCAGAATTTCCACGAGTCCCAGATAGTCCCATTGGGTCGTTTGTGTTCTCTAAGTATTTTATGTCGTTGTGGTCTTTTAGGTCCTTGGGGTCCTTTGGAACCCCTGGGTCTTTTGCATCCTTTGGGTCTTTTGGGTCCTTTGCGTCCTCTGGGGTGGGGGGGGATCTTCTGCATCCTCTGGTTCCTTTAGGTTAAGTATTTCAGGTTACAATTATAGGTGACATCAGGTCAGCTGTGCAACCAATGGGTGAAGAATGGATATACACACATACATACATACATAATCACATACATTTGTTCCATTATATAGTAGATAGACTAGCACATCACCATTTGCATCACATAGATCTGTTTTATGACTTTTTCAAAATTAATGGCATGTCTACATTAAAATATTTGGTTGAAAGTACATTTGGAAAAGGATATCTGACAAGCAGCTGTGACTTGTCACGCAGCAGGGAGACAATTCGATGATTAATTATCGTCATGTGATTGTCACCCCATTGTTGCAAAGCTACACTATTTCAGGACATGTTGTGTGTACAACTGTAAGAAGCATACTTCTAAAATGCAACCAAAGTTTGGTTTTCATTAACTCCGTGTGTTGATCGAAAGGACATCTGGCACCTTGTCTCGGAATGTTGAACACCTTGGTACGTAAGTAAGCATTCCTGGAAGATTGAGCACATACTTTCTATAATATGACACAAACTTATCTTCTTGGGAGCATTTTCCCCTCTTTGATGCAAGTCTTCATGATAGGCAGATATGGGCGTGTGTTGATGAAGCTCCGTGCGGAGTAGGGGTAGGAGAAGCAAACCGGGGCAAGCTCTGCACATCAAGCATTGTGAAGTGACTCGGCTGCACAGTACGTTCGTGGGTTTGCAAGCTGATGGCACAACCTCAGCTTGTTGATATGCTCGTTGTAATCATTTAGCAAGAGATATTTGACACCCGTTATCTCTCTTGTAAACAACATGGATGTTCCTTATGGACCTGGTGAGTTTGATTGTATTTTTTTTGTAATTTGTGAACATGGCTTTGTGGACTCGTGAGGCTGGAGAGAGGAATACTTTTGAAAAATTTTTATTGTTGTTTCAGTAATTTTGAAATAAAGTTGATGTTGTGTTGTGGACTGCCCTTTTAATTCTACTTCAACTTTGAAAACTGAGTCTCCAACCCCTCGAGTCGTTGAAATCATTAAATATTTGGTAGCACGTGCTTGTTTTCTCTGAATGTGTTACAAATATGAAAGTAACTTCCTGGAACCTGCTTTTCAGGCTTGAGGACTCAGGTCTCATCCTTCCCCTGTGGTTGTAAATAAATCGCGAACCCTGCTCAAAGAGAGCTCAGTCTTCTTCTTCTTCTTCTTCTTCTTCTTCTTCTTCTTCTTCTTCTTCTTCTTCTTCTTCTTCTTCTTCTTCTTCTTCTTCTTCTTCTTCTTCTTCTTCTTCTTCTTCCTCCTAAACCTTAACCTCTCGGACTCGGCTCTTGTATATACAAGATCCGGATCTCCTTAAATACTGAGCACATGTACACATCCTCACATAGACGGTGCCTTTTGAGAGCGTCTATCATGAACTTTTAAACATATTCGGACATTTACTTTAAAGTTTCGAAAAGTTCACGTTACTATTTAAAGATTATTCCATTTACCGTATTGTAATTTCGTAAATACACGATATTTCGTAAATACGTAAATACACTATGATGGGTCTCGCTATTGGCTTAATCAAGGCACGTGACGAAATATCGGAAGTTTTTGTTGTTGTTTTTTTGGGGGTTTTTTTTTTTTAGCCGACAAAACCTTTAGGACGCTGCTCTTGGACACATTTGTCCTTGTTTAATTGAAAGGTTTGACTGAGGAAGTGTATCGAAATGAGTAATTTATTATTTTTTCACAATTTATCTCCAGAGAGATGTTTAGGAAAAACAATTTATTCACATTACATGATATTTCAATATCCTTCACATGGAGGACTATGAACTCAAAGGTGATATTTATTCATATAGGTTCCTTTAAATGTTTTGTATGGTATCTAGCTCTTCTCCCAATACAATCCCATGTCCTAGATGAGGTGGTTATTTTTTTTTAGTCCCCTACCGGTTTCACTGGAGGGGACGATAGTTTTGCTCTCTATATGTCTGCCTGTCCGTCCATCCATCCCACCTACGATATTTCCGACTTTTTTCCTCCATAACATTTAACATATTCAACTGAAACTTGGTACACGGCTTTATATGATGAGTTACAAAACAAGTTTGAGTTTCAGGGCCTTTCATCAATCTTTCATAGTTATGCCCTTTTCAGACTTACAAAATATCACATCTTATACATTGGTCAGGGTTCAACTGCCCTGACTTCACCCCACTGCTTTACACCCATTGGCTGGACAGCTGGCCTGAAACTACCCTAATAAAATCATGCGCCACCATTGCATGAAGCAGCACAGATCGGCAGGCCTTAGGCCTGGCTGTTAGTCCATGGTCTAGTGCAATTGGAATGATCTCAGGCATATAACCACAATGTATTTTATATGCACATAAGCCGTACACGTTTTTGCATTATGGATGTACATCGGGGTATTTTTAATATGAAAACGGCAAAGCCGAGAAACGAGCGAAACATCCAGGGTTCGTTTCTTCTTCTTCATTTTGGTTCTGGTATCGGCTCGAGTATGTGTTAAAGGAAACTAATTTTTATCTCCGGTTTGTTATCCTGATTGTCTTTATTTGTTTCTCGTCCACAAAACGTATTGATAAATGAAAATTGCTTCTCCTTTTATTTTGCTGAATGGACCCTAATGCAATTCGTTCATAGTTTCGTCTTCTTCATTGTTGTTCCAGTATCGGCTCGAGCGTGCATTGAACGCAAACAAATTTTTATCTCCCGAACATTCATTTCGAAATCTATTTTAAAGCAATTCTTGCTCTTGTTTTATTAAGGTTTTCCTCCTTTGTTTTGCAGATGAACGTGACCAGGTTCAGAAGAAAACCTTCACCAAGTGGGTCAACAAACACCTATCAATGGTAAAATATCAGATGGAAAAGAAATCCATCAAATGTAGGCCTGAAGCCCTAGCAATAGCAACATGGAGAGAAAACAGTCTGGATTCGTGTTTGTTGTACATTCTGTGCTGCTGCTTCTTCAGATCATTGCTTTCTGAACTTGCAATGTTTTCATTTTGTGTTGGGTGTAAGGCTCATGGAGGAGCTGCAACACAAATTGCGCACATACATCCACACAAATACATGATACAACACTGGACTTCAGACAAACATAGTCACTAAGCTTTGGGGAAATTGTATAACTTCCCAGGGCACTCTGGGTACTTATGACATCACTTTTCTCTCCACACACAGTGGGGCAATTAAGGAGGAATTTCTTCATGCCCATGGTTGTTTGTCTCTGCTCTATCCTTTTTAAATACCGAACGTCAAACAAGGAAGCAGCAAGTACCATTTTTAAACTCTTTACTATGGCTCGGCCAGGGATCGAAACGCTGACCGACCGGACTCAGAATGGATGCTCCAACCTAACCATTGCACGATCGGTTATTAACCTGCATCACAACACCATGTAAGGTTTATGTACTGATGGGGGTTGACAACACAGTATTCTGCTTGAACTTACCCACATTGATGTTCTTCATTTGCATGAATTATTTTCCTTTTTGAATTCGTAATAACCTCACCACCAAAGTTGGACGGAGGTTATGTTTTCACCCCTGTTTGTCTGTCTGTCTGTCTGTCTGTGAGCAGGATATCTCAAAGCATTATGGACAGATTCAGACAAACCTTGGTGGACAGCTTGGGTGTATGACAAGGACGAATTGATTCGACTTTCGTGAAGATCTGGATCCGGATCTAAATCTGAGAATTTTTTAAGTGATTCTTCACCATTGAGAGACGGGGCCCAAAACTCTATTTAGCATGATATCTCAAAACGTTTTGGACACATTATGACAAAACTTGGTGGAAGAGTTGGTTTGGTGACAAGAACAAGCCAATTAGATTTTTGTTCAGGTCCGGATCCAGATCCGGCCGATCGATGGGATACAAAACATAGACTGTTCAACCTGGCAAATGTATGCACTCTATCGAGTGGCATTCCAGTTAACCTTTGTTATTATCCTCTTTATTTTCCACCTCGTTTTATTTTTGTTTGTCTAAAATATAAAAAAGGGGTCACACAGTTTTTTACAAGAAAATCTAACACAGGTGGAGGCCATTCAGCCATCATGCCTGCATGAACACCATACTAATTTATCTACACAATATTCAAGGAAGAAAATGCAAAAAAAAAAAAAAAATTAATTCATTTTTAATATTGTTATTTTTTATTTTTAAAGTTTGTTTGTAGTTTTTGTTTATTTTTTTTTAGCTTTTTTGTTATTTTTGTTTTTCTTCTTCCCCTCAGGGGAGGGGGCATGGGTTTGGTTAAAAGCATACATCAACCACACAACCCCCCCTGACAAGACCCCCACCAACAGCACTCCGTACACATGCACACAATCACCCATCAATGCTCAAACTACCTAAAAGTCTTCTCAACATCCCCATACCTCTCTGTCTCCATAACTTCCAGGTACCCATCCAATTCTAATTTTAACCTATCAACTTTTTCTGCTGCCACGACATTTCCAGGGAGACCATTCCATGCATTAACTACTCTCTGAGTAAAAGGCCCCTGCCTCGCTACCATCTTAACTCTCCTCTTCTTCACTCTCAGGCTATGGCCCCTGGTCCTATCACTGTGTACACCGTTGAATAATTCATTTGCACTTATTTTATCTATACCTTTCATTATCTTAAACATCTCTATCATATCTCCTCGTAACCGCCTCCTTTCGAGTGAATAAAGCCCTGTCTCCTTCAGCTGCTCCTCATAGCTGAGTCTAGCTAGGCCCGGAATCAATCTCGTAGCCCTGTGCTGAACTCTCTCTCTCTCTCTCTCTCTCTCTCTCTCTCTCTCTCTCTCTCTCTCTCTCTCTCTCTCTCTCTCTCTCTCTCTCTCTCTCTCTCTCTCTCTCTCTCTCTCTCTCTCTGGCATCTATGTCCTTCTGGAACTGTGGTGACCAAAACTGCACACAGTATTCTAGATGTGGCCCTCACTAAATTCCTGTACAATGTTAACACCACTTCGTTTGATTTATAATTGATTCCCATCTGAATACAGCCTAAAACCCAATTTACTTTACCTATAGCTGCCTGGCACTGTGCTGCCTGCTTACCTCCCGTATCTATTACCACCCCCAGATCCTTCTCCTGTGTGACACACTCCAAAATTACCCCTTCCATCCTGTAATCTCGATTTTCATTGTTCTTTCCCATCCCCAACACCTTACACTTGCTCAGGTTAAATTCCATCTGCCAATCCTTTGCCCAATCTATGCAAGTATCAATACTTTCCTGAATCTGATCACCACCCCCTCTGCTATCCACCTTACCTCCAAACTTTGTGTCATCTGCAAATTTGGAAAGCTTACTCTTTACCCCATTATCCAAATCGTTGATGTAAACAATGAATAGTCATGGTCTGAGTCCTGATCCCTGAGGTACCCCGCTACTTACATCCTCCCAGCAAGACATCCTCCCACTCACAGCCACTCTTTGCTTCCTACCACTAACTTCTATTTTTTTTCTTATAAATTTATTTCTGCTGGTGTTATTTCAATCGATCTGGCCATTATAGGTAATGGAGCCTTCTGCTTAGGCCTGTCACATTTGCCACGGCAGCCATGGGGTCTCCAAAATCTATGGCCACTCGCAATTATACGGCGGCCGCAGTATTTCCACGGTCACACAATGTAGCAGTCACGTATGTTTTTATTTTTCAGGGAGCTGCATGGCATATTTATAAATTGTGGAGACCGAAAACGTGGGGGTGCCGTACGGTCTTTGATTTGATGTCGCACGGTGACCTTAGGACGTTCCTGCGGCGGCCATAGAATTTTCAAGGCAGACGCAAGGCGACCGCAGGGGGCCCTAAGGCGAACGCGCGGCCAGACGGATGGTAACGAGTGGGTTTTTATTTTTATTTTTATTTTTTACGAGTTCTTTTGTTTCGGCTTGTCGAATTGCTACGGCGAACGTAGAAATGAAAAAAAGTTATAACTCCGCGTGAAATTCCACGGCGACCCTACGGCCTGTAAAATATAGCCATACGGTGTAGGGCCACCCTGAGGCCACCTCAGAAACTCTGCGGCCGCTGCACGTTTCTGTCAATTCAGAGGGCGTACGGCCGCCGTATTCTCGCCATAGAGCAAATGTGACTTAGGCCTTAGTACATGCCTGTTAACACTGCCTTGGAGCCTGGGTACAATTACATTATGTCAAACTACCATAACTTTGTGGACAAATCATCATCATCATCATCATCATCATCATCATCATCATCATCATCATCGTTTTATGGCCGTTTCCATGCTTGCATGTGTAAGCCTTTGCAAACTACTAAATGCAGGATCTAATAAGTAAAAAAAAATTTTTTTTAATACACAGACCGTCCTCCTTTGGCTGCCTCCCCGCTGCAATGAAAGTCAGGAAACATCACTCCCACTCATAATAAGGCCGAAGTCACATTTGCTCTACGACGAGGATACGGCAGCCATACGTCCTCTGAATTGACAGAAACGTGCAGTGGCCGCAGAGTTTCTGAGGTGGCCTCAGGGTGGCCCTACGCCGTTTGGCTATCTTTTACAGGCCATATGGCGCCGTGGAATTATAACGCGGAGTTATAACTTTTTTCATTTCTACGTTCGCCATAGCAATTCGACAAGCCGAAAAAAAAAAAACTGGTTAAAAAAAAAAAATGAACCCACTCGTTACCGGCCGTCTGGCCGCACGTTCGCTTTTGGGCCCCCTCTGCGATCGCCTTGCGAGCACCTTGAGGCTACCTTGCGTCTGCCTTGAAAATTATATGGCCACCGCAGGGCCCCCTTAAGGTCACCGTGCGACATCAAATCAAAGACCGTATGGCACCCCCACGTTTTCGGTCTCCACAATTTCTAAATATGCCGTGCAGCTCCCCGAAAAATCAAAACATATGTGACTGCTACATTGTGTGACCGTGGAAATACTGCAGCCGCCGTATAATTGCTAGTGGCCGTAGATTTTGGAGACCCCATGGCCGCCGTGGCAAATGTGACTTCGGCCTAAGGAAACTGACCTGACCAAACATAGGCCAGTGAGCTTGCTTCCAATTATAAGCAAATTCATGGAATCCATCATTGCTTCTGATTTTTTTTTTTTTAATGTTTAGGAAACAGGCAAAAATAAACATTTCAGAGAGGGGGGAAATACCAACAGCAGAGCAGAAGGCCAAGACAGAGGGAGGCGGACAAGCAATGGGTGTGGGGAGGAATGGGGGCAGGCGAGGATTGATGCGGTGGACAAGATGGATACAGAAGGGACTCTCAGGAGGGAAAACTGGAATGAGGAGCGAATTGGGTGGAGGGGGGAGGGGACGGGGTTAACAAGGGCAGAAAGATCATGGTTTGGATTGGGGACGATCTTTTGTGTTACGACATTGGTGGTGGTGAACAGCTGTCTTGAAGACCTGGAGGAAAGAGTGAGACTGAAGAGGATATGGAAGTTGTTTCCACAGGCATGAAAAAAGAGGAACAATTGTGTGGAGGTGAGCAGTGATCCTGCATTTAATTAGTTTTACCAGAAGAAGGTTGATGGTGGCCCATGTGAGCCCTACAGTAACCCCGGGGGGGGAGGGGGGTGGAGGAGGCAAAGCATAGAAAGAGCAGAGGGTGCAAGACCAGAAAGGAGGTGGAATAAGACAGAGAGACCACTGACCTGTTTGTGATGGTGAAGTGATAGACTCAGCTTCAGCATATGAGATTCCAATGATCTTGAAAGCCTTGGTTTCCACAGCATCAAGCTGAGAAAGATGTGAGGCAGGGGAGCCAGCCGAGAGGAGAGAGCAGTACTCCATAAAGCTGCAGATGAAGACCTTGTAGGTGGATAGAAGTCCAAGTGTGCCATGGAAGGACTTTATGCTACGCAGGATGTCCAGTCGGTGTCTGGCTTTGGAGGCCAATATTGAAATGTGGTTTGCCCAAGAAAAGTCGTAGCTGATAGACTCAGGAGTTTGAATGACTGAACGTCCTCAAGAGGATTGTTAACAATGTAGATGGGGTGAGCGGGGGATTTTGCCAGATGGTCGTTTTGGAGAGAGATGGTGAGAGTGTGAGATTTGTCAGGATTGAGAGACATATTCCAAGTGTTTGACCAGCTTGTGATTGTTTTTTTTTTCCAAGGTCTGAAGAGAAGGAAGAGGCTACAGCCTGCCTGTCTGTCTGAAGGATGAGGGATGTCACTGCAGAGGATGGAGTCATCAGCAAATAGATAAAGAGGATTTGCCGGAGTCAGAGAGATCATTGATGAAGATAAGGTTGAATCTTTTCTGTTTTCAAACAACCTGATCTCTGACCATTAGTTTGGATTCCTTCCCCATCACTCAACTATGGACATGCTTCTGCTCCTCTATCAGCAATAGTCAGAGGTCATCAATCTCAAACAAGAGGTTAGGACTGTCTTCCTGGAAATATCTTGTCCATTCAGCATAATCTGATATCCTGCTCTGCTTGCCAATCTCTCTACCTGTCCATAGACGGCCACCTTAATTCCTGGATTTTTGACTACCTCTACTCACCCAGTCAATGTTTTCCATCAATGCAAACCTCTACTCCCCTCTCCTAGTGGAGGCAGGAGTTCACCAAGGCAGTGTGTTGGTCGCACTCTTGTTCCTCATCTACATATATAAATGACCTCACCAATGCTTTTGAAAATTCTTTCTTCCTTTTGGCAGATGACTCCACATTGTAGCGTACACTACTCTATCCCTCTGCTAGGCAGATAACAGCTGTCTCTCTCTCTGCTTATATTTTTCTTCCTGTCAGCTGGACTTTGCTCTTACATGAGCTTCACTCCTGTAAAGAAAATAAAAAAATGATGTCTCTTCATTGATGTCTCCAGGTATGTTCTTCACATTACTGATAAAACTATTAATCTATAATATATATGGAGCTCGGTCTTGGCATGCCTGTGTCCGTCCCTGCCTACCTGCATGCGTCCGTCCGTCAACAGTTGTCCGATAGGAGATACCACTAAACAAGCCCAATCTGCAAACAGTATGTTATAGTTGAGGAAGGTGAGGATAGAAGGGCCAGTTCCAATTTACATTAAAACAAAACCTCTTCCTCCTTCATGTTCTTCTACACTTATAATAATGGTGAGTCTCATTCAATCTCGTCTCTCTTATCGATTAAATGCTTGCTCTATGAAATACTTTTTTTTTTTTCAACATTTCCATTTCATTCATATCACCCTATGAAACAGCATTTCCGATTATACACCACCTTTTAAAGCATCACAAAGCAAGTCGCTCAACTTGCAACACGGGTGAGAAAAGGATATGAATACAAGCCGGTAGGTGACATGGGTGATCGCTACATAATTGCATACTAGTCATACAGTTTTTGACGGATCGGGCTGAAAATTTTTGACACAGAGGTTGATTATAGTGCGCATAAAAGGCTGGAAGCCGATTTTTGATTTTTGAAAAAAATATATATATAAATATTTTTGGGATTTTTTTTCAAAAATTTCAAAGTCCCGTTGCGAGGCAACGGTGGCGTCCATAGCAACGGTGTTCAAAAGCATACAACTATATCCTGGTATGAACCTACCAGTCAAGTTTCATCAAAATCGGTTGACTCCTCTGGTCTCCAGAGCTGTCCATTACATACAAACAAACACAGACAGACAGACGGAAAACCTGAGAATAACGGTAGTCTAGCGATCACCCAAAAAAAGCATCTGATATTCAATAATTTATTCACACAATTTATAAAGGGTGAAATTTTTTAATTTTTTTATTTCTCTGGAAGTGTCTTACATTCCAGTAAACTGGAATGGAACTCGGTAGGGCACATACTGTACTCCCACCAGGATGAACAGTTTACGTTTTGTATCCCACAAATAGGCTGGATCTGAATCCAGACCTCAAAAATCTAATCGGCTTGTTCTTGTCATCTGCCCAACTCATCCACATTGTTTTGTCACATCGCATCCACAACTTTTTGAGATGTCGTGCCATGTATCATTGTTAGCCCTATCTCTCAATGGTGAAGAATCACCAAAAAACGTTCATAGATAAGAATCCGCATCTTCACCAAAATCTAATCAATTCGTCCGTGTCACACATTCAAGCTCTCCATCAAATTCATTGACAAAGCCTAAATCCATCCACAACTTTTTGAGATATCCTGCTCACTGACAAACAAACAGACAGACAAGCCGGTAGGCGACATGGGTGGTCGCCACATAATTGCATACTAGTCATACAGTTTTTGACTGATCGGGCTGATTATTTTTGACAAAGAGGTTTATTATAGTTCGCATAAAAACGTGGAAGCCGATTTTTGATTTTCGATATTTTTCGGATCTTTTCAAAAATTTCAAAAGTCCCGTTGCTTGGCAACGGTGGCGTCCATAGCAACGGTGCTCAAAAGCATACAACTAGATCCTGGTATGAACCTACCAGTCAATTTCATCAAAATCGGTTGACTCCTCTGGCCTCCAGAGCTGTCCATTACATACAAACAAACAGACAGACATACAGACAGATGGAAAACCGGAGGTCAGGTTTTTGTCAGGTCAGAATAAGTGAGAAATTGTCAGGTCAGGTTAGATCTGTGACCTGCTACAGGTACCATGTAAACCTGGACTAACCTGTTCCATGGTCGGGTTGTCGGCGACTAAACCATCTCCCCCACCCGGTTTTCTGGTGAGGAGGGTGTTTGGATATGGACACCCAGCAGGATTAAAAACAAAACCTGTCAAAGGGCGGAGGAGCTCCTTGTGAGCCAACGGCCATCCATATCTAGTGCCCAACTGTGTCTGCGGACGTCCTCCTGCAGTTGGGTTACTTTTTATGAGGAGGTTGGTGGCGGGATTTGCACTCCGGCCACCGTAAAACCCTTCATTCCGCAAAACACAAAAACGCAAAAAAATCTGAAAATCCACTCCGTGGGAGTACCTCCTGTGCAGCTTCCCTTCGCAGGGCAGCTCACCGGATGACGGGATTGGGGCAAAGCCTTCGGGACCCCCAATCTTTGATGATAGGAGGGAAACCACGGGGTAACCTCCCTGGGTCAGATTGCGGGAGAGTGTGTCGGAGTGGTGCTGAGGTGTCGTCCACCAGACGGTGGTCTCCTTGGGTTAACCTGAGGCGGTCCCTTCGGGTGGGTGCCTGGAATGTCCTATCCCAAAGAGAGGATGATCACCTGTCTCTGTTATCATCTGAGCTCAAGTGTTTGGACATCGGTATTGCAGCACTCTGAGGTTCGGAGACCGGATTGCGGTGAGATAATGGCGGGTGGTTACACCTACTATTTGTCTGGTCGCTCTGATGGTTACCATACTCAAGGAGTTGCTGTAGCTGTGTCCAATAAGCTGACCCCAGTGATAATTGAGGTAACACCGGTCAACGAGCGTATTATGAGACTAAGGATTCGTCACTCTTTGGGTGTCATTTCCCTGGTCTATGTAGATGCTCCGACTGAGGCGAGTGATCTCACCGTGAAGGACACATTCTACGCCACGCTCGAGTCTGTGGTTGATCAGTGCCCCAGACGAGATACACTTCTAGTCTTGGGGGATTTCAATGCATCGCCTGGAACTGATAGGGATGGTTATGAGACGTGTGTTCGTCCCAATGGGTCAGGAACTATGAATCAGAATAGCACTAAGTTCCTTGACTTTGCAAGAAGTCATGGACTTAGGGTGGCTGGTTCATGGTTTCAGCGCCCACAAGCTCATCGCTGTACTTGGTATTCCAACGCTGGCGGTGTGGCAAAGGAGATTGACCATGTCCTCGTTGACGGTCGCTGGAGGATGATCCAGAACTGCAGGGTCTACCGGAGTGCTCAGTTCCTCAATACTGACCACAGGCTTGTTGTAGCAACTCTAAAGCTGCACCTTAAATCCTGGAGAATGGTACCATCCCAGCCGAGGCTGGATGTTGGCAAGCTCAAGGATGAGAGAGTAGCTGAGGAGTTTGCGAACAGGCTGAGTGGACATTTGGGGTGTCTGGATGCTTTGGGGGGTCCTGAAGAGTTATGGATTACCTTCAAGACCACCGTCCTTGATGTTGCCGGTGGATGTCTTGGAACTCACCGCAGGGCAAAGAAGAATTTTGTCTCTCAAGGGACACTGGATACCATTGACCAGAGTCGCAGGGCCAGGCTGAATGGCAGAGCTGAACTGTTCAGGGAGCTGAGGCGTAAAACTGTACGTGCGCTAAGGGTGGACAACGAGGCCTATGTGCGAGGAATCTGTGAGGGGGTAGAGCATCACCTGTGGACAGGTGATTCTCGTCCCGCTTTCAGGGGATTTCGCGCATTGCAATCATCCAAGCCCATCCCTCGGAGCACTGCAGTTAGAGCAGAGAGTGGTAGGCTGTTAACAGAGGAGTCTGAAGTGAAGGCCCGCTGGGTCGGTTACTTTGAGCGGTTGTACCAGGCTGATCCCCCAGCTGTCGAGTTGGACGTCAATGGTGTTTCAATCCCTGTTGCTGACCCTCCAATCAATTGTGGTCCACCTTCGCTTGTGGAAACACGGGCTGCGGTGAACCGGTTGAAACAGGGTAAAGCTCCAGGGATCTGTGGCATCCATGCTGAACTTCTCAAGGCTGGTGGAAATGCTGCACTCGTGTCGTTGCATGCAGTTTTGTGCTCTGCCTGGAACACAGGCATCATCCCAACTGATTGGAAGAGGGGCCTTGTTGTCCCTCTCTGGAAAGGAAAGGGAAGGGTGATCGCCAAGACTGCAACAACTACCGAGGGGTGACGCTGCTCTCAGTGCCGGGCAAGGTCTTTGCTCGGATAATTCTTGATAGGGTTCGCCACCATCTGCTTGAGCAACAGCGTCCAGAGCAGTCAGGCTTTACACCAAAGAGGTCAACGATTGACCGTATCCTTGCCCTTCGTGTCCTCACCGAACGCAGATGAGTTTCGGCAGGGGCTGCTTGCAGCCTATGTTGATCTCTATAAAGCGTTTGATTCAGTGAATCGGGATGTCCTCTGGAGGATTCTTGGTCTTCGTGGGGTGCCACCAAAACTGATCGATCTGATGTCTGAACTCTACTCTAGTACTGAGAGTGCTGTGAAGTGTGGTGGTACCATCTCTGACTTATTTCCAGTTGTTACTGGAGTTCGTCAGGGGTGTATACTTGCCCCCACACTTTTCAGCACTTGTATGGACTGGATTTTAGGGAGGATGTCTGAAAGATCAAACGGCGGTGCATCATTTGGGAATGTCAAGATCTCGGACCTTGATTTCGCAGATGATGCAGTCATCTTTGCGGAGACTTTAGATATCCTTTTGGGGGCCCTCGAGTTGCTGAATGAGGAGTCGGAGCCGCTGGGATTACGGGTTTCTTGGGTCAAAACTAAGATCCAGGCTTTCGGTGACATCTTGGATGCTGCTGTCCTGTCTGTGCCTGTTTGTGGTGAGGATGTTGAGGTCGTGGAGAGATTCACTTACCTTGGCAGTGATATTCATGTCTCTGCTGGCTGCGAGTCAGAGGTCAATAGACGTCTGGGTCGGGCCTGGGGAGTCATGGATTCACTGGATCATGGGGTGTGGCGCTGCCGGTACCTGTGGGGGAGGACGAAAGTCCGAGTCTTCAGGTCCTTGGTACTTCCAGCCTTGCTCTATGGATGCGAGACTTGGACTCTGACCAAGGATCTGAGACGGAGACTTAATTCCTTTGGTACCAGGTCTCTTCGGAGAATCCTTGGCTATCGCTGGTTAGATTTTATGTCCAACGAGCGGTTGCTGAGAGAGACTCGGATGAGATTTGTTTACCTGCATGGTCCGTGAGCGTCAGTTGCGGCTGTATGGACATGTGGCTCATTTTCCTGACGCTGATCCTGCTCACCAGATTCTCTCAGCGAGGGAGTCTTGTGAGTGGAGGAGGCCAATGGCCCGACGACGTTCCTCGTGGTTGCAGCAGGTTGATCGGAATCTCAAGGAGATGGGGATGGGCCTGGCATCTGCCTGGGGGAAGGCCAGACGGAGGCCCCTGGAGTACCGGCGGAAAGTGGACGCAGCGACGCGCTGTTCTGGCATCTGCTCCCATACCTGACCTGACCTGGAAAACCTGAGAATAAGAGTAGTCTAGCGACCACCCAACAGACACGGGTGGTAACACAACCTCCGTCCACCTTCGGTAGTGGAGGTAAATATTTATTTTACCGTGCATGGTCACAGCATCACTTAGATCACTCGAGGCAGAAGTTTTAGATAACGGAAGAATGGGTTTTAAGTCGTTGAATCTTGTGTGCTGCCCTCTACACCAGTGCTTATCTAATGCGTGCAACTGTGCGTTTCTGCTACCTTCATAGTGAGGTTTAGACTGGAAAGTCAACAACAAGCATACTCATAATTCACCTGAGCCATCAGTTTGTTGTTATGAATATATCAGCATTATCTGAAGCATTGCTGATAACTAACAGATAGGCTCTCTCTGAAGCTGCAGGTTCTCCTTGCTTGGTTTCCTCTTTCCTTGCTGGATTAAGGAGAAAATCGGACAACAAATGAAATCCCATAGTTTTGTCTAATTTTGATGCACATGAGAAAATCAGTGGATTTGGGGGGGGGGGGGCAAGAAATGTTCTTTTTTTTTTAATTATTATTACGCTCGTGTAAATTTTTCCTTGAGCCCGAGCTATCCTCTTTGGAAACTGTAGTTTCACGAGATATTTGTGAAAAGGACTCTGCACAAAACTTCGTGTTTTGTTTTGAAGTTTTTATTTTTTGACGTTCATCTCAGTCCCAGGGAAGAGCTTGCACATAAATCACATGAAGGGCAAAGATGCTGGAAGACATGAATATACTTTTACATGAATTACAAGGTCATTATTGGATATGGCATTTCGATCTGGGTTTCCTGCACCACGAGCCAGGGATTTAAACGGGAACACTATCATTGGACATAAATATCCCTCGGATCATATTGAAACACTGAAAATTGTTTTTAAGATATTTCCCAGTGGCAACAAGTCCTCACTTATTCCACAGTGTATGATATCAAAGGTTTTCATCGCGAGTTTGAGACTTTCCCATCATTCATGAATGGTGTCTCTGACAATGAATCTGAGGGTCTCTATTACTTCATCAAACTCCACAAGTATCTTTTGTGGAAAGCATGGAAAAAGCTTTGTGGAGTTTTATTTATTTCTTTCTTTATTTTCTTTGCGTCATCTTTCTGCAAATAAGACCTCGGTTTCACCGGTCTGTTTATTTTTTTTTCCCCCTCTTCCTTGGCCTTGTCTCTTCTTTGGAGGCAGCAGCATTCAGCATGAAGGGAAATGAGGAAATTTGGATCATTTCATTAGCTTATAGCCACAGATACGAGTGCCGTACACAAACATTATTGCAAGAATGTGGAATGATTACAGGAGATTTTGAATATGCAATGTGGACATGACTCCTCGACTGCAAGTCAAATGCACACTAAATTTGGTGAGATTTTGTCTGTACAAAAAATCGTTTCATGTTATCGTTTATATAGATAGTGCAGCACAAGCGTCATCTGCCTTGGTGAATGAAATGAAATGTCTGCCATGTTGCTTCAGAAACCTACACGAGTTTGAGTAAGCCTGATAAATAGCTGGGAAGTCATATTGGATGACACTTCTGCTCTTTGGTAAATCACATTCTGCGTATTGATTCAAAAACAATGATTTGCTTTTATTAGCGAGCACTTGCCATGTATTTAGGAACTTAAGGGATGGCACCAAAATGCCTCTTTTGTTTTTTCCATCTATTGTTTTTTGTCTTATTTTTTTTTTCCACTCATATTTCTTCCTTCTCCTTTTGTTTTCTTATAACTATTTGTGTCCTTTTCTGACGACTGAAATCAAGGCGATACATATGAAGGCATTAGTTCGATGGTGTGTTGTGGAGTTGCACCATGGAGGAAAGCTGGCCTCCCACCTCTTCTAAATCTATCTGTTTTATGAAACTAATGTAAAATGAAATTGTCAAACCCTATTAAACCCTTAATTTCTGCCCGTCACACCTTGGTGAACATTAGAATATCAAGCCTCCACATATCCACAATCTTGACTTGAACCCTTGAGCAATATATTACATATACAGTGCAGTAGATGACATTCTCTTTACTGGACATATTACATAAGCCTGCTGATTGAAGTAACATGATGAAGCACATCAAAAACACTCGTTTTAAAACCATAAGGGCTCAATGAGGCCTTCAAGGACTCCACTTCTCTTTGGGCTTACTCTTGGTGCTGACTTGATAATTATAGTTTAATGGATAATAATCAACTTGAGGGCTGTTCATGTTATTTGTTGCACAAGCAGGGAGGTATAGAAATGGTAAAGAGAGAAATTAAATATTCCACTTGTTTGTGCAGTATATGTAATAAGTAGATGGTCTTTTAGAGGGTCTGTTGGCAAACGGACTCAGACATCCACAACTGGGTACGCATTAACTGTGGAATACGAGTGATAAAGTCATTCAAGGGTGAGTCTATGTTTGTGATTAGTGGGAAAAAGAAATCCTTTAGCTGGGAAATCAGATTTCACTCTTTACATTTGAAGGTAATTTGTATTAAAGAACTCATGATTATATATTCAGCCAAGCATCTTGGAATCACTCCATATACATGTACACCATTGGCTTTACAACCTAATGCCACAAGTGATCAGATTACAAAGTGTTATTTACATGCTTACAAATTTCAATTTGCATCATACGCTTTTCATTGCCAATCAGAGACCCACAAAAGCAAGATGGCTACCTCGACAAATGACTGGAAATTCCCTGAAGTTGCAGTCGTTGCTGCTAAAGTCATTGCTTCATTGGATTTTGGTGGTGACTTATTTTTTAAGTAACTCTTAACCATTGAGTGGAGAGGCTAAAACCTACTATATACAGTAGACTAGGCGTAAGTCGTCACCATCTGGACCGAGAAAAAAGTGACGACTTGCGCGTATGCGAACATTCATGATGACTGTGTGGTGAAGGATGAAGTCGCGCGTGGCCTGGACACATATGTGTGAGAGCCGGCTATTGTACCAAAAGGAAAACACAATCCTTGGGGCATAGGTGGGGGTGAGTTGGTGAGTTGGAAAGTGATCAAGCAAAGATGGAATTCATGAATCAGTTTGTCAAAAGTAA
Organism: Eptatretus burgeri; assembly: GCF_056783735.1. NCBI lineage: Eukaryota > Metazoa > Chordata > Myxini > Myxiniformes > Myxinidae > Eptatretus > Eptatretus burgeri. The sequence goes on from NC_140965.1 coordinate 48,704,471, forward strand.
AGATAATGAACAACTCTAAGACAACTCCTATACCATCGGTGATGGTATGGTGACAAATTACATGACACACAGTCATCGTGGTGATTATTACCACTCAATGCATATGTGTAAGTGAGTGCGGTAATGTACAAAACAAGCCAATATAAAACCATGATCGGACTTCAACACTAAGCTCGATCGATCCTTTACTTCTTCGCGAAGTAATCCGTTATGTTTGACTGCCTCAAACTCTTGGGCATCTGGTGCACGAGAAAGGATTCAAACCGGTCATTGTATTCCATGATGTTGGCTGGGCAATCCTCCACCGAAAGACAGTATCGGCCGAATCGGCCGAAACCGAATATTTGGCTGAGCCGACATTTGCCGAAAACAGATGATGAGCGCGTCATCGACATCTTCAAAGGACACACATTTCACGCATTTCACACTTCCCACCGGCCTCACGATCTTCTCCACTTGTCCAAATATCTTGCCCTTATTCTTCAAGATATCGTTCAATGTCTGCCGTTTGATGTCCAACTTCTCAGCTATGTCTGTTTTCTTCATCAGTGGATTTGCCTCGCAAAACTGGATAATGTCGTATTTTTCTTGGTAGGTTTTAGTTGTAAGCTTACGCTTAGTCGCCATTGTCCTGCCTGCAGTGCGATCAACGTGTGTACGCAGTTATAAATAGCCTATCACTGGCGGTGTAAACCAATGAGCGAGCATCACGATTCCATGAAATCGGGATTCTCATGAGGCAGCAGTTCCGTGTGACGAGTTAGGAGTGGTAATTTACTTGAGTTTCCATTACGTGGGAACGGACAACATCTGACGACTTAGACGAAGTGACGACTTAGAGATGACGACTTACAGAGGGATGACCCTTTATTCAAAGGGATTTAACATGAGATAAATTCGGGACTTTTTGACGCTGCCGACTTAGGCGAAGTGACGAGTTACACGCTGCCGACTTACACCTAGTCTACTGTATATATATATATATATATATATATATATATATATATATATATATATATATATATATATATATATATATTAACATATCATGATATCTCAAGTTGTGGACGGATTTGAATGAAGCTTCACGTTTGGTGTATGACGAGGATGAATCTGTTCGATTTTGGTGAAGATCCAAATCCATTTTTTTTAATTTTTGTAAGTAATTCTTCACTATTGAGAGATATGACTGAAAACGATATGCACGAGAGCATGATGTTTCAAAAGTTGTGGATGAGTTGTGGCAAAACTTGGTGGATGAGTTTAGTCGGTGACAAGAACAAGCCAATTCGATTTTGATTCAGGTCTAGATGTAGATGCAGCCCATCAGTGGGATACAAAATGTAAAATATTCAGTCTGGCCGAGGTATGTGCTCCACCGAGTGCCATTCAAGTTATATATTGTTTTCATCTCTTTTTGAATGCACTTTTGATATCTCTCTACACCCTCAACGGAGGGCTCCGGTTGGTTGGAGAAACTTTTGACCAAAGTATTTCACGAACCAGGTTGCTGTTGTATCCCGATGGTTCGATCACACAATTCACACGGGACCAGACTTAACACAATTCATGCATTGCAGTTATGGCGACATCATCCAACATGGCGGAATCTCAATCCCTGACCAGACAGGTCACATGACCTGTGATCCACTGGTATATCATGTGACTGTGCAAACACAACAGTGGCCATGCCCGATGTTTGACTGGAGCTGCTTTAGGCAGGAATGTGTAATTTGTTCAGAGTGAAGGTACTCGCCGACTCTTTGTGAACCACACCTTGGGATCTTTAACTTCCACCAGCCTGTGACAGCACATGGGACACCCGGCTTTACGTCCATCCATAAGACAGTTCACTTTGTAATGCGACGTTTTGCATGTGAAGCACAAATCAGACAGTTTATAGTTATTTCAGGAATGGAATGCAGACTAGACGATTAAAAGGTAAGTTTGTTACCTTTGAACCATCCTGTAGCACTACATACCACTTTGTTTACCTCTACCCCATCAGCAACACCCACTCTGTAGAAGAATACTATGAAAAACAAGTTGTAGCATTTTCTTTTTGCACCACCTTTTATACACACCGCATATACACTGTGATTAGCCTTTCCTCTTGTGCCCAATTTATTTTATAGGTTAAAAATATTAAAGGATCGTATTCTCTCAAGATGTCTCTAAAGTCCTTCACATTGATAGACCGGCATGAGAGGAACATCCGAGCCTTTGGCTATTATTTAACTGTGTTGTGTTTGTTATGAGCCCAACATGGCATGTGGGACTACCAATTTGAGGTGGATCGAGTTGCATATTCAGAGGGTCATCTCACCATGAGAGAGGAAGCACGCCAAGCTCTCACGGTGACGGTCATTTGGTGAATATTCATTGTCTTGGGATGATAAAGCTTTCTTTGTAACCAAGACGGTCCAAGGCCTGTGCCACCATTTTAAGAGCTTCATAAATCCTCCGGATCTTTGGGCCCAGCGTTCCGGCAGAAATCTTGGATTGTTCTTGAGAGATATTTATGCTCGGGGCGTGCTTCGATTCATTAATTTCTTGCTGCTGTGATTTTACAATCACTTTAAAATAATTTAAATACTGGTGGGTGTATGATGGTCTATGGTGACTTCACATTCCTCTATATTTCTCCCACCTGGCCTCACTGAAGTTGTGTTTCTATCCCAATGGATTGTGGAAGTGATTCACACAGCTTGCTTGCTTCACTTCTTAATCACCTGTTTTATGACTGCGGTCTTGCTTTCACTGGTTCCTTGACCCTCTCTGTTTCTTCCCACCGTCTCCTTCCCTAAATGCTTGCTGATGTCACACAGCACTGGCGTAAACAGGTAAGTGAACCAAATGAGTTTGCGTGATGCAAAGAGCATTTCACTTGCATCGGGTTTCATAATGCCGACTAGCGTTCCACTGTGTGATCCACTTCAAGTTTTCAAATCTTTCTTTGACTTTTCTTGGGAAAAAAATCTCATTTGTTTCTCAAGGCCTTTGTAACATTGAAGTAGTTTTCAAGACTAATTTTGCTGCTGGGAACGCTGGGAACGAGTTGACGCTATACATAACAGGAGCATGTTGACATATTTTGCATGGTGTGACTTCTTCAAATGAGAATGAATAAATACCATCAGTTACATTTCAAAGGATTACGGCGTCACCTGGTTCAACATTGACCACGTGGTCGAGGTGTTCTTGTGGTGTGTTGTGATGCTTTCAATAATTAACCACTACTCACTAGGTCTAATGCTGGTTTTGCCAACAACTTGCATTTAAAGTTTCATGAACAATTCCGTGATTTAACTGGATTTCCTCCACTCTGTGTCCAGATTCAGAAACAAATCCAGGATTTATACGAGGATCTACGAGATGGGCACAACCTCATCTCTCTCCTTGAGGTGCTATCTGGTGAAAAGCTGGTAAGGGCATGTAATATGAGCTGTTTTAATTATTATTACCCAACATTCAGTGCAAACAATGATGGACGTTAAACCGACGTCCCGTCTGCCAGAATTGGTTTGTGGACATTAAAGATCCCACGATATCCTTCACGAAGCGAAGGCGAGCCATCACCGGCACACTGAACAAATTACAAACCAGCAGAGGGCATTGCTTCAGCGGCACAGCCAGGCCTGGTGTTGGCTTAGTGGTTAGGGTGGTGGCTTTGGGATCCTAGGATCCTGAGTTCAAGCCCCGTTGGCTGCTGAATTAATACACCAGAAGGTTGACTCAGCCTGTCATCCTTCCGAGGTCGGCAAAATGAGTACCAGTGTACTGGTAAGGGGGACACTGCATCAGTGGCATAGCCACGTCCCAACCAATGATGCAACCAGCAGCCATAGGCTGCACTCGATAGAAAGAGAGCGGCACTGCCATGCCCTCGGCCAATGATGCTCCACCCACAGCCTTGTGTTGCCTGTGAACAAAGAAGAAGTGCAAACAATTGGATATCTTTATTTGTGCTTATATGGGGACAGGAAGTATAATTATCATTGAACCTGTGCATATAACTCGAGGGGACATTTACATCTCATGCATGCAAGTGGGTTGGGAATAGATATAAAACAATAAAATTGAGAAAATGGAGTCTGTGAGTAAGAACAAGAGAAGGAAAAGAAGGAAGGGAATGTGTTAGGCATATTGGGAGGTTGGTGGTGGAGTGAGGTTGGGGATTGGAGGGGGAAAGGGAGGCAGGGGAGAGTTTAAATTCCACCAATTTTGCACACCTTGTATGTATATTGTTGTATCCTGGGAAAAGCAAATATGCCGAGTATTCCAGTCTTCTAAGCTGAGGAAACACGCACACACACAACTCAGACGTGGGGAAGCCATAACCAAAGTGCTTTATTGCACACGCTCCCCCCCCCTCCTGGTGACGTCATTCCCCAAACGTTCCAGTACACATCATATAAAACCCTCTGCCATATGTTGTATGTTAAGGACAAAATTCTACTTCAAATCTTGAAACTCACAAACAAACTTTTTTCTCTCTCTACCCATGAATGCTTTAAACGTAGCCTAGGGAAAAGGGAAGACTTCGATTCCATCGCCTGCAGAATGTGCAGATCGCACTGGACTATCTCCGTCATCGACAGGTGAACCTTTGCTGAAATCAGTTGTTGGGTAAATGTAGATTTTTTTTTAATGTTTCGTTTTAAGAGTAGCATTTCCTTTTTTTTCTGATTCTTTTGTTAGTTTTTATACTCTTGTGGAATATTCATTTAATGGTAAAATAGAAAACACTAGCCATGCCTATCCGTCACTGCGCTGATGGGTTTAGTCAAAAGACAGTATGTTCTACTTCACAAACAATGCATGTCTATCTGTGAGTCACATTGAGGATTAAAATTAAGTAAAACACCAAAAATTTGATCTTTTACAAACATGGAGTTGTCGTCGTCGTTACCTCGTGCACGCGAAACGAAAAGCAGAGTTGAGCAACAAATTTGTTCATGTCCGTCTGTCATCAGTTTATGATCGTCACTTTATGATTGAGGAACTGTTGTGTTTGTAACTCCTGGCCAGCCACAGTTATAAACCGGAGGTCGTTTAGTTCCACTCCGTAGTGCAGTACATGCGGAAGCAGGAGAAGTAAAGAAGAAGACTAAGAATCACAGCTTGACCTGTTACATCACCAAGTAGCCCATGATTCCAATAACACAAGAGTTGGGTCTACATTCAGTTCCACATCACAGGAACAACGTGATTTCAATTGAATGTTATATTTTGAACACGATTTGGAACGTGAATGAGAAAACGAACCTGCAGTTTCGCAGTACTTTGGTTCTGAATTCGTCCTGATTGTGCATACGCAGAGGAGTGAGATAAATTATTTTTTTAAATCCGTCTGCCTGTCTGGCAGTCAAACAAAATTGAAAATCATTCCGAACATGAAAGCCACTCTTTTTAACGACATCATAAAGGACATAAACAGCAGGCACGAATAACTCATGCAACGTGTTGGATAAGGTGGTGGCAAAGACACCTCGTAAAATGGCGGTAAACCCAGAATTAATTTTTTTGTTTACTTTTACAATCTTTATTTTATTTAAATTGAATTACATACTTGAACACTGTAGAAAACAAATCGCCTTCTTCTCATTTCCGAGAACCTCCAGTTTTTCAGGACTTAGACATGTTCTATGAGGTGGTATATAAGGGTGATGTACAAGCAGTGTCGGCCCCACGGGGGGCATTGGGGGGCAATGCCCACCCAGATTAGACTTTGTGCCCCCCCCCCCAGTCCAGATTGGCCAGCAGTACCCTACCCCACCATTATTTTAATATGTTTTACTGGTGTTAAACATATATGTTCTTTTTATGTTCTTTGTTATTATTATAAATATATACATTTTCAAAGTAATTAATAGTTTAATGAAAATGCAATAATAAATACAATAACAATAATGTCACCATCACCGTGGAGATGGTGACATTACATTAAAGACATTATAATGCTATAATTTTATTTGTTGTTGGTGCATAATTGTAGTAGCCTATACTTGTAGCCTTTTTCAAACTACTTTCACTGTGTTGTTTATTGTATAGGTGAGCATTTGCTTGCTATATATAGGGGTGTTGAAAAATAAAGTGCCCCCTTTGGAAAAATGAATGCCCCCTGCTGATTATAGCCTGGCACTGTGTACAAGACTGCTTCAACAGCGCTAAACTTCTGAATTTTTTTTTTTTAAACGATCTTTAAAATCATTATTTTATTGAAATTTAAGTATATACTTCAACACTGTGCGGGGCATTGTGTTCTGGGAACTCCGGTTGTTACCTTCGTCATGGCTCTGGTTGTTTGTTTGTTTGTTTGTTCCTTGCATGTACAATTTTGTATTTTTCTCTTGCATGAAGAAGTATTACTATATATAATTTTGTGTGTTCCTTCCTTGTCTGTAATACTTTATTCAAAAGGATTCCTGCTGTCGTACCGTTGGAACCACGACATAAAAGCTCCATGTCCTGCTTCTTCTTATTTTATTCTGAAAAGTTGGGCTTTTAAAATGGGCAATTTTATGAATACAACAGCCGTTTTTACAGCCATTTTTCCCTGATGTGCAGGGGTTAGCTTTTCTTGAGGCAATGTTTTATGGCCGGATGCCCTTCCTGACGCCAACCCTGGTCGCCTCTTACGACACACAGGGATATGGTACACCTATTCTAACCGGGGCATACACCGGGACCAGTACACTGGTACTCATTTTGCCGACCTCAGAAGGATGACAGGCGGAGTCGGCAATTTTATGAATAAAGGGACATAAACTTTATTCCAAGTAAATTGATTATATGCTTTCCATCTGAGTATTATACAACAGGAACCCTTTAGAATAAAGCATTATGGGCACTTTATAGCATGAAATTGTCCATAATAAACCATCGGGGGGGGGGGGGTGCTTTGCTTTTCGTAATAGAAGATATGCAGATACTATTAAGGTACAATGAAGCCGGATATTCCCTGATGTGAATGTTCATTATTCATTTCAGATCAAGTTGGTGAACATCCGGAATGATGACATTACTGATGGGAACCCGAAGCTCACCCTGGGCCTAATATGGACCATTATCCTTCACTTCCAGGTGCACTTATTCTTCTTTAATATGCTACAATTATTCCCGCGTTCTCGTGGGGTTGGCCGGGGGAAGTTGTTTGGACCCAGTCTTTCACAAATCGGCTTGCCAAGCCTACCATTCGACTAAGTAGTTACGGCATGAATTTGTAATTCGTTCATGGTGCGGGCGATAGCTCGCCTACTCTTCACGGAGGACACAGTGGGATCTTTAAAGTCCAGCAACTAATGCTGGCAGATGGGACGCCTGTTTAACGTCCATCAAAGGGACGGCACACAGATTGATGAATCGCCCTGTCTGTGAAACACCAGGATGGCAGATTATACCTGGGCCGAGAGGTGAGTGTGCATAACTCTTGGCCATCCCACCAGCCCTACTTGCAGGTGCACTGTTCCCTTAAAATCATTAAATCTTCTCCTTTTTTTTGTTTGTATTTTATGCTCTTTTTACATATTTTACATATATGTATAGGCCTGTGCTAACTTTCATCGTTGCTTTTTATAAATCAGAAATTAATAAATGTTCTGCGTTCTTTTTGAGGCACTTCATGCAGATGTGCTTAAATTTGCTTGGAGTTTGTTTTTTTTTGAGTGGTTGGAACACGACCTATTGAAGCATGCCTCACATTCTTTATGGCCTTCACAAAGCCTGCACTTTGGATCTGAAAACACATGTTTAAGCTTGTCAAAGTAGCTTTCATCAGCGGAATGTAACGGAGAGGGTGTGAGGGTGGACTCGAGCATGGGGGAGTGAGTGCAGGAAGAAGAGGAGGATGAGACAGGGTGGAGGAGGACAACGAATGGAGGAATTAAAAGGTGTACGTGTCCTGTAATGTCAGCAAGTCATTGTGGAATGTGAGAATATTTTCTGAACAAGGTGTGAATTTTCCACCTTATGAGGACTGTTTGCTCCACATATGAATGAATAGATGTGTCTGTACGCACAAGGACACGAGCTAAAACAAAAATTGCAATTTTTTTTTTTTTACTTTATTGGCTCTTATCCCCCATTATCTCTAATCCTCAGAACAGGCTTGTCTTTGTTCTTGCCTCATTCTTCTTTGAGTTTACTGGTAAACTATGTGACTCAACATGAGCCATTCCCAAAGGGTGTTTCCAACCTTTTCTAAATTAACATTTTGTTCAGACTTTGTCGACAGGGTGTGGATCAAAAGCTAACAGAACTGTCAGTACAGAAAGCTTCATGCTTATGCTATTAATCTCTCTTCATCGACTGCAAGTCAAACACCATGCCAGCCAAAAAGGTTGTGTAACCAATACGAACGTTAATCCATTCACTGACTTGAGGGGAGGTAAAGTAGTGTTTCAATGGATAGTTTTCCATCGAGGTTTCAAGTCTGTCAAGGAGAGTGCAAGATGGATGTGAATGTGATTGTACACATTTCATAAACCGACATGCCTGCTTAAACTGAACTGCTCGGGCGTGGTTGCTGGAAATGGCTAAAGGTGTAATGCTATGTTCTCACATGTAATTGACGCTTGGAGCTCCTACTTTGGTCTGAGTGTGCAGTTCGTTGGTGTGTGGCTAGTAGGTATGCAGGTAGTGGGTGGTACAGGTAGTTGGTGTGCAGTTAGTGGGTATGCAGTGAGTGAATGTGCTGTTAGTTGGTGTGCAGGGAGTGGATGTGCATGTAGTCGGTATGCACGTAGTGGATATGTATGTTGGTGGTGGATATGCTTGTAGTAGGTATGTAGGTAGTGCATATGTATGTAGGAAGTGGATATATATGTAGTAGGTATGTTGGAAGTGGATATGCTTGTAGGTATGTAGGTAGTGGATATGCTTATCATAGGTATGTAGGTAGTGGATATGCATGTAGTGGATATGTATGTAGTAGGTATGCAGGTAGTGGATATGCATGTAGTAGGTATGCAGGTAGTTGGTGTGCAGTTAGTGGGTATGCAGTGAGTGAATGTGCTGTTAGTTGGTGTGCAGGGAGTGGATATGTATGTAGGTAGTGGATATGCTTGTAGTAGGTATGCAGATAGTGGATATGCATGTAGTCGGTATGCAGGTAGTGGATATGTATGTAGGTCATGGATATGCTTGTAGTAGGTATGTAGATAGTGGATATGCATGCAGTAGATATGCAGGTAGTGGATATGTATGTTGGTATGTAGGTAGTGGATATGAGAGAGATATGCATATAGTAGGTATGCAGGTAGTGGATATGAGAGAGATATGCATGTTGTAGGTATGCAGGTAGTGGATATGAGAGAGATATGCAGGTAGTGAATATGTATGTAGGTAGTGGATATGCTTGTAGTAGGTATGCAGGTAGTGGATATGCTTGTAGTAGGTATGTAGATAGTGGATATGCTTGTAGTAGGTATGCAGATAGTGGATATGCATGCAGTAGATATGCAGGTAGTGGATATGTATGTTGGTATGCAGGTAGTAGATATGAGAGAGATATGCATATAGTAGGTATGCAGGTAGTGGATATGAGAGAGATATGCATGTTGTAGGTATGCAGGTAGTGGATATGAGAGAGATATGTATGTAGGTAGTGGATATGCTTGTAGTAGGTATGCAGGTAGTGGATATGCTTGTAGTAGGTATGCAGGTAGTGGATATGCTTGTAGTAGGTATGCAGGTAGTGGATATGCATGTAGTAGGTATGCAGGTAATGAAAATGCTTATAGTAGGTATGCAGGTAGTGGATATGCATGTAGTAGGTATGTAGATCGTGGGTGTGCAGTTAGTGGTACTGATGTGTTGTGTCATATTCCATGCTGATCTTTTGATAAAAGCCCCCTTCCCTCTCCCCTTGACCATTTTTTCTGTGAAAGGCAAGACTTGAATGTTGAAACAAATGCTGAGAGGTTGTGTAAGGATAGATAAACAGGGTCGGACTTTTTGTGTCGAAGCTATTTAAGGGGACCTATTTAAGGGGACCGAGATGCTATTTTACTAATTTAAAATCTAAGCGATATATTTGAGAGAAGTAGAGATTTCCCCCCCCCCCATTTTTTACATTATTTTATATTTTTATTTGATTTGTACTCGTCTTCTTTCAAATTCCTTTAGTTTTCTCACACTTTGTCATTGTTTAAAGAGTCCCTTATGTCTTTTGCTTTGAATACATGTTCTGCCAAGTACATACGGTAGTAATTTTGACCTTTCTGTCTTTAGCCTTTGTTCTGCTGAGTGTGTGTGCTGGTGAGTCAGTCATGGTGGACAGAAGGTCTGTTTATGGAACAAGTCCGTGGATTGTGAATGATGGTGAATCAGTGCCTCTTGTGAACTTTGTGGCAGGAATTCATGGAGGATGGCAAAAGTTTTTGTACGAAGGAATTTATTACGAAGGGGTGGGGTGAGGGGGGGGGGTCATATTTGACCTGCACTTTTGCTTGTATTGTTTAAGCTTGTAAGCAAATTACAAACAATACTTCTGGTAGTTTTCAAGGTATTATCTTGTTTTGGATACACACTTATCCCATTGCGGCGTAAACTTGCATGAAGCTTTGGTTTAGCATTATTTAGGACGGGAAGGTATAGTTAGTGCAAGACATCATTCATAACAATTTCATTCATCAAAAACCTCGAGGTGCACATATATATATATATATATATATATATATATATATATATATATATATATATATATATATATATATATATATATATATATATATATATATATTGGAGCAAGTGAATGATGTGGAAAAAAAAGTTTTTTTACACCCATATCCTGGCATCTTCTTCCATTGGGAGGAAGGGTGGGGAGGAGAGAGTGCAATTGGAATTATCCGAGCTATATAATCACAATTATATATTTATATATATATATATATATATATATATATATATATATATATATATATATATATATATATATATAATAAGCTACACAATGGATTATATATGCACACGAGCAGTACGCATGTTTTTGCTTCATATACGTAACTCTGGTTAATTCTATATTTTGAGAGTGATCAAAGCAGTGGTCTGTTGCCTACACACCGCCTAAATATAGCGATTTGTCAGAAGACCGTGTTGCTCCCGTAAGGTGGGTACTCTGCTATGGTATTAATAATCACAAAGATAACAACGTGCCTCCTCCGCACCCCAGAAGCTCCCCTCGGGAGCGGAGTGCTTCCAGTGTACCTAACCAAATTATCAATTATCAAGCAGTCATGAACCCACATAACAGTGCAGCCAATCATCTTTAAATTTCAACAATCTTTTACAGAAATTTCATTATGATTCATCACTCTATACCCTCCTGTTTTCTCACTTGCCATAGTCTTGATTCCAAGCACATGCAGGAAACGCATGATCACAGGTACAGCCTTGGTTACTAACACGACAAAAAAAAATTCCCTCAAAAATTGTTAAACCACCCCCGTGAATCTGTTTTTAACTCAAAATTCGAAGTCAAATTTAAACTTCCCTCGTGCAGTATTTGAAGGATTTTATCTCTTCTCATTGATGCATGGACCTACTATTATTGCTGCGTCTATGCCATATTTACCACATTGATCGGCAACATTCGATCACGGGTTAAAACATCACAATAGTAACAGCATCAAGATAACACTGAGATTATGTATGAAATCGACCTCCTTGTGGGTCTTTAGATCTCAAGACCATATCATGTGTAGGTAGGTGTTTGACCAGACTTGGTGGTGTTATGGTTGGAGTGTCTGGGAGTTCGGTGGTTCAAACCCCAAAGAGTATCATGGCACGTCCTACTAACCTTGCTTGACGCTAAGCATTTATAAAGGATAGAGCATGGACAAACAACCCGAGGTTGGCAATCATAGTGCAAGCCTTGATGGGCTGAATAGCTTCCTCCTGTGTTTAAGTTCCTTGTAATGGAACATGTATGGATGATATCTATATATACCTCGTCCCCTTGCTGGTACAGTAATGACCAGAGAGTGAAGGATTGTGATGAGCTTTGAATCCTTATTTTGAGGTCATATGTAATCTCTCTCAATCTACAAATCATCTTCCATGCTCGGATCACAGCTTACCAGCTCACGATAAGCGAGTGAGAATCCATTCACACATGATGACACGTGAGTCCTGTTTGAACGGATGTTTAATGCACGGCCCTCGCTGTGCACCACACAGCTTGTCCATCACGTATGACCCGTGCCACTTTCGACGTGCACATGTATCAGTGTCACGGCCATGTTTAAACCAAGCACAATCTTTTGGAATCGTTTTTCACAGAGCTCTGACACAAGTGTTCTTCATCATTCTGTGGAATCACGAAGGGAAGGTGATGCTTAGCCGTTTCAAGACTATAACCCAAAGGCTATATGAGAGAATTGTTAAGAAGATCCCAAATTTTTACGAATTGCGTTCGTAATTGCATGTGAAGACAAAGTCACAATGGCAGCGTACTTTGCTCCTCAGTTACAAAAAGCCTCTCTGTCAGGGATTACGAACGCAGGAACAAAACGGTCTGAAATTCTTGAGTTCAGACAATACTAAAAGCAAGGTTGGCGTGAGCTACAGGAGGGCGTTTTGAAAATATTTTGGTTTCAGGCATCGAGCTTTATATGTTCAAGGCAAGCCGAGACACCTTTATGTTGAAATCGCTCTCCTTCCACCAGACTGCCCGCTGGCGACACATACCTATATCTCGACTCGAGCTTTTCCGTTAGCACTTTGCTTCTATTCCTCAAGCAAATTTGTCGGTGTCTTTCACTTTCTTTCTCAGCATGTGGTAGTCCTGAATCCTTCATCCGCTCTGTCTACAAACTCTCACCCACATCTGTTTTCTATGCTGTCTAAGTTGTCTGTGTCTTTGGATCAGACTTCACTGCAATGCTTTATAAAAAAAATATTAATTATTAGACGAGTCTTTTAAAAACGATAAATGTATAAACAGGCGAGCATTGGGTGGCTTGGACACCGACTCTGGTTTTTCAAGCACGTGTCTTCCCGTTATTGTCTCTTTTGTACATCTGAAATGGGATCTGCAACTAGCGGGCAAGGCCATTATGAATGGGTGGAGATCAGAATTTGTACGGAAATCTAACCGCAGACAAAGACTTGTTCCGGCACGAGGAATGTGGGAAAGTAAGAGCCTCGAGAAAGTGCTACCACTGTTTGCATTCACTGCCTTCCATAGCAGATGAGTTGTGTACTGTAAGATTTCTAGTTATTGTTCGGTTTCAAAAGGTTAAAGAACGATGGTGATGAAGTTATTCTGGTGACGTAGTTGCTTTTTATCATAGCTTATTTCTTTCTTGTTCCTGGAGGATTTGTAATCTTCACAATGGGCAACACGTGCAGCTGTGTGCAACATCGCTCATGGCACATTGGTGGACCACATGCAAGCAGTCTCGCTCCAGTGACCCCTCCAGCATCTTACCGTCGACTGCCTTTGCTGTCTTGGACGTCTCAGAAGACTGCACTTTCAACAGGAAGAGCATCACCAGATGGCAGCGAAGAGCCAAATGTCCTTGTGCAATGGTCTGGAATATTAGGAGGAAGCAGGAAGACGTATGATGAGGAAAGCCCTGGAGGGGCTTCCACAGCCACCTCAAGCTTTCCTGCAAATTCTTCATCGGCATCGTCATCGGGAGTTCGCTGGGAAGGAGATGTGGAATCGGCTGATGATGGCAATGGGATAACCCCATCATCGGAGATTCCACGTTTTGCTCAGACGGACCAAAAGCTGAAAGTGATTAGGAAGAGAAAGAATAGGCAGAGAAGTACTATGAAGCAAAATGAGGAAGAGTTCAGTGAAATTCGTTATCGGCCAAGTAGTAGCTGGCTGCACCCGATTCGCATCTTTCCATCGCAGAAACGTGAGGATGTAGGGTCTTCTGTCTCAGAATGCCTTGAATTTTTGAGTGCAGGTCAAGACTATCCACAGTCGGTACTTTCTGTTGTTCCACAACCCCATGCCATCACAATTCTTACATCTGTAAGTTCAGCACAGTCGTCATTCAATCTTTCTTCTTCACCAGAGGGACAGAGTGATGGTGTGAGTGTCAAAAACGTTTTCAGTGGAGCTCTTACGAGTCGGGCTATGGCCGAGTCTATAGTTTTTCTGGCTCAAACTTCAATGGATGAGCAGGCAAGTAAGATACTTCAATCAATGGCCTGTGATAACTTTTTGATATGCTCATTGTATGCATGTTCACAGGATTTCTGGAGATCAGGGTGGGCCATAATGTTTTTCCTCCGATACCCCCTCCCCGCCACATACAGATATCTGATATACAAGTGGTGGGCCAATCTGAGGACATGACAGCCAAAGAGAAGCTGCTTTTGTGGTCACGACGAATGATAGATGGCTACCAAGGACTTCGTTGTGAGAACTTTACCACATCTTGGCGTGACGGAAAACTATTCAATGCCGTCATCCACCATCACAGGTGAGACACCATAGTTGCACTTGCATACCTTTCTCTCCCATTACCTCCACTTTGTTTATTTATATGCCCTGCGTTGCCATTCTCTCCCATTGTTTATTTGCTTTACACTCAATCAAAATGCCCTCAACAAGCATGGCAATCCTGCCACACCTTGATGAAGAATGCACGGAGTAGAGCGAGCTGCTCAGGTGACCGTTGACACTGTGCGCACACGCAACTTTGGCCTCCATTCATACCTGGCATCATGGTTTTCAAACCCAGCCGCTTCTTGTTATCCTTTGCACCTGTTGCACAGCCGATACACTGTTTCTGGCTAGTGGAATGCAAAAGTATTTGCAAAGATTGAGCTGATTTTGGAGCCAAATCACACAAACACTTGCTAGCTGGACTGTGTTCAGGACAGCTGCACAAGATGTGATTTTGGATTGTTCAGTGTTTTTTTTTTTTTTTTGGTTTCAACGATGACCCCCTGGTGTTGTGGAGTAAACATGCCATCACATGTTGTTAATTTCCAATGCATTTCTGAGCAGGATTGAATTTATTTTAATCCACATTGCCTTTCATTATTGTTGTACTATAAGCTCCCATATGTGGATTATATCATTGATTGCAATATTTGTTGTTCAAAGGAAAATTACAACTGAAACCAAATGCTATTTTGCCAGCAACCAAGCAGTGCCTTATACAATACCTGCAGACCGTCGTTGATGTTGCTGCAACGCTTCTTCGATTTTTGAAACTAAAAATACTCAATATTTTTAATTCGACCTCATCATAAGGATCATGTAGTGCTTCACAGAAATTCTACCTCTTCATTCGGATCACATTGTGCTTCACAGAAATTCTACCACCTCATTAGGATCACGCTGTGCTTCACAGAAATTCTACCTCCTCATGAGGAGCACATTGTGCTTCACAGAAATTCTACCTCCTCATGAGGTCACATTGTGCTTCACAGAAATTCTACCTCTTCATTCGGATCACATTGTACTTGACAGAAATTCTACGTCCTCATTAGGATCACATTGTGCTTCACAGAAATTCTACCTCTTCATTCGGATCACATTGTACTTGACAGAAATTCTACGTCCTCATGAGGATCACGTTGTGCTTCACAGAAATTCTACCTCCTCATGATCACCTTGTGCTGCACAGAAATTCTACCTCTTCATTCGGATCACATTGTCCTTCACAGAAATTCTACCTCCTCATGAGGATCACATTGTGCTTCACAGAAATTCTACCTCCTCATGAGGATCACATTGTGCTGCACAGAAATTCTACCTCCTCATGAGGGTCACATTGTGCTTCACAGAAATTCTACCTCCTCATGAGGATCATGTTGTGCTTCACAGAAATTCTACCTCCTCATGATCACCTTGTGCTGCAGAGAAATTCTACCTCCTCATGAGGATCATGTTGTGCTTCACAGAAATTCTACCTCCTCATGATCACCTTGTGCTGCAGAGAAATTCTACCACCTCATGAGGATCACGTTGTGATTCACAGAAATTCTATACTTCCCCAGGAGGATCACATTGTACTTCACAGAAATTCTACCTCCTCATTCGGATCACATTGTGCTTCACTGAAATTCTACCTCCTCATAAGGATCACGTTGTGTTTCTCAGAAATTCTACCACCTCATGAGGATCACGTTGTGATTCACAGAAATTCTATACTTCCCCAGGAGGATCACATTGTGGTTCACAGAAATTGTACCACAAAAGGCTACTGTCTTGATTCTAATATACATCGGCACAACTAAAGGCATTTCTGCAGCACATTCACCTGGAGGATAAATATTGTTCTCCATGTGCTGTATTGGCAGACTATCTGCTGCAATTGCCTCCATTGAATTGCAGAAATGTGACATTTAAAGGATACTTCTTTGAATTCTTACTTCCCGACTACTTACATGAGGTCATCACGTTCCACATCCTTAATTAAAAATCAACTGCAATGGCGGTAATGTCTTATCCTGTCAGTTCAGAGGGCCTCCCACTTAGCTTTTCACTGAAGCTACTCAAGCATGACTTTGTTCGGCGTGGGCACACAAGTTGCCACTAAATTTTGAGAATGTTTATGGAAAGTTCCCAGCATGCATCTTTTCTGTTGCCTGTTATTTTGACGAAAAATTAGCAAATCGAAAATTTATTTCCTTTTCCACAGACAAATATCTTCTTTTAATAAAACACCTTTGACAAATGGCATTTAGGATTTTAGATATTTTGCTGCCAAAATTCACAGCGTAACGTTGTCACCCTGCTATGTTGCGGTAGGTCGTCAAGTCCCACCCATTCCTGGGACACGCCGGTGCTTGCGGCTGCCACGGTGATTAACCCAAAGGCCATTAAACTGCAAGAGGCAGCCAAAGTCAGAATGAGTCTTTATTTGTTAAACTAAAGTGAATTAGCATTCAGGAGGTGGAGTGTGACAGCCTAGAAACTAGTGCATTTCGGATTATGAGGTACATTGTCTCACGAGTAACGACTCTCAGTTCCCGAGAAAACGAGTGGGTAGTCTTTCAGGAAGGACATCGGGTGAGCTGAGCATCCCTAATGGAAGGAGACATCAATGGAAGGAGTGTAGCTTGAAGAAGCGGTCTCAAGGAAGATCATAACGGCAAATTCTACGTGGAGTGAATACCTTTCCAATTCTCTGTTTATGCTTGAACTGGTGAGAAATTTGGACTCTGAAGGAATTGGATCATTGTTTGAACCTAATCCAGGAGAATATGGAGAGCAGCAGGCATGGTGTGACTGGCTCTAAAAAGGCTGTGGATGTTTACATGGAATGCTACGAGTACCCAAGCTTGACAACACGTTCAAAGCATGTGCCACGCGTGAGATTCGCACAGTGTCTTGATCGCATTCCCGATGGTAAGAGACTACTGGTGGAAAGAGAGCATTTGGAGTCTCGTCGACCTATTAGTCTCGAGCATCAGGCAAGGGAGGGAGCTGCATCTCAGCACAGGTGGGTGTGTGCCCTCACCCACAGGCAACAGTTCAAAGAAGAAGAAAGTATAGTTAATCATTAAATTTTTTTAATCAAAGGTCCGTTTTTTTTTTTTTTTTGTTCATTGAAATATATTTGTAGATTTCATGAAAATTATTTTTTGCTGGGTGACTGGTTTGTGATCTGAGTTACAATCTTTTTTGTAAAATGGGGTAAAGCACAAAAGTGGCAGCGACGTAGTATTGTATTTTATTTTATCATTAAAATACATTCCACAACCTTAAATAAACTTTAGACATTTCTATGTTGTGAATAAGATTTTTTAACTAAAATATGCTCGTATCTATAATAGCCATCCATCCATTGGGACCATACTCTGTGCAGAGCATTGGTGCTGCCAAAGTAGTCTCCTTGGCTATTGGGCACAATCCTGGACGGGTCGCCACTCCGACACAGTATACCAGCATGCTGGCACTCATTTTGCCGTCCTCGGAAGGATGACAAGCAGTCAACCCCACCTGGTATTAATTCAACAGCCGAGTGGGATTTGAACTCATGATCCTAGGATCCCAAGCCCACCACCCTAACCACTAAGCCAACACCAGGCGTATATCTATAATATAGGAAACTGAAATCGTACTGTAATTGTTTAGAGCACAGTGTTGGACTTGCACTGTAACAACTACATACGAACATCCTTTACAATGCACTTTCTTGGTTTGAGCACCAATATTTTGTTCTTTGGACTTTTATTCATTCATGGCTGCTCTTCATAGCCATAAGCGGTCATTCACATGTGAAGAACCTGGGAACGTGCTTGTTTATAGTGTCAAAGCTGCTGCTCGAGCAACAAGCACACGAGATGGCGGGTAACCTGGTATCGAGGAGTGTCCAAGAAGACCACACCACCTGCTTCCCACAGTTTAGGCAGGAATTTGTAATTTGTTCTAGTTGCCGCAGGATCTTTAAAGGCCACCGACGACCAGTGCTAGGAGACGGATCTTCAGTCTTATTGGCAATCCGATGGATGCCACACATATTGATGCATGTGAAACACCAGGATGATGATTTATAGCTGAGTCGATATTCGAACCCAAGCTAGGAAACTCGGAGGACAATCCACACCTCTCATCCCTCCTGCAGCCCTCAGCCTTTGCTCAGCCCATCTGTATTGGAGCCTTCTATCATATAGTGGAACAATATATCAATCATTGCATTAGTTTACAAGTACACTTGTCATTTCCCAGAATCCCATCTGTTGATCTTTACGAATGCACAAATAGGGTTGTTCTGTTGCGTTACAGTAAAAAAGAAAAATATAGTGATTGCATTAAACAGACACCCACAAGCTGCTAGCATAACCACACATTTTCAGCTTGTCTATGCTGTGTTTTAATTCTACTCCATTCTCCCAGGCCAGACCTTATTGATATGAACCGTGTGGTGATGCAATCGAACCGCGAAAACCTGTACCAGGCCTTTACAGTGGCTGAGAAACAGTTGGGGGTCACTAGGCTGTTGGATCCTGAAGGTAATGTTTTCATTCTGAGCTGAAATGTACTTTGGCATTTATTTTGTGTCGCATTATTTTGCTTATAAGGTTAATTGTTTGCAATATCATCAATTTTATGAAGTTAATTGAGTCCTCTGATTCAGATCTACCATAATCTGTTACGGAGCGTCGGTGCTGCCGAAGCAGTTTCTTGGCAAGGGTTATACTGGGTGGTTTGCCATTATCTTCTCATCATTAGTTCAGGCAGGAGTTTGGAATTTGTTCATGGTGCCGGTGATAGTTCACACACTCTTCACGAAGGACACCGTGAGATCTTTACATCTTTAACATTCACCAACTAATGCCGGGAGACGGGGCGCCCAATTGAACGTCCGTCCGAGGGACGGCACACACATTGATGAATCAAACTGCCTGTGAAACACCGGGTAACAGTTCATCGGCTGGGTCAGGATTCAAACCCAGCCTGGACAGCTTAGAGGTATATGTAGTTATTCTCAAAGGAGATGCACAAAATGATGTGTCATGCCTGGCATGTTTCATCGCTTTAAAAACCTTTTCTATGGCTTTGTGTCTTGCCAGTAGTATGAGCCTTTCATATTTTGACACCCCATTAACATCTTTCACACAATAGTTTAATGGCTGTTTCACCACCTTGTTACTCAGAGCCTGTTTCTACCTCTGCATATTACACCCTCATGACATTTAGTGATAGTTTTAACCTTAGTCATGACAACCCTTTGAGGGCCCCTCGGTATATTGAATTGTAACAAGGACACCGGCCTTGCAATCCGTGTGTGTATGTTTTTGTGAGTGTGCTTGTGTGCACACGTTCGGGTCGATCGAATCAAGAGATACATTCATGATGAACTGGCTGTGAGACATGTATGGATTATTCAGTACTTGTCTCAGTACCCGACGCTACACGGGAAAAATACCACGTAGGGGTTCCGGCACATGTTGTCCTTTGTAAACATGTGGAGTTATTGACCTCATGGGGGCTTACCTTTGCCTGTGGGCCACAGCAACACTGCCTGACCCAATGTAAACTTTATAGCGACTTTTGGTGGCCTCAAAATGAACTTCAAGGCCAACGTGCAGTAGTTTAATACCTTACCCCAATTCTCCACCCAAATTTTGGGCCCTGCAGGTGCTCACTTCAGCAGTGAAAGAACGCACAAACAAACGAATATCTTTGGCTTTGGCTCTGACTTTGTATTTGCTGTACTTTGAAGAGCACCAAACCTTACACTTGCCTTAATTAAATATTCTTCATTTTCTGCACACTGTTTACTTTTCTAAAGCCATTTATATCTCTCCTTGCATTTTGGTTTATGTGTGGACCCTAAACCCATCTTTGGAGTTTGAGTACCATCTATAGCTCAGGAAGCCCCCTGCTGGCCCTCCAAAAGGTAATATGTGTATCGTTGTTATTATTTGTCTTTATTGGTTTCATTGAAGAGAAAATAAAGCAATGTTGACTAATTTGGTTCGTGCGCAACTGCTTATTCCAATTTATTTGGTTTTCTCGGCTGTAAAATAAACTACATTTATCCATTGAAGAAATTTGGTATCATTGAAAAGGTTACTATGTGGTATTCATTCTATTTAACAAGATAAATGCCCCCTTTTAAGGGTGTGATCTGATATGCTGCATCCTATATGTATTGTAGATAATATATGGCCATCTATAAATTACATGAGGAAGAGGTGGGGGGAAAGAGGGGGAAAAATAAAATTGAGGACAGGAAAAATAAGGGGGGGTAGGAGAGAGTAGGTACAAGCGAGTGTGGGAGCAGATAATGAAAGGGGGGGTGGTTGGGGATGTGATCGAGCTTTGTCATTTTGCTTACTTAATAATGAGATGGCACTTTGCAAGCAGATTATTAATCTATCCATATCATTTTTCGGTAATTGCTTCCTGCTCATCTATAATGCTGTGTTGACATTTTCTCTCATGGACATGGCTCTGCAGATGTTGATGTTCCAAATCCGGATGAAAAGTCAATCATAACTTACGTCTCATCCCTCTATGACGCCATTCCTCAATTACCTGATGTGCAGAATGGCATCCACACCAATGTAAGTCCTCCCATCGTGCTCATGACCCGTCATTCATTAACTTTGAGACATGCTCGGCTGCTTTCACATTATTCTCGTTTTTCATTCGACTATATTTGTTCTTGCACACCTTCCTCTGCCCTGTTCACCTTTCCCCAGTTTTTCCAATATGGCCTTTCCCCATATTTCTCGACAATGTTTCATTTTTCATGTAGGAGGTGGAGCTGACCTGGGTAGAGTACCAGGAGTTGTACCATATTGTCATGACGTGGGCCCAACAGTGCATCTTTCTGTTTAACAGCCACAAAATGCCTGCCAACCCCAACGAACTTAAGGTACATCTAGGTACCATCTGGGAAGTGCTGAAGTATGTGTCCATTGGCTTGTTTTGCAATTGTTTCTCTGACTCATAAAGCTTAGTAGAATATAAAGTTAATGTGATGCAAAGGTAATTTAAAAATTGTAAATTTAATGTAAATCTCGTGTTTGTGCATCACATACTGTGATGATCGCAATGTGGCTTGGTAAGGCCTACATGATTTGATGATGCTCCTTGAATGTGGTTTTCCATCTATATATTATTAAAACTCTCATCTTGTATGTATGTATGTTCCCGAAATACAGCCAAAACGGTACACAATAGCACAAAAATTTTCAGCTCACCTTACTCACCATTCTCCTGCGGTGTGCAGTATCAACTTTTGTTAAAATCGGGCAATGAAATAAATTATTAAAAAATCAATTCCCGATTCATTCAAGTCCTCTTTCGGAGAATTGATCAATACAAACAACCTCAGTGGTATAGTTCACTGGAGCTATCTTTTTTTTTTCTTTAAATTATTTTTTATTTTAAAATCTCAAACATTTTGTATAGACAAAGAACGATTTATTGTTAAGCATAAAATAAACATCGTCGTTTTGATCTGATATTTCTGTGTTCATTAATAAATAAAATTGTGTTTAGAAGATTATGCACAAGAATTTCTTCGACTTTCTTTTCTCCGTTTTTTTTTTTTTTTCTTCACATTGACACTCAATATCAAGTTTCGTTCAAATCGGGGAACAAAAACAATTATTTAAAAAATCAATTCCCAATTCAGTCAAGTACTCTTTGGGATTATTTGATCAATGCAAACAACCTCAGTGGTATAGTTCGTTGGAGTTATCTTTTTTTTTTCTTGAAATGATTTTTTTCATCAACCACTATCACAACGGGAACCCAACGGGTTCACGGGTCGTCTAGTCTTCACTATAAATGACTGCCACTGGTGAAAAGCGACCAAGCAAAACATACCAGGAGGTCAAAAAGTAATCAACCCCAATTTGTTTAACTAGTACGGGCCCGTAGGGGCGGGCCTGTAGGTGCGTAAACAACGACTGGATTGGGGCATTATTTCAATTAGATCGGACCAACCATATCATAAATGGCCATAACTTGGGAAACACCTGGGACGTCAATTGTGACGTCATATCAAATGAAGAATAATTGTGACACCCCCTCTCTCTCGCTCCCCCCTAGTCTCGCTCCTCCTCTCTCCCCCTCCTCTCTCGCCCCTCTCTCTCGCCCCCACTCTCACCCCCCCTCTCTCGCCCATCCTCTCCCCTCTCTTGAATTGACGCCCCCTCTCTCACCCCTCTCTCCCCCCTCTCTCCCCCTCTCTCTCCCCCACTCTCTCCCCCTCTCTCCCGCCCTCTCTCACCCATAGTCTCACCCCTCCTCTATTTCCCCTCCTCTCTCACCCCTAGTCTCGCCCCTCCTCTCTCGCCCCTCCTCTCTCGCCCCTCCTCTCTCGCCCCTCCTCTCTCGCCCATCCTCTCTCGCCCATCCTCTCTCGCCAATCCTCTCTCGCCCCTCTCTCTCGCCCTCTCTCTCACCCCTCTCTCTCACCCCCACTCCCACCCCCTCACACTCCCTTCTCACACCCCCTCTCCCGTCCCCTCTCTCGCTCTCTCTCTCATCCCACTCCCACCCCCTCTCTCTCCCCCTCTCTCCCCCTAGTCTCGCCCCTCCTCTCTCCCCCTCCTCTCTCGCCCCTCTCTCTCACCCCCACTCTCATCCCCCCCCCCTCTTGCAGATATTGGTCGACAGATAAATGGCCGTAACTTGGGAACTGCTCGTCCAATTAATATCAAACCTTGAAAAGGCACATCCGCGGGTCCCCAGCAATATTCCTGGCAAGTTTCAATCAGATCGGACCATCAATCGTGCAAAAAAATAAAAATAAAAAAAAAATAAAATAAACATTAATTGTGACGTCATTCGTGACGTCATTGCACCGTGTCCTGTCTGATTGACAGACAATATATAGGTCGTTATTGGTTGACAGACATTGGTCATTGTATCACGTTATTCTTTTTATTCAATTATTGTGTACTGCCAATTATTATGCTCTTCTTCTTCTTCTTATTATTATTATTATTATTATTATTGAGATGCTGTTATCATTATTCTGAGAAAAATGGCATGACAAGGTGATAAGGTGGAACGACACTTCAGCTGCCATATATACACCTTTTCAACACTGAAAAAAGCAATAAAATGTCCGTAACTTGGGAACCGCTCGTCCGATCGACATCAAACCTCCAAAAGGCACATCTGCGGGTCCCCGGCAATGTTCCTGGCAAGTTTCAATGAGATTGGACTGGCGGTCGCAGACAAACAGACAGACAAACAGACAGACACACAGAGATTGCTGGAATTATAGATAGATGGTGAAGGATAATACTGTACAACAAATCAACAGGATATTCACAAAATGATCACAGAGGGGACTGTTCAGCCAAAGTGGATAAAAGTTCGAGTAATAATAATAATATTATCTCCGTATAATGGAGCAAGTGGTGGTATGACTGCTCTAGTGGTTGAACAGCTGGTCTGGCACCACCCACAATTATAACCTGAAAAAAAATTACATACGTCCACCATTTTGGTGCTACGGAAAGCCAAACACATCTTTGGAAGTGTCATATTCACAATCACCATGCCCAGTTTTCCATTCAGTGTAAAACAACCTAAGTAATTGTTAAAGGGATCATCAAATATTGAAACGTTGGAGCCAATAGGCATCATCGGCCTCGTGAAGGTGACAGTTCCTATAGGCTTTAGGACTCGGACATCAGCCTTTGAGCCATTAATTGCAATTGGAATTATCTGAGCTATTATATAGCACATGTATTATATGTGCACATAAGCAGTATGCATGTTTTTGCCTCATGTACGTAACCCGGGTTATTTTTATTTTCGGGAGCGATTTGAGGCAGCAGTCTGTTACCTATACACCACACAAATATAGGGGTATGTCAGAAGAACATGTTTCACACTCAGAACAACATCACCCGTATGGCAGATACTCTGCCAATAATATTAATAATACGAGTTCCCTTGGAAGGAACTTCAATGTAGGAGGATGCCATTGAGCCATTCAAAATCTGCATTATGATTCCCAAGCTATGGTTGTTTTTCCATGCTCTATCATCTATACTTTGAAATGCCAAGCATGAAGTAAGGAAGCAGCATGTACCATTTTTTTTTTAAGTATTTGGTATGACTGGGCCAGGGTTCGAATCATCAACTTCCCAGACTCGGAGCAGAACTTCGAACCATTACACCACCGAGCCTGTTTTTGTCGGAATGAATTCTGCTGCCCAATCTTTTCGTTTATTTGGGGGATCAGGAAACACCCTATCCTCTTTTATTGAAATGCTCCCCTGGCATCAAATTTGAAGAGCATCTTGGCCAATTCAGGTCGTAGTCTATCAGAGAACTGAAAACAACTCATTCCCTGTATCCCGCCCCCCTCTCACCCCATGCACCTTAGCAGCTTTGCATGCATGGCTAGTTCGGTTGGTTGAGATCAGCAAAAAAAGTACATGAGTTAAATAAACAAACACAGCTCGACAATTCATGCTTTATACTTCATAGTGTAGATTATTATTATTGTTGTTGTTATTATTTACTTATCCATGTTGCCATGTGCCTCTTTTTGGAACAGACCATGTACACCGAGTACCTGCAGTTTAAAGACGTCGACCTTCCACAAAAGGAGAATGAGAAGGCTCGACTGCAGATTCTTTCTGCCTCTCTGGAGGTGTGAGGCTGAACCTTAACTGAACTGCTGTAGCAAGCAATGAGCTGTGTGTTTTGAATTCATTTGAACCACCTTGGCTGAAAAATAAAATGGATATTGATTGGGAATTTGAATAAAATACATATCCAGGCTCATGAAAAGTTGATGAAAGTTATCATCAGCAGGTAAGTGACAACACAAGAGTAACCCAAAGGACTCTTGGGAAAATAAAGGATAAAGGAGTGGACTTCAGCAGAAAACTTTGACCAAGTAATTTGAACTAGGAATGAGTTTGTAAGTGAAAACTTGCTGCCTCTTTGGCCTGTAGAGGGAATGCTGGATGAAAGAGAAGATTTGCAAACCTTGATACGAGGGTGTAGAAGACCATAAGGAAACTTCCTAACTGTTAGAGCTTCCCCAAACAACAATAATCGGAACAGTTAATAATTATGTATTATTACATTCCATCCTTTGGCTTCATTCTTCCCTTCCCCCTTTTCCCTAGAAATGGGCACTGGCTGGAAAAATTAAGCTGCCTGCAGGCTTTGAACTGCATAACTTGGACCGTGAATGGGGAAAACTGGCTGTTTCTGTGGGACAACGTGAGAGGGAACTCAAGGTTGAATTGGAAAGGTATGCACGATTTAAAGGTGAAAATGTCCAAACGTCACGACTTTTAATTGATATATTTTGAATTATTTCCATAAGTCCAGCCATTGAAGAAGCTTTGAGTTGATGATATCATGGTACATGGGTGTAGCTTGAATTGGTTTTTCAACAAAAACTTTCATTCTGATGAAGTGACAGCAGGTGGAATTTTTTGCATGATTAAACATTTCGTCTGGGATGTCATATTTTATGACTCGTTTCAATTTCCTTTAATTGCTTGAAGATCCAAAGTAAGATGCTGTCAGCCTTAGTTACTTTTTCTTTTTGTGAAGTTCATTCTTGTCGTAATGAGCGGGCCCATGTCTTCTCAAGAATGATGGGTCCTCCAAAGTCCAGGATGATTATTGGGTTGTTATCTTTGAGTAGACCCTGTAAAGCTGCAATGACGAAGAGAGTAAGAAACTGGGCCACTGTGTTCCCTCAGCATTTTAATGAATGTTTGTACCTTTTTATCTGCATCTTTCCCCAACATTGCTGCGGATGGTGACCGACCTTGAGATTGTTGGAGACGGAAGATCAGTGATGGTTCCACATGAACTGAGTGAAGGCTGCTTACTTAATTCAGCTAGATATGTCTTATTCATGCTTTTAGATATGTGCTTTCTCTGATGAGTCATATTGGTTTAATAGTGAACGCTTCACTCCTACCTCAGCAGCGTAATGCCATATCTTTGCACAGTGGTGACCGGGGACAACCCATATGGACCACACTTAGATCTACTTGAGTTTTCAGTCACAGATCTACCTTGGGTGTCACAGGTGACTTAGACACTGCAGCATGGACTAATGGGCGTACTTCTCCACACTCCATGACTTTCAATATTTCCCCGTCAGCGGCATGGAGAGATGGTGCATCAAGCCCTGCTTTAACCAAGCTTGCAGGTTTTAGGAAACATTGAATTTTGGCTGCTTCTGAGATTGGCTTGAAATCACAATCAAAGCATATTTTACATTTAATTGTGGAGTGTGGATGCTGAAGTACAGAACTGCAGTTGCGAAACACATAGACCTACGCTACATATGCTGACCAAGCGCGTTGCTTGCTACTCACTGCACCCTGAGTGGCAAATACATGGGTATGGCACATGCATTTCTGTGCGCTCTGGTGCTGTAATTAGCCATTCACTTTTTGAATTAACACTCATTCCTATGGAGGAGCTCATTGTGAGCTAACAGACATCCATATCTAGTGCCCAACTATATCTATGGAAGTCCTCCTGCATTTGTGTTACTCTTTTTAGGAGGTTGGTGGCAGGATTTGCACTCCGGCCACCATAAAATCCTTCACTCCATAAAACACAAGAAAAAGCAAACAAGATTTAAAACCCACTCCTCATCTACCTCCTCATCCTTGAGCTTGCCAACATCCAGCCGAGACGGGGATGATACCATTCTCTGATGAGATGAGATTATCTTCATTATCTGATGAGAGGAGGAAAACCATGAGGTAACCTTCCAGGGTCAGATTGCGGTAGTGTGTGTCGGGGTGGTGCTGAGGTGTCATCCACCAGACGGCAGTCTTCTTGGGTTAACCTGAGGTGGTCCCTTCGGGTGGGTGCCTGGAATGTCCTATCCCTAAGAGAGGATGATTACCTGTCTCTGTTATCATGGTGGGTGGTTATACCTATTATTGGTCTGGTTGCTCTGATGGTTACCATGCCCAAGGAGTTGCTGTAGCAGTGTGCTATAAGTTGACTCCAATGATAATTGAGGTAACACCGGTCAACGAGCGTATTATGAGCAAAGGATTAGTCACTCCTTGGGTGTCATTTCCCAGGTCTCTGAATATGCCCCAACTGAGGGGGGCATCTAATTTGAGTAATTTCACTGTGAAGGATGCATTCTGTCCATGCTCGAGTCTGTGGTTGATCAGTGCCCCAGGCATTTAAATGCATCGATTGGAACTGATAGGGATGGTTATGAGACATGTGTTTGTCCCCATGAGTCTGGAACTGTGAACTAGAATAGCACGAAGTTCCATGACTTTGCAGGTTCATGGTTTCAGTGCCCACAGACTCATCGCTGGATTTCGTATTCCAATGCTGGTGGTGTGGCAAAGGAGATTGACCATTTGCTCGGTGATGATCGCTGGAGGATGATCCAGAACTTCAGGGTCTACAGTGTTCAGTTCCTTAATACCGATCAAAGGCTTGTGGTAGCGACTCTGAAGTTGCAGCTTAAATCTGGTAGAATGGTATCATCCCCGTCTCGGCTGGATGTTGGCAAGCTCAAGGATGAGGAGGTAGCTGAGGAGTTTGCGAACAGGCTGAGTGGGGATTTGGGGAATCCTGAAGTGTTGTGGAGCGCCTTCAAGACCATCATCCTTGATGTCACCGGTGGATGTCTTGGAACTCACCTCAGGACGAAGAAGAATTTTGTCTCTCAAGGGACACTGGAAACCATTGACCAGAGTCACAGGCCAAGGCTTAATGGCAGAGTTGAGCTGTTCAGGCAATTGAGGTGTAAAACTGGATGTGCGCTTAGGGTGGATAAGGAGGCCTATGTGTGAGGAATCTGTATGGGGGTAGAGCATCACTTGTGGTCAAGTGATTCTCGTCCTGCTTACAGGGGAAGTCACGCATTGCGTTCCTCCAAGCCCATCCCTCGGTGTATTGCAGTTAGAGCGGAGGGTGGTGGGCTCTTGACAGAGGAGTCCGAAGTGAAGGCTCGCTGGACCGGTTAATTTGAGCAGCTGTACCAGTCTGATCCACCAGCTGTTGAGTTGGATGTCAGGGGTGTTACTATCACTATTGCTGAACATCCGCTCAACTGTGATCCACCTTTGCTTGTGTAAACACAGGCTGCGGTGAACCAGTTGAAATGAGGTAAAGCTCCTTGGATTTGCGGCATCCATGCTGAACTTCTCAAGGCTGGTAGAAATACTGTGCTCATGTCGCTGCATACAGTTCTGTGCTCTGTCTGGAACACAGAAATCATCCCAACTGCCTGGAAGAGGGGCCTTGTTGTCCCTCTCTGGAAAGGGAAGGGTGATCACCAGGAATGCAACAACTACCAATGGGTGACGCTGCTCTCAGTGCCAGGCAAGGTCTTTGCTCGGATAATTCTTGATAGGGTTCACTACTATCTGCTTGAGCAACAGCGCCCCAGAACAGTCATGCTTTACACCAAAGAAGTCAACGATTGACCGTATCCCTGCCCTGTGGGTCCCCACCGAATGCAGATGAGAGTTTTGGCAGAGGATGCTTGCAGCCTATGTTGACCTCTGCAAAGCATTTAATTCAATGAATCGGGATGCCCTCTGGAGGATTTTTGGTCTTCATGGGGTGCCACCAAAACTGATCAATCTGATGTCTGAACTATACTCTGGTACTGAGAGTGCTATGAGATGTGGTAATACCAGCTCCGACTTATTTCCAGTTGTTACTGGAGTTAGTCAGGGGTGTGTACTTGCCCTCACACTTTTCAGTGCTTGTATGTTCTGGATTCTGGGGAGGATGTCAGAGAGATCAAGCTGTGGTGCATCATTTGGGAATGTCAAGATCTCTGACCTTGATTTTGCAGATGATGCAGTCATCTTTGCAGAGATTCTGGATATCCTTCTGGGGGCCCTCATGGTGCTGAAGGAGGAGTTGGTGCTGCTGGGATGATGGGATTCCTTGGTCAAAACTAAGATCTCGGCTTTCAATGACATCTTAAAGCCTGGTGTTAGTGGCGGCTTGGGATCCTCGGGACCTGAGTTCAAACCCCGTTGGCCACTGAATTAAAATACACCAGGAGGTTGACTCAGCCTGTCATCCTTCCGAGGTCAGCAAAATGAGTGCCAGTATACTGGTAAGGGTGACACTGCATCAGCAGCATAGCCGCGTCCCAACCAATGATGCAACCAGCAGCCACAGGCTACACTCGATAGAGAGAGAATAACATCTTCGATGCTGCTGTATTGTCTTTACCTGTTTGAGGTGAGGATGTTGAGTTCACAGAGAGATTCACTTTCTTTGGCAGTGACATTCATGTCTCTGTTGGCTGTGACCCAGAGGTTTAGACATCTGAGGCAGGCCTGGGGAGATGGATTTACTGGATCATGGGGTGTAGCGCTGTCGGTACGTGTGCGGGAGGACGAAAGTCTGAGTCTTCAGGGCCTTGGTGCTTCCAGTCTTGCTCTGTGGATGTGAGACTTGGACTCTGACCAGGGATCTGAGATGGAGACTTAATTCCTTTGGAACCAGGTCTCTTTGGAGAATCCTTGGCTATTGCTGGTCGGACTTTGTGTCTAACGAGCAGTTGCTGAGAGAGACTCAAATTAGATTTGTTACCTGCATAGTCCGTGATCGTCAGCTGCAGCTGTATGGACATGTGGCTCGTTTTCCTGATGCTGATCCTGCTCACCAGATTCTCTCAGCGAGGGAGCCTCGTGAGTGGAGGAGGCCAATGGGCCAAACATGTGCCTCATGGTTGCAGCAGGTTGATCAGCATCTCAAGGAAATGGGGATGGGCCAGGCATCTGCCTAGGAGATGGCCAGACGGAGGCCCCTGGAGTACCGGAGGAAAGTCGACGCAGTGACGCGCTGCCCCGGCGCATGCTCCCATACCTGACTTGACCCATGCCTTGTTGATATTGTAATTGGCTCCTTTGGTCTGTCCGTCTCTCTGTCCATCCGTCACGCTATCTCCTCTTAAAACGGTTGCACAGAAATTCACCAAACTTGGGAGTTATGATCACCACACGGCATGAAGGTGCAAAAGCAGCACCGTTATTGCCCCCACCCCCATAAAAAATTTAAATGCCAAAAAATGCAATTACAGGCACATTTTAAAATACTTATTAATGAAACTTTGTCGATGCAGTCAATATTGGGGTCACATGACACATGTAACGATGTTTTTGGATTTCACCTCTGGTTCATGCCCCAGGGGGTTGGGATTTATGGTCACAGGGGTCAAAACGGGGGGAAAAAATTAACAAAATTTGATATTGGATCATTCCTGGTGGAACTTTTTGCCATCTTTCAACTTTGCTTAATGTAGGAATCATGGGGATTTGTGATGACGCACCCTCAACTTCGCTCTAGTTTCTTTTTAAAAGGCAATATATATTCATGTGTTGTTCAATTCATGCTTCCCCGCTGTGACGTGGAAATTGATGTGGCATGAAATTTTACACTTCTATAGTAATGCATCTCTCAGCACTCCATCTGTATCAATAAATCTGTTTTAATCTATCAGGGTGGACCAACTGCAAAAAGTGATCTTCAAAATCGAGCAACAATCGGACATGTGTGAAATCAAGATGGATCACGCAAGAGACCTTCTAACAAGGGTTCTCGAGCAGCAAAAAGATCCACAAATGGAACCTGCGATTGAGGGCACACTGACAGAATGTGACGCTCTCATCAGAGAGCTTTTCATCGACGTGCAGGTGCTGAGAGATGGACGTCATTATCAGGCAGATAGTGTATACCGCAGGTGAGTTTCATTAAACTGAATTATTATTCTCTGTGATATTCCATGGCATTTACTGGTAGATAGCATTATGTTGAACTTTGTGTGTCATTTCTCTCAGAATCTTCCATCTTCATGAGCAGTTTGTTTTACTACGCTCAGAGGTGAACAGTACACGGAACCAGATGATTGTCAGCGTCACTTCGCCCAATGTTCAGTCCAGTCAGAACTTCAGTAATGAGGATGAGACCAACTTGAAGTACGTGCGTGATCTGCTTACCTGGGTTGAAAATCATCAGGTGAGGATCATCCACAGTGAACTGTACCGAAAGACAAGGAGCAATATATTTATTGATGGCATGCAAAGAAGCACAAGTTGGGCGACAGAAATTATCTCGACCTTGTCAGTCAATTACGTATAATGTAATTATGGAATTAATTAGAAAACAACATTAATCAATATGGGCACCTCAAACAAAGATAAAAGAATGTCAAATACCTAGTTGTTCATACTGCATACTTTAGCATGGATTATTCAACACAAGCCTTTTCCTCTTACTTTTTATTGAGACAAAATGTGTGAACCGTGCCGATGCTGGGCAATCCAGAATGATGCTGGCCAACCTGTGAGGACATTAGCCAATCCAGGCTAAATGTCGACCAATCTGGGGTGAGGTAGGCAAAATCCCAGTTTAAACGGGAAGATCTGGCCTGAAGCAGGTGAAAGTTGTTGAGAAAAATCATTCGTGGAAAATTGGCAGACCACTAGCCGGTAATTTCTCTGTCTGCATCCTACTTTTTTATCCTACTTGTTTGTCTTTTCTTTCTTGTTTGTTTTGCCTTTTGTTGATCTGTTCCAATTTATTGACCACTCATCATTTGTTGCCCAACTCCTCCATGAGCTGTTACCGTGACATAAAAAGCCTGTAGAGTACCAGATCCAACCTCACAAGCACCACATTCAGCCACACTTGTGCTAAATCCAGGTAACACATGCTGTTTCATCATGATGACATGCAGAGGTAAAAGCCATCTTGCAGTTTTACATGGAGTTTTCTACTGTAGTGTCTTGTTAAGACTAATAACCTTTGAGTTGAGTTTCGCAAAAATAATAATTAAGAAAGGAAGAAAACCACTCACAAGGCCTTGGCAAAGGAGGGGCTGTGTGAGTTGTATGGGGGCATTTATTATCAAATTTAGGGCTTCCTCATCTCACCTTTGGATAGGAAAGGCAAAATGTTGAGTGCTACATTGGAAGTTTGGATGCAGTACGAGCAGGATGCGATATGAATGCGGTATGGATGCAGTACTCGAGACTAATCTCATGTGCAGACCCAAGTTCAGCTGTGGTCAGCGGAGTCCATGTCGTCAGAGGAGTCCAGTTACATTCACTAATAAGAATAATATTTAAAGCTTTCTTGAGAATTAAAAATTAGTTGGCATAAATGCATCTGTAGTTTGATGCAAGGAGTAGTTTAAAAAGATCAAGCAAGAATATTAAAAATACCTAAAAGATCATAATGAACTTATCAAACTCAAAGAACATTTAAAGCTTTCTCGAGAAAAAGATCTTTAATTTCATTCTTCCCTCTAGGTCTTCAAGACAGATGTTCAAAGCCATGATCTTTGCTACCCCCGTTTACTCGGGTGGTCCAGAAAAAATATTGAACACATTTCCTCTCTCCACAAGAGAGGAAATGTGTTATGCCTTCATATATAACTAAAGAGCACACAAAATTTTTCTTCAAGAAAACAATATTTAGGGGTCACCCCATTTTATTCCGAAATCAGGGGTCCCACATATGATATGATACAAATGTTTGTAACGTAACAATTTATGATTGTACTGCTGCCTTAGTTGGAGTTGGGATCATCTTATGGTGGTTTGATACCAGTCTAAGCAGGAATTGTCCTCATCCTTGGTTAATGTTTCATTATATTTTTGAATTAGGCTGATGCCCCGTTCCGCAGTGTCATTTACTACTTTGAGCTGAAAGGACCGAGTCCGTAGGTCATTGTACAATGGATCATCTGTCCACTGACCAGGAGGTTTCTTCAAGAATGTTTGAGAAGTTGCTATTCCACCTTCTATCAAAACATCAAAGAAGTAACTGGTCCTTTTTGTCACAAGGTCCTCCAACTTGAGGCGTTCCTCTTTATCCTTGATCTGTAGCCGCCGAGGACAGTCAGGTAACTGTGGACGCTGTAGGTTCTGGATCATCTTTTCCTTTGTTAGGGTTAGGGTTAGTTTTCTTAACAGTGCGATTCAAAGAGTTCCCTCTGATCATGAGGCAAAATAACTATTTGGCAACCATATATATATATATATATATATATATATATATATATATATATATATATATATATATATATATATATATATATATATATATATATATATATATATATATATTATAGGGACATGCTTGGGGTGACCTCTAAATATCCACAAATCGAGCTCAAATTCCACACATGTGTAAGTTAACCCTAGTGGAAAAAAATAAGGCATGTGGAGAAATAATTTCACGAACATCATTTTTTACTGTAACAGTTTGGACCACCCTACCATTTACCCCAACCCCCAAGCACACCTCCTTCCAAATTTCCATTATTTTTTTCCTTCATGACCGTTTGCTTCTGTGTCCATCTTGTCCATCCCGTACATCCTCTCCGGCCTATAATTCCTCCCTCCATACCTTATTTGTCCCAGTCTCCCTCTATTTTGTCCTTCAACCCTACTCTTGTTCTGCTACATCCTGATCCATTCTGTGTTCTAGCTCCTCCATGACTCTTGAAATTGTACACAACAAAAAGTTTGTTTTATGACATCTGATGCTCTTTTGGGAGAAACACCAACAACTGGAGTTGGATGTTTAAAATTGGCCAAGTATGCCAAAGCGACAGTATTTAGAACGGGAAGGCTATGTTTTATATTATTGTGCGTAAATTAACTTTTGGTACTATGCACATTATTTCTTCAAGATATACATGTGCGAAGATTCCCAACTGGATGCATAAATGCTAAACAAGCTGCCCTGCCTGACCTCATTACCTTCCTCCATCTGGTTTGGCTATTGGCAAGTAAACACACCTTACATAAGTATGGAAGTGGTCAAAATAGCTGTAGTACATTTTCTGGAGGTATCAACATAACTGGAGATTTGACTGCCTGCTGTGAACGTTCCATCTGAAACACTGTGTAGTAAATGATGCGGTGACCCCTTCTGGCACAGGAGTAGAACTCAATTATGGCTCAAACCAACATTCAAGAAGATTAGCAATGAGCATACTACCAACTCATCTATTTCACCGGCCCACTTTTGTTTGTTGGTAATTTGGCTTGGTACCATCTGGGGGTGGATACACCAGAACCTCCATGATAAGACACATGTGAGCATGTTGTTCTCCTTTCCCTTCGTAGGATTTTCTGCAAAAGGCAGATTGGGGGACAGACCTTCCCAGTGTGGATGCTGCACTGGAGAATCACCAACCATTCCACCAGACAGTGGAAGAGTTTCGCTCTAGCATGGAGGAAGCACAGCGAGGCCAGGTAATGAACATTATCTTGATGCACCTTTGTAACACAGGACCTTCAGAAAAAAATGTTGCCGGTGTGTTATTAACTACTTTCTATCATTTCCTTATTTCAAATAGATCCTGTATACAACCATAAATTCAGATCCTTGAAAATACGCGAACGTATCGTAGCAGCTGGTGTAGATTACTTCCTCAACAAGGAGCATAAAGAGACGTGAAAGTAACAGCTTTTCACATTTGGTTGAGTGAATGTTGAGTGTGTCTGTAAGAAGATGCCCCCATCATCCTTTCCAAGAAGAAAATGGAGATATTTGGACATTTTCATGATTGTACAGATTTATCTATCAGGAAAACAATTTTGAGCAATGAGTCTTTTAAAATGATCTTTATACACATTCTTTACTGTACATTTAAACGGATCTTTATACACATTCATTGAATTTGTAGTGTTGTGCTCAAAATAAATAAATAATGGATTGTCTAGTGTTTATTACAAGGATGGATAATATTGAGGGGGGAAAAAATTGCAAATTGAATAGAATAGAAGAACAATAGAGGATGGTAGGCGCTTAAATGGGGAAATAATTTGAGAGGAAAACTTAAGTAAACTAGAAGGGCACTCGGTAGAGCGCATACCTCCGCTACGTAATGCCTGATCCATGAGAACATATCAGGCCAAATAAATTTTTGAAATATCATGCTATATATCGTTTTTGGCAGTATCTCTCAATGGTGAAGAATCACTTTGAAATTAAATAATTTTCATAACCAGATCCGGATTCGGATCTTTACCAAAATCGATTCAATTCGACCTTTCCACACACCCAACATGTCCACCAAATTTCATCCGAATCCGTCCCCAACTTGAGATATCTTATTATATATTAGTTTCGCCAGATCCTTTAATGGTGAAGAATCACTTAAAAAAATTAACGGATCCAGATTTTGATATTCACCAAAATTGAATCAATTCTTCCTCGTCACACATACAACATGTCCTCCAAGTTTCGGCCGAATCCGTTCACAACTTTTTGAGATATCGTGCTATGTATTATTTTTGGTCCCATCTCTCAAGGGCGAAGAACCACTTTAAAAATTCTAGTAGTCGGATCCGGATCCGGATCTTCACCAAAATCTAATCAGTTCATCCTTGTCACACCCTAACTGTACACAAAATTTCTGCCGGATCCATCCATAACTTTGAGATATCCTGCCCACAAATAAACAGACAGAAAGGGGTGAAAACGTAACCTCCTTCACCTTCAGTGGTGGAGGTAATAACCCGATGTACATACATGAAGCAAAAACATGCGTACGGCTTCTGTGCAGACATAATACATTGTGGTGATATTCCTGGTATCATTCCAATTGCAATGGACCATGGACTAACACCCAAGCTGAAGCCCTGAGGCCTGCCGATCTCTGCTGCTTCATGCAATGGTGGCGCATGATTTTATTGGGGTGGTCAGGCCAGCTGTCCAGCCAATGGGTGTAAAGCAGTCGAGTGGAGTCAGAGCAGCTAACCACTGACCCATGTATAATATGTGATATTATCTCCATCCAAAAATGACATAAGTGTGAAAAATTGATGAAACTCCCTGAAACTCGAACTTCTTCTGTAATATATCATAGTAAAGCTTGCACTAAGTTTCAGTTGAATATGTTTCAGGGTATGAGAAAAAAAAAGTCTGAAAAACCATAGGTGGGACGGATGGAGAGCAAACCTGTAGTACCCTCGGGTGAAACCGGTAGGGGACGAAATAAATGGAGTGGGGATGTAGATCAAGTGAATGTTATACGGATCATTCGGAAGGGATTGAATTTTTTTTTTTTGCATAAAAGGCACTTAGTGGTTACGTTGCACCTCTGAATGAAGGC
This sequence comes from Eptatretus burgeri, assembly GCF_056783735.1. Lineage (NCBI taxonomy): Eukaryota > Metazoa > Chordata > Myxini > Myxiniformes > Myxinidae > Eptatretus > Eptatretus burgeri. The sequence goes on from NC_140965.1 coordinate 48,740,995, forward strand.
GATTTCTAAGGGAATATACATTAATGATTTTGAAGGTTTGGATGAAAATCCCTGGAGTACCTAGATCCGAGATTGCAGTCAGAGAGAAGAATATCCTGGATATTTTTCAACATGTATTGTTTGCATTACAACAAAGCATTGTGGAATTTAGGAAATTACATTATAGGTAAACTTAGAGAGTGTGGATCTGTTTGACTGGATCTGTTGATTGAGTGGATCTGTTTGTTGAGTGCATCTGTTTGTTGAGTGCATCTGTTTGTTGAGTGCATCTGTTTGTTGAGTGCATCTGTTGATCGAGTGGATCTGTGAATGAAGTGGATCTAGTGATTGAATGGATCTGTTAGATGACTGGATCTGTTCATTATCTGGAACTGTTCATTGACTACGTGCAACCTTTGTCTCGCATCACCAGAGCAGGCAGATTAACTGGAATAAAATAACTAATGCATTATATAAATAATTCAGATCATACTTGATTGATTGATTTGTTTGTTTATTATTTAATAATAATCAATTAATCATTATTAATTTGTTCTGGTTATTAATTAATAATGAAACAAGCAGTCATAGACTGGTACTTACGAAATCGTCAACTTGACCTCTGACTTTGTCTAATAAAAGCTGTCTCCAGAGAAGGTAGCGACGCAAAGCAGAAGTTTCTACGATGATTCTGTACCAAACCATCAAAAATCGAATGTTTGACCTCACTGTGACCTTGACCTTTGACCGATTTTGACCAAAATCTAATCATTGCTAGCCATCACCCTCCTGAATCACGTGGTGTAATTTGACATTGGTAGCTTCTTCCGTTCTCGAGTTATCGTGCCTACAAACAAACACACACACACACAAACAAACACACACACACACACACACAAACAAACACACACACAAACACACAAACAGATGACGGAAGTCATCAATATACTTACGAAATCTTTAGATTTTATTTAAGTGGAAAATTATTTAAGTGGAAAACAGTGTACTATATACAAATCAATTTTTGTAATGTTAGTATCTTGTGATGCCAGAAACATTGCTACTTGTAAACTGACTCTTCCTACCTCTAACTACTTTCATTTTATGCAGGACAAGTTGTCTCAACTGAATCGGAGTACTTATGTCGATTACCTGGGTCGTCTAGAACTACAATACACAAGACTGATGGTGTGTGTTTCATTAATGAACCTATCATGGTTTGGAGTGCACTGACAAAAGTGTGGTGAAGAGTTATTGAACTTTAGTCCTTGATAAATAATTTTCATCTGTACCCCACATTCATCATTTTGTCACAGCTTGAACACAGTCACCATGCTTATGTGGAAACGATCACTGATTCTGGCCTAACAATGGTTGTGTTTACATGTGATGTCAGCTCCGTGTGTATTTTGTTTGCCTTGTGAGATGGAGGAGAAGCACCATGGACAACTGATCTTACAAGTACATGATAGCTCATATCTCTTTGACAAGTGTCACAGGACTTTTTTTGTTATTTAAAAATTTTTTTTTTTACAGATATTTCATATTTGTAAAAAAAATACCGATATTTGTCTTCCCTGCATCCATCTACACCAGGGGGTTCCCAACCTTTTTTTTTACTGGGGTACCATTTCACATGTTCGTGGTCCCACCGAGCACCACTGTACCAAAATTCACCTAAAATAGTGTTTATTTGCGATACAGATACGACAATGGGGAGTTAAACAATACTAACCATTCACAACTATGACATTGAGCAATCTGATGTGAACAAAAGAATGATACAGTAAGTACCTATTTGATTGTGTAAAATGTCCAGTCAATGGGATGGTTGAGCCTGCTTCTTGCTCACAAGCAGGTTGATGTCAGGCTTTGTTTTGGATAAAGCGCACCGAACATCATGTTCAACATCCAGTAGGGATCTTTGTTTTGTTCTTAGAATAACGACTGACGAGAACCCAGCTTCACACAGCCATGTAGATGGGAATACTATGAGCGAATGAACAGCCAGGGCAGACCCCAACAGGGTAAGACCCCAACATTCCACACCAGAAGTCCGCAAGATTCATCTCGTCAAACTGATCTCGGGCTGTGGAGTCGTTCTGGAGATCAATCAAGCTTTCCTGCAGTCCTGTTCCAGGTGGCAAATCCAATGCATTCATGCGAAATGGGTTGCGAAGCATTTTCAGATCCAGTTCCTTGAGATCCGGAAAATAGGAATTTAATTCCTCATCCAAATAAGCGAGGTGATCTTTTACCAGTTGTATGAACTCCCTTGGGGATGCTTTTCACGCTTCTCAACAATATCAGCCGTGCAAGAAAACATGACCACCACTCCCGCTTCGACATTCGTCTTCCACAGACGGAGTTTTTCCTGAAATCCCTTGGCCTTCTCTATGAAGTCAATGATAGTCGCGCCAGTCCCCTGAAGAGACTTGTTCAGGGCGTTTAACTGAGAGAAAATGTCGACCAAATAAGCCAGGTGCAATGCCCAGTCGGGGTCGTTCAAAGCAGCGACGAAATCGACAGTCTTTGGGTTTCCATCGTTTTCGAAGAATTCACGAAGCTCAGCTCGCAGTTCAAACACGCGCTCCGCCATATTTCCACGGGATAACCATCTCACCTCAGTGTGGAATAAGAGAACTTTATGGTCGGAGTCGAAATCCTCGCAAAGTTTCTTGAAAAGTTGCGAATTGAGAGCCTGGGATTTCACATGGTTCACAATGTTGATCATGGTTGAGAAAACGTCAGTCAATGGCTTGGGGAGTGTCTTGGCTGCGAGTGCGTGGCGGTGGATCGTACAGTGTAGGTCGTGCATTTCAGGAGCAAATGCCTTCACAAGCGTTTGGAAACCTGATCTGCACCCCAACATAGCTGGAGCACCATCTGTAGTACAGCCTTTCAGATCAACCCATGACAGCCCAACTTGATCAAAGACAGAAGACACCTCTTCGAAAATGTCCTTTGTTTTCGTTGTGGTTTTAAGGGGGCGGCAAAATAGTATTTCATCCTTCAACTTGGCTTTATGCACGTACCGAACGAACGCGAACAGTTGGGCACAATTTGCCACGTCAGTTGACTCATCCAATTGCATAGAAAATCCGCATGGAGATGCCTTGATTTCTGCCACCACCTGGTCACGAATCTTGGTTGACATTTCTTCAATGCGCCTCTGAACTGTGTTGTTTGACAACGAAAGAGAATTGAGCTTCTCGGCGCTTTGTTCTCCCAGCATGAGACGTACGATATCCTTTGTGGCGGGAAGGATGAGGCTTTCACCGACGGTGTGGGTTTTTTTTTTCTGTTCTGCAATTCGCAGTGCAACTAAGTAGGATGCCTTTACGGCTGCCGTGGACTGCTATTGAAAACTGCCGTTGCCGTCGAAGCGTGCTCTTTTCATGGCATTTTCCTTCCGACGAAAAAATCATGGTCCTTGTCGCTGTGTTCAGGATGAACAGAATCAAAATGGCGCTTCAATAGACTTGGCTTCATAGATTGATTGCCGAGAACTTTTCCACAAATCACACACTCTGGAGCTTCTAATTCACCTTTTTGGATGGAAGTGAAGCCTAATTGAGATAACTCTCTGAGTATTTTCGCATCGACATGATGCTGGTGAACGATAACAGTAACAATAAGCCGGGCAATAAGCAATGATGACAGTGTGGCGTGTCGAGACAAAACGAATAATAAGACTTGTGCACAACGGCCGATAACAAACAGCTGTCAGTGTACAGCCGCTTTCGATATAAATTTAATTATTGTGCACAAGCTGCATGAGAGAAGTAAAATAAAAACTGCGTTAAAAAAAAAAAGCTCGCTGCTGCATACCACCGAGAAATTCCAAATGTACCACAGGTTGGGAACCGCTGATCTACACTATTGATACACCAAATGCAGCAGGACAGTACCCCACTCCTCTCCACTTCCTGCCAACATGGTGGAAAAAGGAAGCGGGAGTTGATCGACACATTAAATTATTTATTGAATCCCCTTTTTGTTGGGGGGTAGTTGCACCTGAAAAAAATGTATGGTCATGGTCATCATTATTATTGCTCTTGGAGTGACCAAGGCTGAAGGCTCAAGTGGGAGCTTATCCATATATTCCATGCATGATAAGTATGTTAGGAGACATCAGGATGGTGCAGATGTAACACTTTTAGCTTTCAACAGTCTAATCTGGGTTCAATTCTCAGCCTGACGACAAACTGTCAGATTGGTGCTTCCCAGGCAGGACGTTTCATCACGAAGTGTGCCATCCCTCAGGTGGACGTGATGTTTGACGTCTTGTCTGCTAGCATTAGTTGGTGGACATTGAGGATCCCACGATGTCCTTTGCAAAGATTAGACGAGCTATCGCCGGCACCCTGAGCAAATTAGAAATTCCTTCCTAAATCAACTTCAGTGAAATGTCAGGCCTGGCCAGCGGTTCCATTAAACTTTTGGACGAATCTCAACTACAAAGCGAGATTATTTTGGGGCCATTAAAGTTGTAGTAGTAGTAGTCGTAGTGGTAAAGCTACAGTTATGTTGTCGAAATTATGAACCCATATTGCTCTTCCTCTCTCATAATAATGCTTTATCTTCTTCGCATCTCTGTTTTTAACTACATTTCTTTATTTACCACCTACCAACAACAGAATGGTTCCCGTAGTAGGCTGCATAACCTGGAGACCCTTCAGAGTTTTGTGCAACGTGCCACCAAGGAACTGATGTGGCTAAATGCCCGTGAAGACGAGGAAATTGTCTACGACTGGACCGACCGGAATACTGCAATAGCCGCCAAGAAGGAAAGCCACACGGTACGTTGGGACAGGATCCACAAAGATGCGTCTTACTTTGGTACATTGTGTTTAATGAACAAGGATAGTCAATGATGACATCTGTAAATGGTCATATAATAAGGACATGCACTATTGGTATCCAGTCTCCCCCCCACCCCCCGCTCCCCCACCCACACCCAATTTGCAACGGTGCTCTTCATAGTTTATATTTAAACAATTTTTTTGTGGCAACTTTCACTATCCATCAAAAACATACTTTTTTGATCAACACATACACTAAAAGAAAATTGACAAGAAGTCAGAATTGACAAAGTGTGCAACTGTTGAGAAAATGTATCAGGGGGGGGGGGGGGAGGGTATTAGTGAGAACATTGCCCCAAAAGCAATGCTTCCTGTCTTATTTCATGCTGAGTTTGAATAGTTTCCAAGGACAACTTCTGTGCATTCATGATGATGACAGACCATGTAGGTATCATTCCATATAGGTGGGCTGTGAATTTTGTATTGTCAACAGGGTTGTACGACCCATCGAGCCAGAACAAAGCATTCCTTTTGGGGTCATCCACTGTATATTTGACATGCTAAAGTTCGGACAATACGGCACTTTTGAAATGGCATAACCAACTCAAGATTGCTCGGCATGCATGCACAAAAACCTCGAGTTGCAAAGTCAATCGAGGCATCCTGGATATGTTATGCTTGCCAGATAAGGATTGTAGAATGAAACGACTAAAAAAAACTTTCAAAGAAGCCGAAAATACTTGTTATGTAAACTTGTCTGTGAGAAAGGGCTGTGCCTCTGCACAATGAAACAGCTGGATCACTTTCTGGTCAACTCGTCCAAAAAGTTAATATTTTGCATCTCGTCCTGGAAAAACTCCCAACGATTTGGGCCCGTGCAAAGCCCGAAGGTTCGTAGAGGGTGTGTTTTACCCAAACCTTTGTGCTTCTTAACAACGATGGGAAAGTCATATCTGGGGCTTGTTGATGTACAGGGTAAGTTTAACATTATGATATTTACTGTTAATCATGTTTAGTCATGGGTGTGGGTGGCTGTGGGAGTTGTATAGGCTGTGAGGGCCATTATAAATATCTACTGTTTGTTTGGTTCTGGGGCCACAAGAGAAATTAGGCTACATTTTTGCATCGATTGGTAAAAGGAGAAGTGTGTGTGTGTGTGTGTGTGTGTGTGTGTGTGTGTGTGTGTGTGTGTGTGTGTGAGTGTGTGTGTGTGTGTGTGTGTGTGTGTGTGTGTGTGTGTTTGTGTGTGTGTGTGTGTGTGTGCGCGCGCGCGTGTGTGCGTATGTTATATCCACTCACATCTGCCTGCTTGTATTAACAGTAAATGGTACGTACCCGACTCCTCTCATCCCCGGATATTTCTCATGTTTCCTATATTTTCATTCGTGAGTCCAATTTACATTCAGGAACACAATAATTATGGTTGACTATCTTGAAATTTCCACTCTTTCGTCTTAATGCTGAAAATTATGTTTAAAAAACGAATTGAATCACACATTTCACACTATCAACGGCAGGTTAAAAGTGCCTTGCAAGTTGAACCGAGTCAGTGTAAACACACACATGGTGTATGTGCAAAAGGCCTCATTTAGCATTCATTTGTCATTTCGAAAGTCCCGTATTGGCCGATTTATTTATTTAGTCCGAAAATTGGTTGCATCATTGCAAGGTGACATCACATGATTTACCTGCTTTCCTTATCCATACAATATTGTGAATATCAAACTCTGCAATGTTATTAGCCAGCATGTTAGTTTGTGTCCAACTGGGCCAGTGGTGGGTGTGTGGTCAAGGGAGGGTGTGACTCACTTTCCTCCATATTTGAGTGAACAATTCTATGGAAAGCCCTTGATGGACAATGACACAAACCATCTTCATTTCATCGTTTATTTGCAGGTCGGAGCATGATTATTCTGCATATTTTTATACATTTAGGGGCCATCTACAAATGTCTGGGGAAGGGGAGAGGTGAAGTTGGGAGGGATACAAAACATTTCACCATCTTTGTGTACGTATATGTAAAATAAAGTTTGTTGATAATTATTTATTTGTGTAATTATTTTTCTGTGCACCTTTTGGTTTTAAACAACATCTCCTTCGCATATGTCTGATATACTGTATATGCTCGTACCATATCATGGTTAAAATCTATATCCTGGCATGATAAATCTGTAAATCTCTCAATTTTTATTAGTTTTTAATTGCACGTTCTTTCATTAGCTCTGTCACCGAAGGTGGATGGAGGTTATTTTTTTCACCTCCTTTTGTCTGTCCGTCTGTGAGCAGGATATCTCAAAAAGTTATGGACGGATTCGGACGAAACTTGGTGGACAGATTATAAATGTGCGATAAGGACAAAATGATTCAATTCTGGTGAAGAGCCGGGTTCGGATACGATAATTTTTAAATTCTTTAAATGATTCTTCACCAATTAGAGATAGCACCAAAAACAAAATACAGGACAGCATGACATTTCAAAACGTTGTGCACGAGTTAAGATAAAACTTGGTGGATGAGTTTGGTAAGTGACAATAACAAGCCAATTTGATTTTGGTTCAGGTCCGGATTCAGATCCAGTCTATCAGTGGGATACAAAACATAAACTGTTCAGCCTGATGGAGGTATGTGCTCTATGGGGTGCCATTCTAGTTTTTACTTTAACCCTTTGTGGCACGTTCACCCCAACTAGGCTCTCATAAAAGACCTGGAAAAAAAAGAATCGAGAATAAATGAGATCCAAGACAGTGGAGAACAGCTCCTTGCAAGCAATCACCCAGCACGGCAAACAATTGAGGTCAGTATGATGTTCGCCTTTACGTTATCACAGAATGATTTTGATGATGGAAGCTGATAAGCATTACTCATGTGCAACTATTTTTTTGATATTACAAGTTTTTGTGCTTGCAGTCATATCTTGCTGCCATGAAGACTCAATGGGACTGGATCCTTCAGATCTGCACCTGCATTGAGGTCCATTTAAAGGAAAACGAAGCCTATTTCCAGGTGAGGGAGGGTCTTGTAACCTGATCATTTCTTCTTCCTTAAGGCCAGTTCACATCCGCTGCTCTTAGTTGATAAGAAAACACAAAAACACCTGAGATGTATTTATTGAGCCTGACTTTGACACAACGCATAGTCCAGCCGTGGAGGGTGAAAGATTCTCCACCTACCTGAAATAACAGATTTTACAAAGGACCATTTCAGTTAAATCATTTTTATTGTAAATTATTAAACACAGCATGCTGCTGAGCTACTACTACGACTACTGTGGGTTAAACTTTTTCTCATCAAAAGTGGACGACATGGTGCATATGACAAGACATAGTATGAATTATTGAGTGATGGGTTGGAAGTGTACATTTTGTACCTCAATCCCAAAAATCCAAATCCATTGCGACCATACCCTGCACAAAGCATTGGTGCTGCCAAAGCAGTCTCCTCGGCTATTGGGCACAATCCTGGACAGGTCGCCACTCCGACACAGGATACTTAAATGGCTCAATCATCCCAGCAAGCTGGTACTCATTTTGCCGACCTCAGAAGGAATACAGGCCAAGTCAACCCCACCTGGTATTCATTCAACGGAAAAAGCGGGACTTGAACTCAGGACCTTAGGATCCCAAATCTACAACCCTAACCATTAAGCCATCACCGGGCATGTACCTCGATAAGCATAATATAAAGCTTTTTTGGATACAGAGTCCAGGCTCCTGGAAACGCTCAAACATTGAACAGAGCACGATGCAACAGAACAAATGGAACAGTACAGAGAGGGGGGAAACAGCAACATCAGGGTTGAAGAACAAAATAGAGGGAGACTTGGCCAAACAATGGATGTGGGGAGAAATGATAGTTAGGGGAAGACATGTGGGGTTGACAAGATAGATACAGAAGGAAATTCTTAGGAGGAAAAAACTGGAAATTTGGAAGAAAGTGGGCTTCTGGATGGGGTGGGGGGAATGGGGGAGGGTGGTTAACTGGGGTATAAAAGATCATGGAAGTGCTGAATTAACGAAGTTTATATTCTGTAAAAGCCTGAGCAGCTGAACGAAACGAAGTAAAAGTGTGCGAAGTAGCTGCAGCAGGACCTGTGAATGAAGGGGACTACACATTTCTTTGGCTACAAATACTAGTGCAGCCAGTCACAGAAAGTAAACATCACCTCTCTGCCTTGATTTGGTGGGGAATTGTACTCGACCTTCTGGTATAATATTGTGTAACAGGAAGTTTTATCTGCTTCCCTGCGTGATCATCACCATGGATCAGGTGATGTGCCCACAGGCCTTAAATAATAATTAAATATTCCCACATTTATATGTTTCACAATGAGCGTTTTTTATGGATACTTTGGAGATGAAAAATAAAGAGCTGAAGGAAAGATGGAAAGTGATTAATTATTTTCTTTTTACCACAGTTCTTCAATGATGCAAGGGCCCTGGAACAAGATTTGAAATCCAGGCAAGAGACGATCCATAAAAAATACTCATGTGACCGAAACAACAGTCTTCGTCATCAGGAAGATGTTCTGCAAGACGCCCTGGTTTGTCCTAAGACATCAGACCAGTTTACGATCATCTTTTTGCTCAGGAAGGACAAATCTAGTGGTCAGGAGTTTTTGGCTTACTGTATGTAGTGGAGCATAAGAAACAAGCATTAATGGTTTAGCCATTGAGATCATATCAAATTGTTTTGCTTGTTGTGTTATGATGTTTCACAGGAGGAGAAAGAGCAACTCCTCATATTGAAGCAGAGGGTCGCCTCACTAGCCGTGCAGGCCAAGACCATTGTGCAGCTCAAAGCGAGGAATCCTGATAATCGTGTGTGGAGCACACTGCCCATAAAAGCCATCTGCAATTACAAACAGATTGAGGTATGACAATTTGCCCATTCTATATACTTTCGAGAGATTGTCATGATCAAGCCTGAACAATCTGGATATTTACTTTCTGCCTCAATTTAACAGATCACCCTTTATAAAGATGATGAATGCGTTTTGGAGGACAATTCTCAGCGGGATAAGTGGAAGGTGATAAACTCGGTTGGTAGTGAAGCAATAGTCCCCTCAATCTGCTTCATCGTTCCGCCGGTGAACAAGGAAGCTATCGAGCTTGGCAGCAAGTGAGTGCATTGTTCCTCTGCTTGACTACACCACACATTAAGGTTATATATATATATATATATATATATATATATATATATATATATATATATATCCTAGCTTTGGATAAACTAGCAGGCACTCCCGCCCTCCGGGTGGGAGTACCCTTCTCGGCCCTTATACAGTGGACAATGTGCTGCGGCAGATTCTTGGAAATGCACTTTATCATTTTTGCCATTTTTGAAATAAATTTTATTGATCATGACATATCATACTCGATATCAATTTTTGAGTAGGTTCCATTATATTATGAAGATGATAAAGGAAGATTGTCTGTAACACCAGCTACAACCAAAGGTGGTGATATATATATATATATATATATATATATATATATATATATATATATACACACACACACACACACACACACACACACACACACACACACACACACACACACACACACACACACACACACACACACTAGATTAAAAAAAGCAAGTACTAAAGAAGAAAAATCACATTTGTTCCAAAGAAAAACAACATTTTCAAATTCTGTACTGTTGCTACTACAGATTGGAGCAGAGCTTCCAAAATACCATGAGCCTTTGGAGTCAGCTGCACATCAACTTGAAGAGTGTCATTGCTTACCTTTACTTAATGGTGGATATTGAGACGATCCGCTCTTGGAATATCACAACCGTAAGTGAAGCTCATATTCTAAGCAAGTTGTTCCTCCATATGCTTTGTGCACTTTTCTTTTCAAGTTTATCTTATTTTAATTTAAAACTAGGAGGGCACTCTTCGATGTCACCATGTCGCCAGATATGCCTCTGCCCACATTATTACATCATTATACATACTGGTACCAAGTTTGATTTAAATCCCTGAACCCAGATTCAAAATATTAAATAATTATGGCTGCCAGACCATGTGTCCGATCAGATTGAAATTTAAAACATATATATTCCCCATAACCTACTCGATCAGAATTGTGATGTTTCACTGATGATTGATAAAGCAATTCAAGAGAGAATTTTAAAAAGATTTTCATTCAATCCAATATGGCTGTCAGACCATGTGACATATTAATTATTTGTGAACAACCTGGTATCCAAAGGCTTCGGGGACTTGTCGGTGAAGCTTCCCTTCAATCTGTCAAGCCATTCTGGAGAAGAAGATTTTAAAATGTTTATTACTCAAAAAATCATAGCTGCAATACCATGTGGCCTATGATGTCATAGGTAGAGAACTTTTTGTTCCTCATTGATAGGCAATCATACCTGTAAAGTTTCGCCTCAATCTGTTCAGCCATTTCGGAGAAGATTTTTGAAGATTTTTATGTTAAAAACAATATGGCTGCCATACCACGTGACCAATAATGTCATTAATGTTTTTCCCAATGACAGTTTAGCTCTATATGACCCTCAAAAAAATTTATACTGATCGGATAAAGCGTTTGACGTATGCAATTATGACGTCATAACGAAGCCACATATGACATCATCAAAAAAACAATAACTCTTGTTTCCCAGAAGGACTACTTCACATATGCCGTTTCAATTTTTTCCATGGAGCGGTTTCAGAGATACAGAGGTCCAAAGTTTTTCCTTTTTTCCAACATGGCTGCTACACCACGTGACCTATGACGTCATAATTATCATAAAAACATTCTACATGAGTTCGCATCTATGGTGAAAATTTGGTTTCAATGAGGTAAGTGGTTGCAGAAAAAAACAGGGAACATTAGCATGGCCAGATGGATGGAAAGACAATCTGAAAACATAATGCCACCGGTGACTTCATCAGTGGAGGCATAAAGGTCACATTTGTTTCCCATGGGTAGTACTTGAAATGTGACAAGTTTAAATTTTTCCATGGTGCGGTTTTGGAGCTATAGAGGTCCAAAGTTTTTCCTTTTTTCTAACATGGCTGCCACACTGCATGATCTATGGCGTCATAATTATTATTAAAACGTTCTACATGAGAAGTCACACCGATGATGAAAATTTTGTTTGTCAGATAAGTTGCAGGTTGCAGAGAAAACTATAAGGGCACTCTCGAGAGTGCATAATTCTGCCAGGCTGATGAGTTCACATTATGTATCCCACTGTTAGGCTGGATCTGGATTTGGACCTGACCTTAAATTTAACTGGTTTATTCTTGTCATCTAACCAACTCAGCCACCAAGTTTCGTCCGAATCCGTCCATAATATTTTGAGATATCGGGCCATATATAATTTTAGCCCGATCACTCAATGGTGAAGAATCACTTAAAAAACTCTCGGATCCGGATTTGGATCTTCACCAAAATAAAATAATTGTGTCACACACCAAAGCTCTCCACCAAACTTCATCCGAATCCTTCCACAACTTTTTGAGATATCTTGTTCACAAACAAACAAACAAGATGTTCATAGCACGATTCTTAAGAAATCCATAAAACAAATTTGACCTTAAAAATACAATTGGTGGTTGAGTTCAATGACCAAATATGAAAATCCTCTTCCAATTTCATGTCAATTGGATTAAAATGGACAATTCTAGAAATATGGCCTATGTTGACCTCAAAATAATTGGTGGTTGAAATCAGTGACTTGATGTACAAATCCTGTTCAAATTTCTAGTCAGTTGGAAGAAAATTGAGGATTTTAGAAACTTGACAAAGTTGTTGACCTTTGGCCTATGTTGACCTTTTGACTTCAAAAACAATAGGCTTCTTGCTAATGACGAATTCTACCATGGGGTGAAATTTCGTGAAGATTGGTTTAAAATTGTGACCTGTAGTCGATTGACATGCAAACAAATAGACAAACAAACAAGCAGTCATAGACTGGTACTTACGAAATCGTCAACTTGACCTCTGACCTTGTCTAATAAAAGCTGTCTCGAGAAGGTAGCGACGCAAACCAGAAATTTCTACGATGATTCTGCACCAAACCATCAAAAATCGAATGTTTGACCTCACTGTGACCTTGACCTTTGACCGATTTTGACCAAAATCTAATCAGCGCTAGCCATCAGCCTCCTGAATCACGTGGTGTAATTTGACATTGGTAGCTTCTTCCGTTCTCGAGTTATCGTGCCTACAAACAAACACACACACAAACACACAAACAGATGACGGAAGTCATCAATATACTTACGAAATCTTTAGATTTCGTAAATAACAAACAGATAGAACAAGAAAAAGAGTAATCAGAGATTGCAGACCCTCACCAGGACTTGTTTTGTGCAATTTTGTGTGGCATTTGTGTCCTCGTGTGTTACGTAATTAATAAGAGACATAACTTTAACTGCCACTTTATAACTGCTGGCAGTGATGACTGTGAACCAAGACACATCAGACACCTAACCTTGACCCATGCCGGTTTTTTATTTATTATTCAATTGAATTCAGAATTGAATTTATTTTAATCCCAATCAATTGGAAGACCAAATCAGTACAGTCCTGCATTAGATTCATCAGAAGGAACCCAAAGAAGCAAAAAGCAAAGATGAAGTCATTTGGAGGAACCTGGATAGGATTCGCATTTCAGCTGATACTCCTCTACCCTGAAAACCATCGAGGCACAGCCAAGTGAACCTTATTCAACAAAAAAAAAGAACCCAGATCAAAAAATTAAATAATTCTGGCTGCCAGACCATGCATCTGATAAAGTTGAAATTTAAAACATGTATTCCCCATCACGACGCGATCAGAATTGTGAAGTTTCATGTCAATTAAGCAATTCCAGAGAAAACGTTATTTAATATTTTCTTAAATCCAATATGGCTGCCAAACCATGTGACCTATCAATTATTGTTTAATAAACTTGTACACACATGCCTTGGGGAACATTTATGTAAAGTTTCTCCTCGATCTGTACAGCGATTCTGGCAAAGAAGATTTTTATAGGTAGAAGGGTAAATCCAATATGGCTGCCAAACCATGTGACTTGTGATGTGACATGTGTGAACGTTTTGCTCCTCATGGATAAGCAGTCATACTTGTAAAGTTTCACCTCAATCTCTTCAGCCATTTCAGAGAAGATTTTTGAAGGTTAAAAAAAGAAGCCTGCTGACTCACATGACCAATGATGCCATCAAAAATATTTTGTTGGCCATTTTATCCCTAGATGTCCCTCGATTTTTCACACTGATTGGATGTAGCATTTTACAAATGCAATTATGACCTCATAATTAAGACACCTATGATGTCATAAAAACACACTAATTCCCCTTGAGGAGTACTTGCAATGTGCAAGTTTCAATTTTTTCTTTGGTGCAGTTTCAGAGATAGAGGTGCAAATTTTTTGGGGTTTTTCCAACATGGCTGCCACACCACATGACTGATGGCATCATAATTATCATTGAAACATTCTACATGAGTCGTCCTTTGGTGAAAATTTTGTCTCAATCAAACAAGCGGTTGCGGAGAAACGCACTAAAGTTCTCTCTAGACAGATAGACAGACAGACAAACAAACAGACCCAAATGCAATACCCTCTTTTTCGGCGAGGGTAATAAACGCACAAGACAAACCAATATACTTGAAAAATCTTTGATTTTTCACAAGTAACAAACAGACAAACAGATAGACAGACAGATGGGTGAAAACATAACCTCCATCCACATTCAGTGGCGGAGGTAATTAGCATGGACGGACATACGGTAAGTAGAATGGAGGAAAGTATGTATGGACGGATAACTCAAAAACATAATGCCTCTGGAGACTTCGTCAGCAGAGGTATATAAAAATGACCAATGATTATTTGGTCTTTTTTTTTCAGCTACAAGTCATAATGCTTTTTGGTGTTTTCCCCTATCCCCCCAGTTTAAAAACGTAACTCAGGAACAGTACGAACTGATAATGAGGAACCTTGAAAACCACTTTGAGGTGTTCCTGGAGGAGAGCCGAGATGCTCAAAATTTCAGCGGCACGGACCGCATGCAGCTGGAGCAGGATGTAGACTCCAGCAAGCGGCACTTCGATGAGCTTGTGATCATGCTAGAGACAAGTCAGCAACCGAATACATGACACGGAATTACAAGTTCTATTTTTTCAAAAACGGTTCTTGAAGGCATCACAAAGACAAATAATTAATTTTTCATTGTTATCTTCCTTGTGTGCCACAGAGGAGAGAGACGAGTCGTTGTGCAACAGATACTCCTCTCAACTGCAGAAGCTGCGCCAGATCCTTGACAGCTCAGAAGAGCATATCATCAATGGTATCCGATCCCCTCTGGAGCAGCAAGATGTTGTGCACGAGAGCTCCCTCCGCATCACGGACCATGAGGTTTGTCAATTTGTTGAACTGAACGTTTAAAGTAAAGCAAGATGGTGAAGTTATAAGAGCTCCAATTGCAAAAAGGACACACACATCCTGGTTTTCCTTTCCCACAGAAATTGCATCAGGAAGTAGAGGATGTCCGTGAGGATGTGGAACGAGTCTCACAGGAACTGCGACCATTGCTTGCCCAAGCAGACCAGAGTAATATGGTCATGTCACTCAGTTCTGAACTGAACCAGCTGAATCAGCGAGCAGACAGCATCTACTCTTTGTCTTGCATTTACCTTCAAAGGTATGCACTATTCTAAGATAAATTCTAATTGTCCTCATCCTTATAGATCCTATCAATATGTATTGATATGCTTTACTTATTCAGTTGAGATAGGTCGTGTGTTTATGTTGGTCTTTACATATAACTCTCATGTAATCGTAATATTTTGCCAGATACCTATTAGAGGGAAAAAGTTAAATTATTTGAGGTGTCAAGTTACGTCAGGTATGGGAGCATGCGCCGGAGCAGCGCGTCGCTGTGTCCACTTTCCACCGGTACTCCAGGAGCCTCCATCTGGCCATCCCCCAGGCAGGTGCTTGGACCATCCCCATCTCCTCGAGATGCCGATCAACTTGCTGCAACCACGAGACACATGGTTGGCCCACTTGGCCTCCTCCCTCTGCATTGAGGTGTCAGGCCTTGATTTAAATCCCTATCTGACAATAAATGGTAACATTGGGGTTTCTCAGTTGTGGAAATTGCATCATAAAGTGTGCAGTCCCTTGGATTAAGTTGGGTGTCTTTTTTGCCTGCATTAATTGGTGGACGTTAAAGATCCCACTGTGTTTTTGTGAAGTGTAGATGGGTTATCACTGGCACCCTGAACAAATTACAAATTCCTACTTAAATCGGCTTCAGTTGGATGTCATTCCTGACCAGCTGGTTTCTGAAAGACTTGGGCAAAATTTCCCCTGTGGCTGATCCCATAAATAAGATGGGCTTGATTGGAGCCATTAAAGAATAAGTCATAGTAGTAGTAGTAGCAGCAGTAGTAGTAGTAGTAGTAGCAGCAGCAGCAGTAGCAGTAGTAGTAGTAGTTATCGTCATCTTCACGAGATCCTACTACAATGTTTTATGTACAGGTTGAAGGCGATTGACATACTCGTGTGCAGCACACACGATGCTGAGAATACTGTTCGTGCATTTGAATCCCGTCTCTGTGAAGAGGACTCCATACCATTAGATGTGCAAAGTATGGAAGATCTCAAGAACCAACTCAAGGTTGTTTTTTTAAATATACTTTCCTTATGAATATATGTGATGTAAAACATTATGGTTTGGCATCGATTGCCAGGATGAAAATTGAATATTTTTGTGCACAGCTCTGGCGTACAGAGGCCGTTCAAAAGAAACAGATCTTCACATCACTGGATAACTACTTGCAAAGCGCTCACTCCATCAATGACCAGATACTGAAAGCCCATGGGGAGAGGGACATGGATTTGGACAAGTACCGGATCAAGGTGGAGCATCTCCTTGAGCGGTGGCAGAACATTTTGATGCAGATTGAGTCCAGGTCAGATTTTCCATTAAAGCTTTCATGTACTCTTGTGTTTTTTTAATCATCAGATGCATTTATTTATTTTAACTCCTGCATGCATTAATGATAAGTACATTAAAACCTCAAACAGCCTATTTCAGTCCACTGTAGGATGAAAGCCTCCCTCATGTTGAGGGATTCTTGGCATACTTGCTTCATACATTGTGGTGTTCTTTTAACATCCATTCACAGAAATCAAGTGGAGAAAGAATCAAGTCTTTCTCTGCTTGATCAGCAGGCCACAGTATTATTCTTCTTAAGTTGCATCTGGCCAAACTCAGATGACATTGGTCCTCAGAGTCCTGTCATCTCGATCAAGCATTCATTACTGTGTGCAGTTCCTCTGTCTCCATGCCCGTATATTTTTTCAACATGTTGATGGAGTTGCGAGCTGGTCTGCCCCGCTTTGACCTTCCGTGTTTAGGTGTCTAGAATATAAGATTGAAAACAGGTTCGTTTTTGCGTCGGTAGCAGTGCCAAGCAATCCTGAGACGTCTTCTACTTTTAATCGACCTTGGAATTTTAAGCCTTGGAAGAGAACCATAGAAGCTCTTTATTTGTCCAATTTTCAGAACAATGGACATAGTATAAAGGACATCAAACATAATATGGTCTCATGACTGAACCTCGTGTGATCACATTGGGCGAGTCAATTGAAGAAGAGGAAGGGTTCAAATGAGGGAAACCAAAATTTGTATTTTAGGCAGCTTATCACCTCAGTCATATTCTTGTGAAAGTTAGATCAGCATTGTAGATCGATGGTCTGAAGATTTATACTTCCTATTTTGATTGAGTCATATCAAAGGCTTTAAATACAGTATGAGCTGCTTCCATACTTGATGCTCACATTTAAAGGATGTGGCTGCTGGTTGCATCGTTGCTGGAAGTGCAGTTGTGCCACTGATACAGGGCCCCCTGTAGGTTAGAGCATGTTTTTGTAATCTGTTCATGGTGCTGGCGATAGCAATTGTCTATTCTTTGTGAAGGACACAGTGGGATATTTAACATCCATGAACTAATGCTGGCAGAATGGATGCCCAGTTTCATGTCCATCCAAGAGATGGCACACACATTGATGCTTCACCCTGCCTTTGAAACACCAAGATGACAGTTTATAGCTGGATCGCAATTCCAACCCAGGCTAGATAGCTCAAAGGGGAGTGTGCTTACTTCTAGGCTGTCCTGTCAGCCCGTGTGAAGATAAAATCTGAGCCTTTTATTTCCCCAAATTATAAACCAATTACTCAGGCAATGGGTCCTAGGGCATCCGGTCTGCTGAATGCATTAGAAGTTGCAATTTCCTCAACATACCAGCACCAAATGCTTGGTCGTTCATCAATTACTTTAAGAGTACATACAAATGAGACAACGGGCTTCTGTTTTGTCCAAAAAAAAAAACTTCATGCTCCACAATGTATCATGACATTGTACTGAGCTGGATGTGAAGTTCATACACTGGTGTTTTTTCTCTGCCTGCGTTCATCCCAATGTCTTCTTTAGTCCTACTCCTCATCCTTCGTCCAAATGACTTTTTGCTCAAATTGCAAGATGAAAAAAAGTGTTCTTTATGAAAGCAAAAATATGATCTCTGAAAAAGTGTCCCAAAACAATGAATGAAAATGTGTGTTCAACTCATCATTAATTAAGCCTCCCCCTTGTGCATAGGGCAGGGGTCGGCAACCCAAATGGGCTATTTTTTTCAAATTTGGTGAAAAACACTATCTTAAGAGCCGCAATGCATTTAACGCATACAGTATTTCAAAGAAAGAGTTCAGAGAACAAGCTACCCGATGTAGTGTTCAGGTATATACAGTAATGTACTTCAATTTTAATAAAATAATGATTTTAAATACAGAAGTTTAGTGCTATTAAAGTAGTCTAAATGCAGTCCCGAATACCACCTTTACACACCACCCCATTGAACCTTTATGTAAATTGAAGTGCAGCAAAACTGGAGGTTCTTGGAAGTACTGATTATTTGTATTCTACAGTGTTCAGGTGTATAATTAAATTTAAATAAAATAAAGATTGTAGAAGTCGTATAAATAAATTTAATTCTGGAATTTACCGCCATTTTCCGCAGTGTCTGTTACATCACCCTATCTAAAGGCCCCGTCACACCTTGATGACTTAGCCAGCGTATGCCGACGTATGAAAAATTTGTCTAAAATGCTGGCACACGTCGAATACGTATGGGTAAGTTTTGTATACGTTAAGAGCACGCTGTCATACATCGTAGTATGCTGGCATACGTCGTAGTACGCCGAGCTGAGACAAATTTTCCATGCTTGAAATTTTTCGACGTATGCCAGCGTATGACTCGCACGTTCCGCATACGTGGGCCATAAGTTGTAGGCACGTACGCGATCGTTGACACATGTCAACACACGTTACTTGTAAGTTACTCATAAGTCGAAACACGTCGAGGTAATGGTTAGCGTCAGTGTTCCAGGCTCCCTGGTTTTTTTTTTTCTTCAGTATGACGGTGATGCTGACACTTCGATTTCTGGTGTGGTTATAATATAATATAATTAATAGGCTGCCGCTCAACGATTTAAATCATAACCGCACTAGAAGTTGAAGTGTCAACACCACAGTCACACCGAAGAAAAAAAACAAAAAAAAAAAACATGGAGTCTGGAACACTGACGCTAACTATTACCTTGAGTGTTTCGACTTATGAGTAACTTACAAGTAACTTTTGTCGACGTGTGACAACGTTGGCATATCGTGCGTACAACTTATTCCCATCGCATGCGGAACGTGTTTCATACGGCAAGTACGTTGTAAAATGTTTTACACGTTTATAATTACAAGACGTACTCCACTTAATACGACGTATGATAGCATACTTTAGCGTTCTATTCACGCATACCAAACTTACCCATACCATATTCGACGTGCGCCAGCGTTTTAGAGACGCATTTTTCAGAGGTTGGCATACGCTGGCAAGATTGCCAAGGTGTGACTGCGATGTTGACACTTCCATTTCTCTGGCGGTTATGATTTGAATCGTTGTGCGGCAACCTTTTAATAGGCTACGTCACGTCATCGTCGGCTATACGTGCAGCGCGCTATGCATAAGTTAGACTATCGTTGGGAATAGGTTGGGAAGGCCGACAACAGGCTAAGCATTAGTTGGTATAAGTTATCTACAAGACAACGAAACGTTCTGTGTCCGTTACTAATATGTTATGCATACGACGAACCCATTATGAATACGTCCGAATCTTAAAAAAAAAAAAAACATCAAAATTTCAACGTAAGCCAGCGTTTTTACACTTTGATACGTTGCCATTGCTGGCTAAAACGTCAATGTGTGAATGGGCCTTAAGAGGGATTACTTGTTCTTTCCTTTTGTACGAATGTTGTGCTACTCTTTTACCAATCATGTTCTGAAGAATTTTAGCACAGACTTCTGATGCCTGATCAACACTGACGGACACATCCGCAGTTACACCAGTAACCAAGCTGTACAATACTTGATTATCTGTGAAGGGACAAGAAGCCAAGCAGTTTGTTGG
This sequence comes from Eptatretus burgeri, assembly GCF_056783735.1. Taxonomy (NCBI): domain Eukaryota; kingdom Metazoa; phylum Chordata; class Myxini; order Myxiniformes; family Myxinidae; genus Eptatretus; species Eptatretus burgeri. The sequence continues at coordinate 48,761,269 of NC_140965.1, forward strand.
TATCAGCCACATCCTTTGCCATTCTGGAATGTGATGTGCCTTTGTGTTGCTTGATGGTTTCATAGCTGACTGCAGACATTTCTTGCTTTGCTAAGTTCACCTCCGATGTGACGCTGCTTGAGAGTAGCCATACCAGACATTGTCTCTCGCCCATAACTCACCCACGAGTCAGTCCACCCATTGTCTTCAGGCTGCGCATCACACCTGTTCAATTACGAGGTCAGCAGACAACCCCTGCCCAGAACCTCTCCAATGTCGTGATCACATGGAATCCTTCCAAGAAATGTTGATAGACTTCTGGATGCTGCTCCTCCAGACAATCCATCTTCTGCAGGTACAGATGGAGTGATTTCGTGTAGTGGTTATGTCCAGAACCTGCTAGGAAGGGCAACATTCTTTGCATCACAGTCAAACGCATCATCCAATTGCTTGTGCATTCAGCCTGGATGAATGCTTGAAAGATAGAAACCATTTCTAGGTTTTGGAGCCAGATTATTAACCTCCGCCATCGAAGATCAGAGGTTACTGTTTTCACCCCTTTCTGTTTGTTTGTTTGTGAACAGTATTACGGAAAAACACCTCGACGGATTTCGACGAAACTTGGTGGGGGGATTAGGTATGGTCCAAGGATCATGCCATTAGATTTTGGACTCCGTCCAAAAATCCAATATGGCCGCTATGGCGACTATTTTGAAAAAATATTTGAATTTTTTTTTTTGCATTTCTGCATGTTTTAAGTGATTTCCAACCCCTCCCCTCCCCCCCCAAAAAAAATTGTTAGAGAAAAAAAAATTTTTGCAACTTTTTTTCAACAAAATTTCGATTTTTTTTTTTTTGCATTTCTACATGTTATAAGTGATTTCCAACAAAAAAAAACATGCCAAAATTATAATTGCGGCTGATTTTGGAACTTCAGGTGGATATACCCACATAAAATCAATTTCTGTCTCAAGGAATCTAGTTATGACGAATGAATTGAGTATGTAAAAGTTAAAAGGGAAAGTTGCAAACTATAACCCTGTGAGCACTGTTGATATCAAATTGAATGAATAGGATATCAGGTTCACTTGAGTGACCTAGCAGTATTAGCGGCGGAGGTTTTGCACTCTACCACGTGCTCCCCCTCTAGTTGATGTATGCAATTGTTTCAAATCTATATAAGCCAAATCCAGCTGATTCTCTATCTGTTCCAATGTAGATTATTTCTTTACATCTTCTCCAGTGACTGCTCCACTCATCAGATCATCATGTAGTTTCTGGGTATCATTGAGGATATCTGGTAGAGGTTGATCTCCTTCAGATGAATTGTCATTTGATTCATCAGCTGCAGTGAATGATTCATCATTTGGTGAATCTATATCCTCCATGGCACCTGATGTATTTGGTAACTCAGTTCCAAATACCTTCGATGTGAGGTACATGTGGATTGTAGCACTGACAAGAAGATGCCCACGAACAACCCTGGCAATTGCCTTACCACTGAGTATGTGAGTCACAGCATTACTGTCATAGACCGTTTCCAGTAACTCGTGAAGTCCTGAACCTGACATTATGTGACCAATAGTTACAAGATAACTCATCTGGGTATTAAACGGCAGTGGGACGGCAGCAGTGCACCTGTTGTCAAGTGGCATGTGCTTCCAATCGTGCATGTGACTACTCGCAGAAGTATCGGCTACAATTATCTATGGCACAATATCCCACATAAGCTGCTCTTCAACAATTTACATGATTTTCATGTGTCAAAACAACAAGATCAATTATCACGGCAAAAATGAATAAAAAAGGGAAATTTCAGGTTTGTGGGGGCCATTTAGGATTTATGCAGATTAGACAATGGTCCCATACTTTGATTTGAGTATACATTTGAGATGTTATTTCAGAAATATTTCTGAGTTGATTAACATTGGAATCATTATAGTCGGGTCAAAATACCACCTGACCCACAACAAATTGCAACAAAAGGTTTTTCAGTGGTTTTCATTCCTACTGGATATACTGATCAACAGAAAAAAAGTCTAACAAAATCTGACATCTGGAAATGGGTTAAAACGTCATTTTCAAGATGGCCGCCACCGGGCTTTGAAATAACTAAAACAGCTATAACTTCTTCAATAATTGTGATAAAAACATAATTGTTGGTTCTGGTCCATGGTTTTAATGGATCAGCAATCCACTGGTGTCAATAAAATTTAGATCTGATCAGTATTTAACATGAAATCCAAGATGGTGGCAAAATTCAAGAGGGCAAAAATCAATAAATATTCCACCTGAACCAAAATCACTGAACACCTGGTGCCACTGAAACATTTATTTGTGAACATTACATAATGGCAGTTTAGGTTACAATTTCAGTCCTCATCACTGTCCTCTAGTTCCTCAGAGGCTTGATTTAGTGGATTGTCACAAAACGTCACTTGGCATGATCCACATGCAGACGTACACGGAAGCCCATTCTTTCTGCAGCTGCAACGGGGTGTGTCACAAGCTGTGGTGCAGTTGCAGTGTATCATCTTCAGAAGAGTGTCTGGTGCAGCATTCATGGTAGTCATGATAGGTACAAATCGATTGTCTTCAAGTCCCCAGCCCCAGTCCAGAGGATTGAGGTCACCCTCCACCCCCATCCAAACCATGACCTGGTAGTACACTCGGAGACAATGAAACTTGGTGGCAGATTCCGTTGGGGGAAGACGTTCAGGTGCAACGAAAGACTTAGCAGCAGCGACCTTCTTTGTGAATATCTTGTAACGCATGGCTGCCAGAGAACTTGTGCTCTCCCCACCAAATATAACGGCCATCGCTTGGCTGCTAAGTTTTTTTTTATTTCAGCGTGGCTGACGCCTCTCGAAGTGAATGTATCTGCACACAACTGGAGGCCTTGATCATCTTCCACGAGTTTCTGAAAGACTGATTTTTTTCGCAATGCCATACACACGAGATGTTGAGTCATCCTGTGAAGGCGTGCAGGAATAATAGTTGAGTGCACAACTTATTCCTAAGAAGATGCTTCATCCGGTTGATGTCATATACTTTCAGATTGCTTCTTGACTGGTTGTCTGATCTGAAATATAGTGGTTTTCCATGTGGTATACAGTAATGGAGCAAAAGCATCAACAAATCGTGTCCTCTCCGATTAGTGTGGTGGAATGCAGAATTGTGCTGTTTACGGCTGTCTTGGCAATGTCCACATCAGCATCCCCTTCTGTCTGAATAACTGTGCAGCCCACTTTCTTCAGCTGATCACCTATTAAGGTGATCAGCTGTTGCTTGTTACTGCCGACAGATAGGAATTCATCTCTCTTTCCATCAAATTCAGTTTCTCCGGTGAAGTTCACAGTCGGATAGCTGTTGGCTTGTCCCCGTCTCTGCTGAGTGGTATCCTTTATCGAAGGGCCTGCACCATAGCCATCAAAGACAACAGTTGCTGTCCCATAGTGTTTTGTTGTGAAGTCCGCATATGCTCTGGCTATTTTGCCATATGCATCTCCCTTCTTCCACTTGAGCTTGTGCAGCAAGGATCCACCATCCATAACATACCTTTCAGTCTTAAGGTGTGGTGTCAGGTACTCCTTCACATGCCAGTGCCTTGGTACAGTGGTCATTGACAGTTTGAGCGAGTTGAGGTTTGTCGGCCTTCCTCAAGATATTGTTGTCCTCAGAGGGATGGAGGGTATGGACTGAGCTCAAAACTCATCACGTCCTCAAGTGACAAATCACCTATCTGGGATACCACCAGGAATAGCTGGAATAGCACACTGGAGTCGATGGTTCTGTGAGGAGCAACCTGGAGAGCATTAGAATTTCCCAGGGTCTTTGCTTTCTCTGTCCTCTTGATGGAGAAGGAAAACACAGGTTGTCCAATCATTCTCTCGATGATTTTGTTCCCAACAGCTTCATATTCATGCACGTTGATGTCTTCGCTTGCCACGATACCATTTATGATATTTCTCAATATAGGATCAGAGGAGAAAGGTGAAAATGCATTCAGCATTGTGCTTAACTTCGAGAGGTTGAATGCATGTCTTTCAATTCTGGCACCAGTTGCTTCTTTATGCTGTTGGCTTGTTGCGTATGTGAGATCATTGAAGTCCTGCATGGCGACGTTGACCTCAGATGTTATGAGGGCTGACATTGTCCACAATGCTCGGTGTTCCTCTGTCATCTTACTGTGATGAGTCAAGTCACCGGTGCTCTTTAGTGATCTCATGAGTGTTTTTATTCGATGACGAGATCACAGCTGAGGCCTGCCCAAAACTGGTTTGTTCGCCGGATCACATGGAAGCCATTTTGAAACTTCTCATACATATCTGGGTGTTTGCTCTCCAGTTCACTCATTTCTTGTACATAGAGATAAGCAGACTTCTGGTAGTTGTAGTGTCCAGCTGCTGCAAATATTGGCAAGGCATCAGCAACAGCTTGCAAGTGATCCTTCCAAGACCCAGTGCGATCATTGCCCAAGCAGTATGGAGCATTTTCTGATAACCCAGCCACAGCTTACTCATTTTGGATTGTGCAGCAACTTCAGATTTCTTTTTTTCAAGTTCATCAGTGATCTTCACAATTGCAACTGATTCTTCAAGACTTTCAAGAGAGATGTCACCCATTAGCAAGGACGAATACATATTCTCAATCTCTTCTACTTGGAGCATGAGCTCAGGATTTTCCTCCACTACAGATGCCACAATAATTCGATGTAGACACTTGCTCACCAGTAGATGACCTCAGAATGCCCTCTGAACAGATTTCCCAGACATCATATGAACTACAGCATTTTCACCGTACACCAGTTCCAGGATGTTTTTGAGTCCTGTTCCGCCATCAACGTGCCTATTGCTCCAAGCAAATTCATGAACGTGTGAAATGTACCCAGCCTAAGCACGATCCCCTTCAAATGGCTATTATCTGGTGCAGCACTGATTATCACGGCAGCTTTCCAGTACAGCGGTTGATCAAACGTGATCACAGGAGGGACATGGTGTCTGATGGCTATGTTGGATAGGAAGATCAAAGTGGACGGAATGCAAACCTTGTCGCCTGGATACATATCAATCATTGGCAAATACAGAATGGAGGTCAGGTCAGGTATGGGAGCATGTGCCAGAACAGCGCGTCGCTGCATCCACTTTCCGCCGGTACTCCACGGGCCTCCGTCTGGCCATCCCCATCTCCTTAAGATAATGGTCAACCTGCTGCAACCATGAGGCACGTGGTCGGCCCACTGGCCTCCTCCACTCATGAGACTCCCTCGCTGAGAGAATCTGGTGAGCAGGATCAGTGTCAGGAAAACGAGCCACATGTCCATACAGCCGCAACTGACGCTCACGGACCATGCAGGTAACAAATCTCATCCGAGTCTCTCTCAGCAACCGCTCGTTGGACACAAAATCCGACCAGCGATAGCCAAGGATTCTGCGAAGAGACCTGGTACCGAAGGAATTAAGTCTCCGTCTCAGATCCTTGGTCAGAGTCCAAGTCTCGCATCCATAGAGGAAGACTGGAAGTACCAAGGACCTGAAGACTCAGACTTTCGTCCTCTCGCACAGGTACCGGCAGCGCCACACCCCATGATCCTAGTGAATCCATGACTCCCCAGGCCCGACCCAGACGTCTACTGACCTCTGACTCACAGCCAGCAGAGACATGAATATCACTGCCAAGGTAAGTGAATCTCTCCGCGAGCTCAACATCCTCACCACAAACAGACACAGACAGGACAGCAGCATCCAAGATGTCACCGAAAGCCTGGATCTTAGTTTTGACCCAAGAAACCCGTAATCCCAGCGGCTCCGACTCCTCATTCAGCACCTTGAGGGCCCCCAAAAGGATATCAAAAGTCCGCAAAGATGACTGTATCATCTGCAAAATAAAGGTCCGAGATCTTGACATTCCCAAACGATGCACCGTAGCTTGATCTCTCCGACATTCTCCCTAAAATCCAGTCCATACAAGTGCTGAAAAGTGTGGGGGCCAGTACACATCCCTGACGAACTCCAGTAACAACTGGAAATAAGTCAGAGATGGTACCACCACACTTCACAGCACTCTCAGTACCAGAGTAGAGTTCAGACATCAGATCGATCAGTTTTGGTGGCATCCCACGAAGACCAACAACCCTCCAGAGGACATCCCGATTCACTGAATCGAACGCTTTACAGAGATCAACATAGGCTGCAAGCAGCCCCTGCCAAAACTCTCGTCTGCGTTCGGTGAGGACATGAAGAGCAAGGATACGGTCAATCGTTGACCTCTTTCATGTAAAGCCAGACTGCTCTGGACGCTGGTGCTCAAGCAGATGGTGGCGAACCCTATCAAGAATTATCCGAGCAAAGACCTTGCCCGGCACTGAGAGCAGCGTCACCCCTCAGTAGTTGTTGCAGTCTTGGCGATCACCCTTCCCTTTCCAGAGAGGAACAACAAGGGCTCTCTTCCAATCAGTTGGGATGATGCCTATGTTCCAGGCAGAGCACAGAACTGCATGCAACGACACGAGTGAAGCATTTCCACCAGCCTTGAGAAGTTCAGCATGGATGCCACAGATCCCTGGAGCTTTGCCCCGTTTCAACTGGTTCACCGCAGCCCGTGTTTCCACAAGCGAAGGTGGATCACAGTTGATTCGAGGGTCAGCAACAGTGATTGTAACACCCTTGACGTCCAACGCGACAGCTGGGGGATCAGCCTAGTACAACCGCTCAAAGTAACCGGCCGAGCGGGCCTTCACTTCAGACTCCTCTGTCAAGAGCCTACCACTCTCTGCTCTAACTGCAGTGCTCCGAGGGATGGGCTTGGATGAACGCAATGCGCGAATTCCCCTGTAAGCGGGACGAGAATCACCTGTCCACAGGTGATGCTCTACCCCCTCACATATTCCTCGCACATTGGCCTCCTTGTCCACCCTCAGTGCACGTACAGTTTTACGCCTCAGCTCCCTGAACAGCTCAGCTCTGCCATTCAGCCTGGCCCTGCGACTCTGGTCAATGGTATCCAGTGTCCCTTGAGAGACAAAATTCTTCTTTGCCCTGCGGTGAGTTCCAAGACATCCACCGGCAACATCAAAGACGGTGGTCTTGAAGGCACTCCACAACTCTTCAGGACCCCCCAAAGCACCCAGACCCCCCCAAGTGTCCACTCAGCCTGTTCGGAAACTCCTCAGCTACTCTCTCATCCCTGAGCTTGCCAACATCCAGCCGAGGCTGGTATGGTAACATTCTCCAGGATTTAAGGTGCAGCTTTAGAGTTGCTACAACAAGCCTGTGGTCAGTAGTGAGGAACTGAGCACTCCGGTAGACCCTGCAGTTCTGGATCATCCTCCAACGACCGTCAATGAGGACATGGTCAATCTCCTTTGCCACACCGCCAACGTTGGAATACCAAGTCCAGCGATGAGCTTGTGGGTGCTGAAACCATGAACCAGCCACCCTAAGTCCATGACTTCTTGCAAAGTCAAGGAACTTAGTGCTATTCCAGTTCATAGTTCCTGACCCATGGGGACCAACACATACCTCATAACCATCCCTATCGGTTCCAGTCGATGCATTGAAATCCCCCAAGACTAGAAGTGTATCTCGTCTGGGGCACTGATCAACCACAGACTCGAGCGTGGCGTAGAATGCATCCTTCACGGTGAGATCACTCGCCTCAGTGGGAGCATAAACAGAGACCAGGGAAATGACACCTATGGAGTGACGAATCCTTAATCTCATAATACACTCGTTGACCGGTGTTACCTCAATTATCATTGGGGTCAGCTTATTGGACACATCTACAGCAACTCCTTGGGTATGGTAACCATCAGAGCGACCAGACCAATAGTAGGTGTAACCACCCACCATTATCTCGCCGCAATCCAGTCTCCGAACCTCAGAGAGTGCTGCAATCCCGATGTCCAAACGCTTGAGCTCAGATGATAACAGAGACAGGTGATCATCCTCTCTTAGGGATAGGACATTCCAGGCACCCACCCGAAGGGACCGCCTCAGGTTAACCCTAGGAAACCGCCGTCTGGTGGACGACACCTCAGCACCACTCCGACACACTCTCTCGCAATCTGACCCAGGGATGTTACCCCGTGGTTTCCCTCCTATCATCAAAGATTGGAGGTCCCGAAGGCTTTGCCCCAATCCCGTCATCCGGTGAGCTGCCCTGTGAAGGGAAGCTGCGCAGGAGGTACTCCCACGGAGTGGGTTTTCAGATTTTTCTTGCGTTTTTGTGTTTTGCGGAATGAAGGGTTTTACGGTGGCCGGAGTGCAAATCCTGCCACCAACCTCCTAATAAAAAAGTAACCCAACTGCAGGAGGACGTCCGCAGACACAGTTGGGTACTAGATATGGATGGCCGTTAGCTCACAAGGAGCTCCTCCGCTCTTTGACAGGTTTTGTTTTTAATCCTGCTGGGTGTCCATATCCAAACACCCTCCTCACCAGAAAACCTGGTGGGGGAGACGGTTTAGTCACCGACAACCCGACCATGGAACAGGTTAGTACAGGTTTACATGGTACCTGTAGCAGGTCACAGATCTAACCTGACATCTATGGAGTGATGACAGAATGGAGGATGCGCCAGGATGTGTCTGTCCTCGGTGAAGGATGTGCATCATCCCCTGCCAGCCTGGTACAGCCTGCTTGAAATGGAAGGATAGCTCCCAGAAGATCTCAACTCTCATGTCACAGACTCGGAGATCTGGGAGGTCTCGGAACTTGATGTTGCGAAGAACATTGGTTGCAAAGCCATATTCTTTGATATCAATTTTTGACATCTGTACAATGTTCAATTCTGAAATCTTTTGCCTTGTCACAAGATGACTTGATTTTCTACCAGGAGTCAATGCAGCTATCATGCCCATTCCATGAAAGGTACCTTTGCCATTAAGGGTGATTATGTTGTGATCTACATTGTCACCGGCAAACAACACTGATAGGTCAAATACGCCTGTTTCTTCAATTAGCAAATCGGGTGTGACACAGCTTGCCGCATTCTTTTCAAACCGCATTACTTCATCATATGACGAGCCGTACCCCATATTACATAGGGTTTCCACAAGGAATTTTGACCGATATATGTGATGGACCTGCACAGCGAGACCAATCTGGAGTGGTGCAATGACAGCCCGAGGTCTCACTGCTTGTACAATGGCTTGTCCAATACTAGCCACTTTACGTTGCGTGTTTTTTCCAACGAACAGACTATTGAACATATTTTGAAGTGTATCTGGAAGGAATGCCAGTGCAGAGTCAAGTTCAAGTTCTTCTGATTTTGGGTAGTGATCAGTAACAGATGGTACACCATTCTTGATATCACTCTTGATCAGCCTTGCTGCCGTCTCAATTATGGCCTTCTTTTGTGCCTATTCATCTCCTTCTCGCTGTGCTTCTTTGTAGAATGACCGGAGTATGTGTGATGTTTTCTCCCTGAATGTAACTATGTCATTTACGCCCTCTCCTTCAGAAATATAAATGGAGTCCCCATATCTTTCCTTCATTTTCTTCTTCAGATAGTAGTTGGTGTATGGAAGAGAATTTTCATCCATAAGAAACTCTTCCATTTTGCCACGAAGGTACAAAGCAGTCATCTGTTCCTCATCATTCATCTCAAGATATGAACACATTCTGGAGAATGCCTGCTCTTGATCACTATCTATCCGACGTCCAGATTTCCTACTTGTTGAATCTGGTCCACTCCGGAAGTGCACTGGTACATCACGCCCAGTGTGGAAATGGACACTGCACTGATGATGATATATGCAGTCAGCTGCATGAAGATCTCCACCATAGTACTCAATCCGCCCTTTCACTGTCAATGACCAATCATCAGACTGATTCACACAGCACTCTAGAATGGTTTTGGCAAAGTCGTCAGTCTTGACATGACTAGTCAAAACTTCCAAGGTCCACTGTGGTCCCACAGAACAAGCAGTCAGATTTGCTGTTGAAAGGCCCGGTCAACACACGTGAACTTTGCTTCCTGGACGGTTTGGATGGTTCTTGTTTCTTCTTTTGAGTCAGGATGTCATGTTGATTTATATACCGTTTACGACAGTCCATGTGTACCTTGCATCCAGCTGCCACATAAACATCGTCACCTCTCTGAACACTGGCTGCATTGATGCCATCAGCGCCCTTCTGACGAATTTGCACAACGTCACTTCCATCCTCAAGCCTCTCCTTGTAAATTGAACACCGATCTTCGTGCATCTCAGGAGCACACATTCTTCAAACCTGAAACACAGAAAACAAAACATTCAGGGAAAGAGCATTTGAAGAAAGGGATAGGCTACTCAATCAGAGCCAGGGACATTCCCCTGACATGTAATACATCACATATAATTACTGGTAAGAGAAGACTGAAAACCCTTTTGTTCCAATTTGATAAATGTTGGGTGATTGCCTAACAGAGGTTCGATTCTATAGAGACAATTTAATGATTTTACGCCCTTCATTTTTTGCCGCCATCTTGGATTTCAGGTTAAATACTGATCAGATCTAAATTTTATTGACACCAGTGGATTGCTGATCCATTAAAACCATGGACCAGAACCAACAATTATGTTTTTATCACAATTATTGAAGAAGTTATAGCTGTTTTAGTTATTTCAAAGCCTGGTGGCGGCCATCTTGAAAATGACTGTTTTAACCCATTTTCGGATGTCAGATTTTGGTAGACTTTTTTTCTATTGATCAGTATATCCAGTTGGAATGAAAACCACTGAGAAACCTTTTGTTGCAATTTGTTGTGGGTTTGGTGGTTGTTTGTCATAAATTGACCCGACTATTACTACTACAATTTGTTATGGGTCATTCCATAATTTCCTTAGACTAGTATCCATCTTGTGACAAATCCTTAGACTCATGCATCCTCTCCTACCCCCTCCTTCCTCCCCACTTCCCTTGTTTCTCTAAGTTTCCCTCTATTTTGTCCTTCAATCCTGTTGTTGGTGTTTTCCCCCTCTCGTTCTACTGTTCATTTTGTTCCGTTGTATCCTGATGAGTCCAGTGTATCCAAAAATAAGTCCAGTGTCCAGTGTATTCACTTTGTATCCAAAAAAATTAAAATAAAACAGCACAGAGACATGAGCTTTGACCTTGTATCCGAGAAAATAAAACAGGACGGAGACATACACATCGATTTGTAATGCAATACTTGTTCACTGATGTTCCCAAACTTTTTACATATTTGATTTCATCACACAGTGTTTTTACCACTATTGTCCTGACTCTCATTTCCGAGGAAACATGCACACACATGCACGCAAAAATTGTACCAGTGATAATTGGAGCAACGGGAATGATGAAGAAGAACCTCATGGAGATCTTAAAAACCATCGCTGGAAATTTTACCACAAACGAACTACAGTTGGAAGATGTCTGGGGCTCAGTGACGATCCTGAAGAGAGCCCTCATAACAAAACTTTGAGCATCAAGAAAACTTCACAGCCTGGTCCATGAATCGTGACCCCCCCCCCCTCACCCGCAACACCAACCTAAATGGAGGTGAATACTTCGAGTCCTGGGAGGACTCCATTCCACCTTCTTAAACCCACATATAGAGATAACGAAACACACACACACACACACACACACACACACACACACACACACACACACACACACACTCCCACTCCCACTACCTTACTTATTGTGCATAATTAGATATCGAGATGTAAACCCCAAATTTGCATTTGCTTGAATTACTGAGAGACTCATGCCAAATCACCCTTGAACGAAACCCATAACTCGAAGCCTCCATTTCAAAATCTTGACATCGTTTCCAGCTGGCAGTCGATGATATGACGATCAATCTTCCTTAGTGGCATGATTACCACAACAAAATACAGTGCAAAAATTTACCATTTTATCCTCCTATTTTAACAAATGTAAACAAAATGATGTAGTCCACATGTCCTTTCGCTTGGCTTGCTTGTATTCCAAGATGATGGATCGCAAATGTGGTGACATGACACGCACACCCTCTATTGAAGGGGGAGTGACCAAATGTTATCAAAACAACATCTTGTTTGTTGCCATATTTTCCAGTGTATAAAGCACACTTTTTTAATTGCCAAAAAAGGTAAAAGTTGGGGGAACGGTTAATACACGGGTATGGAAAAAAAGTCTTAAAAACCATCAATGCTGACTTTCAATTATATTCCAAATGAACACTTTTGTAGCAGTCGGAACTGCTGTTAAGCTCAATTCCACAGTTTAAATTTTGAAAATCGGTTCAGGTTTAGAGTCGGTACAGCGTTTTATTAACCGTGTGCGGAAATTAATTTTTTTTTTAAAAAAACCAGAGACACCCGGAGTTTAGGTGTGTGCCGTATATTGAGCCTTGCGGCTCAAACACCATTAAGCACAAAAGAAGAAGAACACCTGGTCTCACAACAAAAGAAGAATTATTCACAATAGCTACAGTCCAATAATGGAGCACCCACTTCAAATAAGCTTGCGTTGCAAGCTTCACTCGTATGTCGTGTTCAATAAGAAGACACTGACCAAAAACAAGTTTCCAGCTGGCGTAATTGTTCATGCGCAGCAGAAGTGGTGGATAGACGAGGGACTTGTGGTGATGACGATCTTTTTACATACATCATTTTCTAGATGAACATCCGATGCAGGCAGAATTAATCCACCAAGCTTGTTTTTTGCATGCTGGCGCTATGCAAGGAAATACTGGATCATGGGGCATGGTTTAAAACTAGGAATAACCAATCAACCATGAGTACTTTTCTATATGAGGGCAGGAAATTGATTCAATAGAAGAAGAATCTCACGAGAGTGAGGAGCCACGTGGGACGGTGAAGCTTTAAGAAGTACCAGTGCTGCTCGGTTCTTTTGGTTCTCTTGGTTTTCCCTCATTTCTTTCAGCAGTTCCTAACTTGATTCCCGTGGATTATTCACGTCGACCAGGCGAACTTTCTTCCTTCACAGGCCTTTGTATTTCGAGGAACATTAGCCACATCTTGGTGGAACCACCACAGACAAACTTTCCTGTTTCCCGGACTTGGTATTTTCATCAGTTGAAAATCAACATTTCGTGGCATGTTTCCCACCAGGATTTTCAACCCGGATTCTGAGGAGCATTGGCCACATGCATCTTCCTTGAACTATCATCATTACTTCCGTCGCTACGTTGGCTGAGCATTATGCTGAATGGGAGACTGCCGGCATTCATCGGGGGGATGAGAAAGGTCGATCTTCAACCAACCTATTATTTTTGAGGTCAACATCAGCCAAAAGGTCAACATAGAGCAAATTTCTGAAATCCTCAATTTTCATCTCATTGACTTGAAATTTGAACATGATCTTCACAAAAATGACCATCATGTGTCAGGTGGTCTGGCAGCCATATTGGATCAAAGGGAAAATCTTTCAAAATCTTCGTAGGAGAAACTGCTTCACCGATCAATGCAAAATTTAACTAATTGATCAACTACCCATGGGACATATTGTTTGATAAAGATGACATCATCATTCACATGGTCTGGTAGCCATATTGGATCAAAGAAAAAGAAACAGTTGGGGTTCGCACCTGGTTTTTCTCCAAACTGTGCAGGGTATGTATTATATGAATACCATCTCGTTTCACCAGGAACCATCCATCCATTAGGACCATACTCTGTGCAGAGCGTTGGTGCCGCCGAAGCAGTCTCCTTGGCTATTGGGAACAATCCTGGACGGGTCGCCACTCCGACACAGTATACCAGCATGCTGGCACTCATTTTGCCGACCTCGGAAGGATGACAGGCAGAGTCAACCCCACCTGGTGTTAATTCAACAGCTGAGCGGGATTTGAACTCAGGACCCTAGGATCCCAAGCCCACTACCTTAACCATTAAGCCAACACCAGGCATACCAGGAACCGAGTCTGCTGTAATTATCTGTTGCTTTTCTTTTCTTTGTGGAATCATATACTTTTTAATTTGAGTGAGATTATACTGTCCTTTGCTGGAACAAGAGGAATTCTGATTAGGTTTTGTTCCTCCTGAATATTGTAAACTTGTCCTTTCATGCAATACCTTCAACTTTTGTTGTTCATGAGGAAATGATATCTGTTACTGAAGTGTCACTATCGTATGTTCCATCATAGGATTAGGGAATTTGATGGCCTTGTGAAACTCCTGCATAACTACCAAGAGAGCTCCACTTGGCTACTACAATGGTTGAATGATATGCTCAAGCAGCAGGAGAAATTACAAGCCATCAAGATTGAGGACAGCAAGGCACTGGAGGAACAACTGCAGAAGCAGAAGGTAGGAGTGGCCACAGTCATAAAAATGCACATTAACAGCAATGGGATGCTAAGGCCATACTCATCTCATGTTGACTAACAACAACAAATAAAACTTGCACCGATTGTGATCAATGTCATCTTCCATTCCAACAGAACTTTGCTTTGGACATTGAGAAGAACCAAGCCAAAGTGGATGAATGCCAGTCATTGGCCGAACTGTATTCTACCACAGCAAAGGTTAAGTCCAACAGACCCGGCCTCAAACACCCGCCGCTCGTCTTACAATTCCCTTTGAGGTCAGAACTTTAGACACCAACCATGATGCTGTGGTATGCTCCTTCTCTTTTTGTTTCAGGACTGTGAATTACATCTCCTGGTCTACAAAGCCACGGTAGACCCTCCGATGAAGTCTCCCTCAAAGCACAAAGTTCACTTCACATCAGACAACATATTGCAAGAGGTCAGAGGAGCAGCACAGCTTTCCAAACAAACCATTCAGCTGATGAAATTTCATACTATACTCATTCATTTGCACTGCCGATAATCAAGTGAAAATAAACTTTCGGCCATCATTGATGTTGACAGTTTTAGTTTACTTTTTGAAAAAAGAAGTTAGTCATGGTAATTTTTTGATTGCTTTTATTGCAGATCTCAACTTCACTGAAGTTATCATTCACAGTTTTCTTATTGGCTATCACCGCTGGTGCTGTTATGGTTACATGTGATGCATACATACAAATTAAGATATTTTTTTTTGAAAGTAGATTTTTCCAGAATCAAAACAAAGAACTGTATAGTTATTTGTAGGGGGTGGGTGGAGGGTGGGAGGGGGGGAGGTGGTTAGTAGTGTCTTATCAATTTGTGCGGGAGTTTAAAACACAAAGCTGATTTGTTGTACCCAAAGGGTGTTCAGCAAATCTTCATCTCAAATATGGCTGAAGCAATTGTTTTTGTACTCCTTGCATCAATGTTTGTTTCTTTTAAATTCTCATTCCTTATCCAGCTCTTGCTAAGTAATGTGTAAGCACATGACAATTGTATTTGCATTTGTTTGTTTGTAAGAGTTGTGACCATACTGTAACTCATGAGTTTTATATTTTTGTTTCTTATCTTTTCAGTACATGACACTGAGGACTCGCTACACTGCACTGGTCACTATGACAAACCAGTATGTTAAGTTTATTAGTGAGACACTGAAAAGGCTGCAAGAGGGAGAGGTCAGACAAAATCATTCAATATTTATTGTCCTTATTTATTCGTGATGGAAAACATACTAAAAACTTGCAGATCTTACAATAAGTAAATGAGCTTCCTAATCGAGGCTGACAAAAGTATATATCAAGTTATGGCATTAACAAATTTGATTTCATTTTAACTGTTTCTGTTTCTGTTTCTTCCCACCCATCTCCCAAATCTCTCAACACATTCCTTCAATCACAAAATTCCACCCCATTTCCATATTTATTTTCTACACAACAGAAGAATGCAGTGGTAGCATCACAGCAGATGCAGCAGGAGGTAGAGTTGGCTATTGTGAGGTTGACGGAGATCCAGGGGGAGCTGGACCAGCAGAAAGAGTTGGCGGAGACTTACGCACAAGAAAAAGCAAGGGTCGAAGAGGAAGCCATCCAGTTACGAAAACAAATGCAAGAGGAAGCTAAACAGCGTCGTGATGCTGCCGACACTGCTGCCCAACAGAAACAGGCCATAGAGCAAGAGCTTGTGGAGCTCAAGAAGCAGTCAGAACAAGAGATACGCCGACATTCTCAGATGGTCAATGACGTTGTGATACAACGACGGCAAATCGAGGAGGAAATTCACATTATCCGGCTGGACATGGAGAAGGCATCGAAACAGAAGCTGGATGCTGAAGGAGAAGTCTCTCGAATTCAGGCACTTGCAGATGAAGCGGAAAAACAGCGGAAGCAAGCAGAGGAAGTTGCACTGGGCTACCAGAAACAGGCAGAAGAGGAGGCAAAGAAGAACAAGGATGCTGAGAAAGAACTGCAAAAACGGATTAAAGCTGAACAAGAAGCAGCTAATCAGAAGAAAATAGCTTTGCAGGAACTTGAGAGGTTGCGCAAGGTAGCTGAAGAAGCTCAAAAAAAAAAGGATCAGGCTGAAAATGACGCCAGGAAGCAAATTATTACAGCTAAAGATGCTGCTCAGAAGAGCATCAAGGCCGAGGTTGATATGAGACGAGTATCCTTTATGGAAAAAGTAAACGAAATGGAACAGACACGAAAAGAAGAACAGACTATATTATGTAAGCTTGATGAAGAGGCAACCCGGCGTAAGAAGCTTGCTGAAGAAGCAGAGAAAGCAAGACATGAGGCTGAGTTGGAATTGGAAAATTGGCGACACAAAGCCAATGAGGCGCTGCGTCTCAAAGAGCAGGCTGAGGAGCTGGCACGGCAAAAGAGCCAGGCACAAGAAGCTGCTGAAGAACAAAAAGCCGAAGCAGAGAAAGAGGCCTTGAAAAGATCAAAGGCTCAGGAGACAGCATTGAGACAAAAACAAATGGCGGAGGATGAGCTTGAGAAACAACGGCACATTGCAGAGAAAACTCAACAACAGAAATTGGATGCCGAGCAAGAAGTGACACGCCTGCACATTGTCATGGAAGATGTGGAAGAGCAAAAGTCATTGCTCGAAGAGGAGCTAAAGAGGCTTAAGGAAGAAGTGATCGAAGCACAGAGGCAGAAGAAAATGCTGGAGGAGGAGCTCACAAAGGTTCGATCCCAAATGGAAGAATTGATCAAACTAAAAAACAAAATGGAAGAGGAAAACAAGCACAAGTCAAAAATTGAGAAAGAGAAAACCCAGAAGATAATTGAAGAGGAGGCAATGAAAATGAAACAAATTGCCGAAGAAGCATCACGTGTGAGAGCCATGGCCGATGAAGCCATGCATCAGCGTCGCATAGCTGAAGATGAGGTTGCACAACAGCGTGCTGAGTCTGAGCGCATCCTCAAAGAGAAACGTCAGGCCATCCAAGAAGCAAGCAGGTTGAAAGCTGAGGCTGAGATTGCTTTCAAGGAACAGGGGCGTGAAAATGAACGCCTTAAGCGCCTTGCCGATGAGGAGGCTCACCAGCGGAAGCTGTTGCAAGAGCAAGCCACAGAACAGAAGTTGGCAATTGAAGAAGAAATGGCTCATCTGAAGCAACAGTCAGACCTGGAACTCCAAAGACAAAAGATACTGGTGGAGGAAACCATCACACAGAGACGCCACATTGAAGAGGAAATACATATACTCAAGCTTGAGTTTGAAAAAACTTCCAAGGGTAAGCGTGATCTTGAAACTGAGCTTGTACGCTTGAAAATGACCGCAGAAGAGATGCTGAAGTTAAAAGAAGATGCAGAAGCAGAAGTCACCAAACAGAAAGATCTTGTTGTGAAAGAATCTCAAAGAAAGAAAGAGGCAGAGGAGGAACTGGAACGTAAAACGCTCATTGTGGAAGAGGCTGCAAGAGACCGAAGGGCAGCTCAAGATGAGCTAGAACGGTTGAAGAAAGCTGCAGAAGAGGCTTTGCTATTGAAGAAGCAAGCCGAGGATGAATCGGCACGTCAAGTGAAGTTGGCAAACGAAGCAGCAAAGAAACGTATTGAAGTGGAAGAGAAGGCCCGCCTAGCTATTTTGGCTGAGAAGGATGAGGAGTTAAGGAAGCAGCACCGTATGCAGGAAACAACATTAGAACAAATCCGAGAGGAAGCAGAAAGGGCTAACAGAATTGTAGAAGAAGCTGAAAAAGCCAGAATTGATGCTGATACGGAAGCCATGGCCATTAAGAAACAAGCTGATGAAGCACTGCATTTGAAGGCAAAAGCAGAAAAAGTTGCTTTGGACAAATCCATGTTGCAAGAGACTGCAGAGAGGTTGAGACGTGAAGCACAACATGAAGCGGAAAGGCGGGCAAAAGCCGAGGAGGCTGCTCAGCGTATGAAGACCCTAGCTGAAGCAGAGGCTGAACGGCAAAGGACCATTGCAGAGGAAACGATGAAAGAGAAAGCAATGGCTGAGCAAGAGCTTGACCGACTTCGATTGATACTTGCAGATACAGACCATCAGAAGTCTATTATGGAAGAGGAGTTGTTAAGGATGAAGGGAGAGGTGAGTGAAGCACTTAGACAAAAGACTCTAGTGGAAGAGGAGCTTGCTCGGTTGAAGGCACAGATGGAGGAGCTCCTGAAGTTGAAAGCAAAAAATGATGCAGACATCAGGAAGCGTATGGAGATGGATTCTGCAAGCATGCATAAGCTTTTGGAGGAGGAGAATGAAAAGATGAAGCATATAGCTGAAGAAGCTGCAAGGCTTCGTGCAAATGGTGAAGAGGCAGCACGACTGCGGAAAATTGCAGAAGATGAGCTGGCAGAGCAGCGAGAACTTGCTGAAAAACTAGCAAGTGAGAAGCTGCAAGCTGTGCAGGAAGCAGGACAGTTGCGTGTTCAGGCAGAGACAGTAAAACGGCAATATGACCAAGCACAGGAACAGGCACAGAGGCTTTCTGAAGACCGACGCGTTATCCAGCAAAAGCTGGAAGCTGAAACTGAAGCCTTCCAGCACACCCTTGAAGAAGAACGTCAAAGACAGCTGGCAATGAATCTCGAGGCAGAGCGGCTTCGTAAATTGGTTGCAGAGCTCACTAGAGAACGTGCCCGAGCTGAAGAAGATGCTTTACGTTTCAAAGCTCAGATGGAGGACATAAATAAAAAATGGTCACAAGCTGAGCAGCAGACTCAGGAGAAGCTCATGCAACTACAGAAGATAGATAATCAAAAGTCCAAAAAAGATAATGAGGCAAGCAAGCTTCGTATGGCTATTGCAGAGCTGGAGAAAGAAAAAGAAAGGCTGAGGCTTGAATCCGAAAAAGCTCAACAACAAGCTGTACAAGTGAGTTGTATTATTTTATTAGTTGATTACCTTTAATGGATTTCCTTAATTCATCTTTTTATTCTTTTTAATCTTTTGTAACCCTTTTCTTGATTTACATTTCACATCTCTTTTCCTGTCCCTTCCTTGTAAGGATGCTTACTATTATCCTGCTCAGGTACTTTAATACACCTTTTTTGAAACGCTTCCTCTTCTTCCTGGCATAACTGTAAAGTGAACATTGCTTTTTAACAGTTGAAACTATCCATGAAAATGCCGTTTTTGTTATCATCTTGTAGTAGTTTATAAAACCATTGTTGTTTTGTTGCAGACCTCAAAGCATGAAGAAGTATTGATGACTCAACGAATCGAGAAACTGCAGAAGCAGATGAACGATGATTCACAGAAGTACCAAAAAGAAAGAGATGTTTTAATGAAAGATTACAAGGTCGTGAGTGACGAAAAAATTAAGTTGGGAAAGTCATACGAACTGGAATTGGAAAAAGCCAAAGCTTTGCTGGAAGAAGAAGCCAGAAAGCGAAAACAACAGGAAGAAGAAAACAAGAGATTGCGAGAAAAAATGGAAGCAGCTTTTAAACAACAGACTACAACCGAGTCCGAATTGAATAAACAGCAAAAACGTATCTTGGAAGCCGAAAAAGTAAAGGCTCAAGCAGAAAGAAAACATGCCGAACAAGAAAAGTTAGACTTGCAGAAAAAACTAAATGAAATGGAAAAACGACAGAAACGATATGAGGTGGAAAAGAGAGAGGAAATACAAAGGTTGGAGAAGGAGAGGCTAAAAGAACTGCAAAGGCTTGAGGAGCAAAAACGTACAGAGATTCAAAAGCTTATGGAGGAAAAGACAAGGGAAATGACAGCGATGTTGAAAACAAAAAATACCCCAAATGCCATTGAGGTAACGAAGGATGTCCCTATTAATATAGCCAAGAACACAGTTGTGGTAGACACATCGTACATCCCAGAGACAGAAACAAAGATGACATTTGAGAACACGATGGTTGATATTCCATCTGGAAAACCGATCTCTGTTTGGGAAATTTTGTGCAATACAGAATACATTACAGAAGAGAAAAGGAAAGAGCTGATTGAAATGTATCGTTCTCGGAAGATCACCATACAGCACCTTGTCACCATGATCATTGAAATCGTTGAGGTAAGGGTAGGCACATCTTACATCCCCGAGAAAGAAACAAAGATGACACTTGAGAACACGATGGTTGATATTCCATTTGGAAAATTTGCTGGAAAACCGATCTCTGTTTGGGAAATTTTGTACAATACAGAATACATTACAGAAGAGAAAAGGAAAGAGCTGATTGAAATGTATCGTTCTCGGAAGATCACCATACAGCACCTTGTCACCATGATGATTGAAATCGTTGAGGTAAGGGTGGGCACATCGTACATCCCTGAGAAAGAAACAAAGACGACACTTGAGAGCATGATGGTTGATATTCCATCTGGAAAACTTGCTGGAAAACCGATCTCTGTTTGGGAAATTTTGTACAATGCAGAATACATTACAGAAGAGAAAAGGAAAGAGCTGATTGAAATGTATCGTTCTCGGAAGATCACCATACAGCACCTTGTCACCATGATCATTGAAATCGTTGAGGTTAGGGTAGGCACATCTTCCATCCCTGAGAAAGAAACAAAGATGACATTTGAGAACACGATGGTTGATATTCCGTCTGGAAACCCCATCTCTGTTTGGGAAATTTTGTACAACACAGAATACATTTCAGAAGAGAAAAGGAAAGAGCTGATTGAAATGTATCGTTCTCGGAAGATCACCATACGGCACCTTATCACCATGATCATTGAAATAATCGAGGTAAGGGGAGGCACATCTTACATCCCTGAGAAAGAAACAAAGACGACATTTGAGAACACGATGGTTGATATACCATCTGGAAAACTTGCTGGAAAACCGATCTCTGTTTGGGAAATTTTGTACAATCCAGAATACATTACAGAAGAGAGAAGGAGAGAGCTAATTGAAATGTATCGTTCTGGGAAGATCACCATACAGCACCTTGTCGTCATGATCATTGAAATCGTTGAGGTAAGGGTATGCACATCTTACATCCCTGAGAAAGAAACAAAGACGACATTTGAGAACACGATGGTTGATATACCATCTGGAAAACTTGCTGGAAAACCGATCTCTGTTTGGGAAATTTTGTACAATCCAGAATACATTACAGAAGAGAGAAAGAGAGAGCTAATTAAAATGTATCGTTCTGGGAAGATCACCATACGACGCCTTGTCATCATGATCATTGAGATCATCGAGGTAACTTGGCAATCAAAAATTACATTCCGTGGCCTTCGTCGACAACTTACGCTGGAAGAATTGTTGAAAAGCAAAGTGATAAGTGAAGAAACTGCAAAGGATCTTCAATCAGGACGAAAGACGGTGGAAGCAGTGAGCAAATCAATCAAGATTTACCTTGAAGGTTCTTCCAGTATTGCTGGGATTTACATCGAGGCCACAAAGGAAAAGTTTTCCATTTACAAGGCCATCAAAAGGGGACTGTTGAGACCTGGAACTGGTCTGGTACTTTTGGAAGCCCAGGCAGCAACGGGATTCATCATCGATCCCATTAACAATGTTAAACTCTCTGTGGAAGAGGCTGTAGCTAAAGGAGTAGTTGGAACCGAATACAAGGATAAACTAAAATCCGCGGAGCGAGCTGTGGTAGGCTATAGAGATCCTTATTCAGGACAGTTATTGTCCTTATTTCAAGCAATGAAGAAAGAATTGATTTTGAAAGATCATGGTATTCGTCTCCTGGAAGCACAGATTGCCACAGGTGGTATCATTGACCCTCAAGCTAGCCATAGACTTCCTGTTGAGGTGGCCTATAGTCGTGAACTATTTGATGAGAAGATGAATGAAATATTGAGTGATCCTTCTGATGACACTAAAGGCTTCTTTGATCCAAACACTGAAGAAAATCTTACGTACTTAGAGTTGAAGGACCGCTGTAAAAATGATTCTGAGACTGGGCTCTGCCTCCTTCCAATTAAGGAAAAGAAAAAGGACCGAAAAATGTCCTCAACTTCATCTGTGCGAAAACGCAAAGTTGTCATTGTAGATCCAGATACAAATATCGAAATGTCAGTTGCAGAAGCATTTCAAAAGGGGGTAATAGACTACACCACATACATGCAGCTTGCTGAGCAGGAATGCGAATGGGAAGAAATCACAACTGTCATGAGTGACGGAAAAACGTCTTCTGTCATTGTAGATAAAAGATCGGGAAAGCAGTACAACATGA
Organism: Eptatretus burgeri; assembly: GCF_056783735.1. NCBI lineage: Eukaryota > Metazoa > Chordata > Myxini > Myxiniformes > Myxinidae > Eptatretus > Eptatretus burgeri. The sequence goes on from NC_140965.1 coordinate 48,783,672, forward strand.
ATGATGCCCTTGCCAAGGGTCAGTTGGATCAGCATTCCCTGCAGCTATACCGTGCCGGAAAACTGGCTCTAACAGATATTGTTGACATGATTATGGGCAAGTCAAACAGCACAAGTGGTTTTGGTTCAAAGTCTTCATCCATTGCCAGCAGTGCAGTATCTTCATTCTCAGCAAGCCCTTCACAGACCACAGATCAAATGGCCTGGGATGATCCAGAAGAGTGTGCACCCATTGGTGGTATCCTGGACACACAAAAACTAGAAAAGGTATCTGTAAGTCAAGCATTGAAGCGTGGAATTGTAGACAAGTTCACAGGACAAAAATTACTCGAAGCTCAAGCTTGCACTGGTGGAATTATTGACCCCGATACGGGAAAACGGTTCTCGTTGAAAGACGCCGTTTCCAGTGGACTCATCGAAAATCACATGGCGCAGTTGATAGCTCCAGCTGAGAAAGCTTTCCTTGGATTTGAGGATCCTATCAGCAAAATGAAACTGGCTCCCTCCCCAGCCTTGAAAAAAGGTTTGCTTGAATACGAGTCTGGCCGTAGGTACATGGAGATTCAGTACCTTACAGGAGGACTTGTAGAGCCAGGGAATCCACAACGCTTGTCACTGGAGGAAGCACAACAGAAGGGCATTGTAGACTCTTCAAATATAAAGAAACTCCGCAATATTGTCTCTCACTTCAAGTACCTTACCTGCCCCAAATCAAGAACTAGGATCTCCTACAAAGATGCTCTTCAACGATCCATGGTTGATGCAGAGAATGGAGTGCGACTCCTCGAGGCGAGTGGAATTGTAGCAAACAGAGGCGGCCTGGGCTCAGTCTATGGTTCGAGGCAAGGCTCACGGAGAGGCAGCTTCGACTTGGGTTCCGGTGCGAACCTTTCGGCTCTTGGATTTTCCTCCTCCTCTTCACCTGGCTTTTCCTCGTCCTCCTACAGCACGTCATCCTACTCCTCCACTCACAAGTCGATCAGCTACGGCTATACCCACAGATCGTAATCAAAAAATTGCAAAGGGAATAAAAAAAAAAAAGGTGTTCACCAGTTGCCAAGGCAGGAGCACAATGATAATTTAATTTTGTCGAATGTATTGTAATACTGCTTTTGTTTGTATTTTTTTAGGAATGAGCAAATGTCAGACTCCCAGCAGCAGTACTTTTGTAACACTAGATGAGTTTGGGTGCAGTGCCTTCAGAATCATGTACAGTATGAGATTGCATGCAAGTCTTTAATGGCCTTTATGTTGGTTTTAGCAAATTTCCTTTGGAATGAGTGTCACCAAAGGAAAGGGTGCAGTGCTGTGACTGATGAAATGCCTGAGTTGTAGGTAACATGATTGAAATTGTTGAGTTGTAGGTGAGATAAGTAACGTGATTGAAACAACTGAATCTATCATGATAACGTTTTGAGCATGAAAAAGTACAGTATGCATCTTCAACCATTGATCGGACGAGATGAAATCTATCCCCATGTTGTGCCTCACTTGTTTCATGTGCACGCATCACCAACGAACCAATGTGGACGAATGTATTATTGCTCTTTTACGTACTCAAGTTTTACCACCATCATCCATGCCTCCCGCTCCCCCACCTCAAGGTTCATGAATTCCACCCAAATTATCTTTTTTTGTGACACCAAGGGTTTGGTGTACAACAAAGCTACAAGTTTGTTGCTGGTGTGCCTTTTGAAGGTAGCTTGATTATCACTTTATTATCTTCCATAGACATCCTTCACATTCTACAGTATGTTCTGAAAGTCGCTTTACCCCTCCCCGGTAAAGCAATCATTCTTCAACTCTTATTATACAGATGTGATTACTTACAATAATTGAGTCATCGTATCTGTATGCCTTCCATCATTCTCCTTGACAGAAATTTATCGGGGGTAAAGACACTTTCAGGCCACCCTGTACGATGCTTCTTCCCATTCATAGGATAAGCAAATACCCATTTCCATAATTTGGGGTGGGGGTGGCAGTTTGTAGGAGGGAGGGGTGCATAAAATTTGGCAAAGGATAACATGCATAGCTGAATATCAGTTGCTGTTCATTTTCAAGGACAAAGTAAATACAATGCAGGTAAAACCATTTGTTCCATCCTGCCTGCACTGCAAGGCCATCTTCCCTGGGTAGTGCCAATTCTATAGCTAGCTCCAAATACAGAATGAGGCTATGGTAGACAAATAATGGCCTATTCTTTCAAGCCGACCCACACTATCCTTTTGTCATATAGATGCACTATTTTATCACCAAATGCCTTTTAATAACAAAACAAAAAAAACAAGTGACCCACTCAGGATGTGTAAATAGAAAGGAACTTTCAGAAAGTGGTTTGGCTTTTCTTTTTTGCTACTGCTGAAGCATGCATGCATTGTTTGTGGTTACCGTTTTCACTAAATTCAACAAATAGGATAGATATATTCTGAAAATAAAAAATATATATTTTAGGCTTCACTGTTGCTGATCAATTCAAGTACCTGCTTTGTTAATAAAAGTTTATAAAGCATACCTTTCTGCAGCAAGTTTTTATTTATTTTACTTCGAGTCTTAGACCAAGGCTCAGAGAGACTTGTATAGATTGACAAAATGTTAGCTTGCAGAAAAGTGAGATGATAGACAATCTATTGACAGTGGGAGAATAGGTGGATTCCATAATCAAGGGAATGAGCAAACGGGTAAAGGAACGAGAGCAGGAGAAAGGAAATATTAACATGCAAGTAGAAGGGTTGGATTCCGTTAATGGAGGGGGAAAAGATTTCAGGTAGGAAAGGGAGGGGGTGGTGTTACATGAGATGGCGGTGCACTGCCAACTTGAGGCCTTGGAGGGAAAAGTGAGATTGAACTGTCTGAGCAACATGGCTCCACAAGCAGGAGAATAGAGAAACAAAATAGTTACCCCACACACGTAGCACAAAGCAATTGGTTCAGTCTGTCTGTTTATGATCGAGGAAGCGAAAAGCAGCATTAAGCAAATGGTTCAATTTGTCTGTCTGTTCACAAACGTCAGTTTATGATCGAGGAACAACTTGATTTCAATTGAATGTTATATTTTGAATACAAATCGGAACATGTACTCACAGTTTAGCGGTACTTTGCCTCTGAATTCGAGCCGATCATGCATTCACAGTGAGTTAAAAAAAAAAAAATTTACTTTGCCTGTCTGGCAATCAAACAAAATTGAAAATCATTCCAAACAGGAAACTTACCTTTTTATAGTGATGTCATAAAAGCCACAAACAACAGGCATGAATAATTCATGTAACATGTTAAATAAGGTGGTGTAAGACAGTGTGTCAATGGTGGTTAAAAAAAAGTTCTACAATCTTTTACATCTTTATTTTATTTAAATTCAATGATATACTTGAACACTGTCAAACATGAATCGGCTTGTTGGTCCTTCCAAAAAAAAACTTGCAGTTTAGCAGCACTCTGCCTCTGAAGTTTTCAATATTGTACGCCGTCTCATCCCGCATGCACATGCACACAGTGGCGTAAAGGAATTATAAGTTAAAAAAAAAAAAACACAAAAGGTCATAGCCCCCGTTGTTTTCATAATTTTGCTGTAATGAGTTAAAGGGCTAGCCCATATTTATGTACGACTAAAATGGCCGCCAGTCTACCAGTCGGCCATCTTTAATCAGATCGCAAAATAAAGTGAGATGCAAGTGTATGCAATCATGTACTGCGCTTGTGCCACGTTTGAACAAAATCAGAGCATGCATGTCTGAGAAATGGTTGGGAACACATTTAAGTAACAGAATGGCCACCGATCTCGAAAAAAAAAACATGACGAGTATGTAAACCATCATTCATTATCTGTGTGGCAAGTTTAAACAGCATCGGCACATGCATGTACGAGAAATGGTTGAGGATGAGTTCAACATCGGGTTTTTTGGTCCGCGGGCGCCAGCAGTGACCACTATTTTTGTTGTCTGTGTGTCTATGTTTGTGACTCTCTCCAGAGCATAGCTCCGTGACGTTTGATGCGATCTTGATGAAACTTGAACACAAGCTCGACATCATGGTCTAGTTATGTCTTTTGTATGAGGGGCGTCCCACGGCCCTTGTGGGCGGAGCCACGCCCACTTGAACTTTTTATTTTTTCTCGCAATTTAATTTCCTAGAAGCTGTGCGTAATGTCCATAAGTACAACATATAAAAAACAAATCCGGTTTGATTTGGTCAATTTTGATGGAAGGGCTTCCTCAAACTCAAGTGTACCTATCGTGGCATCTATATATTGTCGTGATCCCGCTGTTTAATATCTTCCAGCACGGAATACTGACGTTAATGTCCGAGCTTCAAGCAGTCCAGGTGTGGACAAAGAACAACAAAACACACCACTGTGTTTCAAATCGGCCTCTCGGGGTAGGCACGATATTTTATTGGCTCGATCTCAAAAATGGCTGGTAACAGAATTGAATACACAGCACAACAACCTGCCAGAACTCTTGGCAACAATAGAGTTCCAAAAACAGGTCGTACAACTCACAGCTCCGCTCGAACCATATCCGAGAATAACGATCACACTCTTCCGGATTTAACTCATTCCGTTAGATGGAGCTATCAACGATCAGCGCGACGGTGCTGTCGAGAGTCTTGAAAATCACTTGAAATCGCATTAAAACATGTGATTTCGGAGCGCTCGATATATTTTTCCACTCGCGATCTTAAGGCGCTGTCACACCTTGACGATTTAGCCTGCAATGGCAATGTATAAAAATGTATGTAAAACGTTGGCGTATGCTGAAATTGATGTTTTTAAAAAAGTTTTTGGCGTATTCATAACGAGTTGGTCATATGCATAACATATTAGTAACGTACACAGAACGTTTCGTTGTCATAGATAACTTATACCAACGAATGATTAGCGTGTTGTCGGCATTCACAACCTATGCCCAACTCTAGTCTAACTTAGGCATAGAGCGCTGCAACTATCGCCGACGATCACGAGGCGTAGCCTATTAAAAAGCTGCCGCTCGCCGATTCAAATTATAACTGCCTGAGAATTGGAAGTGTCAACATCGCAGTCACACCTTGACGATTTAGCCAGCAATGGCAACGTATTAAAATGTATGTAAAACGTTGGTGTACGCTGAAATTTTGATGTTTTTTAAAAAGTTTTTGGCGTATTCATCACGAGTTGGTCAGATGCATAACATATTAGTAACGTACACAGAACGTTTCGTTGTCTTATAGATAACTTATACCAACGAATGATTAGCGTGTTGTCGGCATTCACAACCTATGCCCAACTCTAGTCTAACTTAGGCATAGAGCGCTGCAACTATCGCCGACGATCACGAGGCGTAGCCTATTAAAAAGCTGCCGCTCGCCGATTCAAATTATAACTGCCTGAGAATTGGAAGTGTCAACATCGCAGTCACACCTTGACGATTTAGCCAGCAATGGCAACGTATTAAAATGTATGTAAAACGTTGGTGTACGCTGAAATTTTGATGTTTTTTAAAAAGTTTTTGGCGTATTCATCACGAGTTGGTCATATGCATAACATATTAGTAACGTACACAGAACGTTTCGTTGTCTTATAGATAACTTATACCAACGAATGATTAGCGTGTTGTTGGCGTTCCCAACCTATGCCCAACGATAGTCTAACTTAGGCATAGCGCGCTGCAAATATCGCCGATCACATGGCATAGCCTATTAAAAAGCTGCCGCTCGCCGATACAAATCATAACTGCCTGAGAATTGGAAGTGTCAACATCGCAGTCACAGCTTGACGATTTAGCCAGCGTATGCCGACCTCTGAAAAATGTGTCTAAAACGCTGGCACAAGTCGAATACGTTATGGGTAAGTTTGGTTTACGTGAATAGCACGCTGAAAAACGATGAAGTACGCTGTCATACGTCGTAGTACGTCCAGTACGTCGTGAAATTTCAAGCATGCTGAAAATTTTACGACGTACTCGCCGTATGGCTCACATGTTCCACTACGCTGGGAATAAGTTGAAGGCACGTTATGCGATCGTTGACACAAGTTCCTTGTAGGTTACTCATAAGTCGAAACACGTCGAGGTAATGTTTAGCATACCCGAGACTTATTTTCTCCGTCAAGGCACATTTTCTTTTTTTCTCCTTGGCTCCGTGAAGGCACGTGACGAAATATGTGAAGTTGTTGTTTTTAGTCCATCACAAATTTTAAAATATATTCGGACATTTGCTTTTAAGTTTCGCCGTCGACATGACAATATCCTCAAACAGAAAATATTCACAGAGGAGGAACTAAGAATAAGACATGAGCAAACTGAAGAGGCAATCAGACGTGACGTAATGGCACGTGACGAAATATCGGAAGTTATTGTTGTTTTTTTAAACGCTGCCATTACGCCATTATACTGTTACGAACTTACCGCCCGCCCAGCGTGCGAACAGCCGCTTTAGCCAATGGCGGCCGTCTCGCCCACCGGACAGACAATTAAGTTGCGACTTTCCGGAACAACGCCGAAAACCAGTCACGGGTGTGCTCGAAGCGCACACCACGGCCGAGTCAATGTGCTACCCGCGCGCAACAGGGTCAATCGCCAAATTAATTGACATACCGAAGTATTCGCGTGGGCAGCCTACCAAGGACCGTACCTCAGCGAGGCCTGCTTGGACACGAACCGCTTAAGCGGTTCGTTCCGTTCTGGGATAACCGAGCGGTGTATTATCGTGAGACCTCACTGGACCCAATTCTTTTATCAGCTATTAAAAAGCCCACTATTCCGAAAGCAAGATAGCAGTTCAATTGGGGAAAGAGGACACAACGAACGGGTTAACATTCACACAAGGACATTTATTACCATAGCACGTATGCAGGCATACACGGATACATTTATGCAAGGCAAAGAAAAGCACGACAAGAAGAACTAAAGGGGGAGCCACTCTGTAGAGTGCGAAACCTCCACCGCCAATACTGCAAGGTCACTCAAGTGAACCTGATATCCTATTCATTCAATTTGACGTCAACAGTGCTCAGAGTTATAGTTTGCAACTTTCCCTTTAAAATACTCAGTTAATTCGTCATAACTAGATTCCTTGAGACAGAAATTGATTTTACGTGGGTATATCCACCTGAAGTTCCAAAATCAGCCGCAATTATAATTTTGGCATGTTTTTTTTTTGTTGGAAATCACTTAAACATGCAGAAATGCAAAAAAAAAGAAATCGAAATTTTGTTGAAAAAAAAGTTGCAAATTTTTTTTTTCTCTAACAATTTTTTTTTGGGGGGTGGGGGTTGGAAATCACTTAAAACATGAATAATGCAAAAAAAAAAAAAAATTCAAATATTTTTTCAAATTGGCCGCCGTAGAAGCCATATTGGATTTTGGACCAAGTCCAAAATCTAATGGTATGATCCTTGAACCAGACCTAACCAAAGTTTCGTCAAAATCCATTGAGTTTTTCCGTAATACTGTTCACGAACAAACAAACAAACAAACAAGCAGTCATAGACTGGTACTTACGAAATCGTCAACTTGACCTCTGACCTTGTCTAATAAAAGCTGTCTCGAGAGAAGGTAGCAACGCAAACCAGAAATTTCTACGATGATTCTGTATCAAACCATCAAAAATAGTAACATCGACCGAAGCAAAAATCTCCATTTCTCCACACAATTATACCTTAATGTAACTCAGACGCGTCTGCTCGAGCGCACTGCATCATGGGACGATCCGTGACGCGTCGAGTGAAATATTTTTTTATACAATCTTAAAACGTCTCCAAAACATCCGATTTTTAAGCATCTGAAGCGATCGCAAAAACCGAAGACAAAATTAAAATCGAAGTTAAAACAAACTCGTAACGTCGAGCGAAGCAAAAATACTCCATTTCTCCACGTGAATTTACGGAATTATGTTTGACCTCACTGTGACCTTGACCTTTGACCGATTTTGACCAAAATATAATCAGCACTAGCCATCACCCTCCTGAATCACGTGGTGTAATTTGACATTGGTAGCTTCTTCCGTTCGAGTTATCTGCACCAAACCATCAAAAATCGGTTATTTGACCTCACTGTGACCTTGACCTTTGACCGATTTCGACCAAAATCTAATCAGCACTTGACATCACCCTCCTGAATCACGTGGTGAAATTTGACATTGGTAGCTTCTTCCGTTCTCGAGTTATCGTACCTACAAACAAACAAACAAACAAGCAGTCATAGACTGGTACTTACAAAATCGTCAACTTGACCTCTGACCATGTCGAATAAAAGCTGTCTCGAGAGAAGGTAGCGACGCAAACCAGAAGCTTCTACGATGATTCTGTTCCAAGCCATCAAAAAAAATCGAATGTTTGACCTCACTGTGACCTTGACCGTTGACCAAAATCGAATCAGCACGAGCCATCACCCTCCTGAATCAAGGGGTGCAATTTGACATTGGTAGCTTCTTCCGTTCGAGTTATCTGTACCAAACCATCAGAAATCGAATATTTGACCTCACTGTGACCTTGACCTTTGACCGATTTTGACCAAAATCTAATCAGCACGAGCCATCACCCTCCTGAATCACGTGGTGTAATTTGACATTGGTAGCTTCTTCCGTTCCCGAGTTATCCTGCCTACAAATAAACAAACAAACAAGCAGTCATAGACTGGTACTTACGAAATAGTCAACTTGACCTCTGACCTTGTCTAATAAAAGCATGAATCAGTCAGAAGCCCAAGGGGAGCTTGAATTCTGAATTCATTGTGGTCTACGATTTTACACTGTGGTTTGCAGATCACGAGTCCCCAGACAAAAACTAGATTTCTAATAAAAATTCCATTTTGTTTTTATTTTTAAAAAAGTGATTCAGTACCAGCAGGATATGCCAGATAATAGGTGTATTACTTTTCAGAAGAATCTGAAAAAAGACATTATTTATTATATATATATATATATATATATATATATATATATATATATATATATGTATATATATATATATATATATATATATATATATATATATATATATATATATATATATATATATATATATACACACACATCAGTTATTCATCGCTGTCCCAGAATTTCGACAACCGAGTTTTAAGCGTCCGAAGCGATCGCAAAAACCGAAGACAAAATTAAAATCGAAGTTAAAACGAACTCGTAACGTCGAGCGAAGCAAAAATACTCCATTTCTCCACGAAAAACCTTAACGTCACTCAACGACGCGTCTGCTCGAGCACACTGCATCATGGGACGACCCGTGACGCGTCGAGTGAAATATTTTTTATACAATCTTAAAACGTCTCCAAAACATCCGATTTTTACCACAATTTCGACAACCGAGATTTAAGCATCCTAAGCGATTGCAAAAACAGAAGACAAAATTAAAATTGAAGTTAAAACGAACTCGTAACGTCGAGCGAAGCAAAAATACTCCATTTCTCCACATGAATTTACGGAATTATGTTTGACCTCACTGTGACCTTGACCTTTGACCGATTTTGGCCAAAATCTAATCAGCACTTGCCATCACCCTCCTGAATCACGTGGTGTAATTTGCCATTGGTTGCTTCTTCCGTTCTCGAGTTATTGTGTCTACAAACAAACAAACAAGCAGTCATAGACTGGTACTTACGAAATCGTCAACTTGACCTCTGACCTTGTCTAATAAAAGCTGTCTCTCGAGAAGGTCGCGATGCAAACCAGAAGTTTCTACGATGATTCTGTTCCAAACCATCAAAAATCGAATGTTTTGGATATTTGACCTCACTGTGACCTTGACCTTTGACCGATTTTGACCAAAATCTAATCAGCACTAGTCATCACCCTCCTGAATCACGTGGTGTAATTTGACATTGGAAGCTTCTTCCGTTCTCGAGTTATCTGTACCAAACCATCAAAAATCGAATATTTGACCTCACTGTGACCTTGACCTTTGACCGATTTTGACCAAAATCTAATCAGCACAAGCCATCACCGTCCTGAATCACGTGGTGTAATCTAACATTGGTTGCTTTTTCCATTCTCGAGTTATCGTGCCTCCAAACAAACAAACAAACAGAAACGGAAGTCATCAATATAATAACGAAATCTTTAGATTTCGTAAGTAACAAACAGAAACAAAAGTCATCAATATACTTACGAAATCTTTAGATTTCATAAGTAACAAGCAGTCATAGACTGGTACTTACGAAATCGTCACCTTGACCTCTGACCTTGTCTAATAAAAGCTGTCTCGAGAGAAGGTAGCGACGCAAACTTGAAGTTTCTCCGATGATTCTGTACCAAACCATCAAAAATCGAATGTTTTGGATGTTTGACCTCACCGTGACCTTTGACCGATTTTAACCAAAATCGAATCAGTGCGAGCCACCACCCTCCTGAATCACGTGGTGTAATTTGACATTGGTAGCTTCTTCTGTTCTTGAGTTATCATTTTTTGGATGTTTGACCTCACTGTGATCTTGACCTTTGAGCAATTTTGACCAAAATATAATCAGCACTAGTCATCACCCTCCTGAATCAACTGGTGTAATTTGACATTGGTATCTTCTTCCCTTCTCGAGTTATCTGTACCAAACCATCAAAAATCGGATATTTGACCTCACTGTGACCTTGACCTTTGACCGATTTCGACCAAAATCTAATCAGCACTTGCCATCACCCTCCTGAATCACCTGGTGAAATTTGACATTGGTAGCTTCTTCCGTTCTCGAGTTATCGTGCCTACAAACAAACAAAACAAGCAGTCATAGACTGGTACTTACGAAATCGTCAACTTTACCTCTGACCTTGTCCAATAAAAGCTGTCTCTGGAGAAGGTAGCGATGCAAACCAGAAGTTTCTACGATGATTCTGTACCAAACCATCAAAAATCGAATGATTTGGATGTTTGACCTCACTGTGACCTTGACCTTTGACCGATTTTGACCAAAATCGAATCAGCGCTCGCAACCACCCTTCTGAATCACGTGGTGTAATTTGACATTGGTAGCTTCTTCCATTCTCGAGTTATCATTTTTTGGATGTTTGACCTCACTGTGACCTTGACCTTCGACTGATTTTGACAAAAATCTAATTAGCACGAGCCATCACCCTCCTGAATCACATGGTGTAATTTGACATTGGTAGCTTCTTCCGTTCTCGAGTTATCGTGCCGACAAACAAACAAACAAACAAACAGAAACGGAAGTCATCAATATACTGACGAAATCTTTAGATTTCGTAAGTAACAAACAAGCAGTCATAGACTGGTACTTACGAAATCGTCAACTTGACCTCTGACCTTGTCTAATAAAAGCTGTCTCTCGAGAAGGTAGCGACGCAAACCAGAAGTTTCTACGATGATTCTGTATCAAACCATCAAAAATCGTAACGTCGACCGAAGCAAAAATCTCCATTTCTCCACGCAATTATATTATACCTTAATGTAACTCAACGACGCGTCTGCTCGAGCGCACTGCATCATGGGACGACCCGTGACGCGTCGAGTGAAATATTTTTTATACAATTTTAAAACGTCTCCAAAACATCCGATTTTTACCAGAATTTCGACAACCGAGTTTTAAGCGTCCGAAGCGATCGCAAAAACCGAAGACAAAATTAAAATCGAAGTTAAAATAAACTCGTAACGTCGAGCAAAGCAAAAATTTCCATTTCTCCACATGAATTTACGGAATTATGTTTGACCTCACTGTGACCTTGACCTTTGACCGATTTCGGCCAAAATCTAATCAGCACGAGCCATCACTCGACTGAATCACGTGGTGAAATTTGACATTGGTAGCCTCTTCCGTTCTCGAGTTATCGTGCCTACAAATAAACAAACAAACAAGCAGTCATAGACTGGTACTAACGAAATCGTCAACTTTACCTCTGACATTGTCTAATAAAAGCCATCTTTGGAGAAGGCAGCGATGCAAACCAGAAGTTTCCAGGATGATTCTGTTCCAAACCATCAAAAATCAAATGTTTGACCTCAGTGACCTTGACCGTTGAGAGATTTTGACCAAAATCTAATCAGCACTAGCCATCACCCTCCGGAATCACATGGTGTAATTTGACATTGGTAGCTTCTTCCGTTCTCGAGTTATCTGCACCAAACCATCAAAAATCGAATATTTGACCTCACTGTGACCTTGACCTTTGACCGATTTTGACCAAAATCTAATCAGCACCAGCCATCACCCTCGTGAATCATGTGGTGTAATTTGACATTGGTCGCTTCTTTCGTTCTCGAGTTATCGTGCCGACAAACAAACAAACAAACAAACAAACAGAAACTGAAGGCATCAACATACTTACGAAAACTTTAGATTTCCTAAGTAACAAGCAGTGATAGACTGGTACTTACGAAATAGTCAACTTGAGCTCTGACCTTGTCTAATAAAAGCTGTCTCGAGAGAAGGTAGCGACGCAAACTAGAAGTTTCTCCGATGATTCTGTACCAAACCATCAAAAAACGAATGTTTTGGATGTTTGACCTCACCATGACCTTTGACCGATTTTGACCAAAATCTAATCAGTGCGAGCCACCACCCTCCTGAATCACGTGGTGCAATTTGACATTGGTAGATTCTTCCGTTCTCGAGTTATCATTTTTTGGATGTTTGACCTCACTGTGACCTTGACATTTGACCGATTTTGACCAAAATATAATCAGCACCAGCCATCACCCTCCTGAATCACGTGGTGAAATTTGAGATTGGTAGCTTCTTCCGTTCTCGAGTTATCGTGCCTACAAACAAACAAACAAACAAACAAACATACAAACAAACAAAAAAGCAGTCATAGACTGGTACTTACGAAATTGTCAACTTGACCTCTGACCTTGTCTAATAAAAGCTGTCTCGAGAGAAGGTAGCGACGCAAACCAGAAGTTTCTACGATGATTCTGTTCCAAACCATCAAAAATCGGAACGTCGACCGAAGCAAAAATCTCCATTTCTCCACGCAATTATACCTTAACGTAACTCAACGACGCGTCTGCTCGAGCGCACTGCATCATGGGATGACCCGTGACGCGTCGAGTGAAATATTTTTTATACAATCTTAAAACGTCTCCAAAACATCCGATTTTTACCAGAATTTCGACAACCGAGTTTTAAGCGTCCTCAGCGATCGCAAAAACCGAAGACAAAATTAAAATCGAAGTTAAAACGAACTCGTAACGTCGAGCAAAGCAAAAATACTCCATTTCTCCACATGAATTTACAGAATTATGTATGACCTCACTGTGACCTTGACCTTTGACCGATTTCACCCAAAATCTAACCAGCACTAGCCATCACCCTCCTGAATCACGTGGTGTAATTTGACATTGGTAGCTTCTTCCGTTCTCGAGTTATCGTGCCTACAAACAAACAAACAAAAACAAACACAGAAACGGAAGGCATCAATATACTTACGAAATCTTTAGATTTCGTAAGTAACAAACAAACAAGCAGTCATAGACTGGTACTTACGAAATCGTCAACTTGACCTCTGAGCTTGTCTAATAAAAGCTGTCTCTCGAGAAGGTCGCGATGCAAACCAGAAGTTTCTACGATGATTCTGTTCCAAACCATCAAAAATCGAATGTTTTGGATGTTTGACCTCACTGTGACCTTGACCTTTGACCGATTTTGACCAAAATCTAATCAGCACTAGTCATCTCCCTCCTGAATCACATGGTGTAATTTGACATTGGTAGCTTCTTCTGTTCTGGAGTTATCTGTACCAAACCATCAAAAATCAAATATTTGACCTCACTGTGACCTTGACCTTTGACCGATTTTGACCAAAATCTAATCAGCACGAGCCATCACCCTCCTGAATCACTTGGTGTAATTTAACATTGGTAGCTTCTTCCATTCTCGAGTTATCGTGCCTCCAAACAAACAAACAGAAACGGAAGTCATTAATATACCAACGAAATCTTTAGATTTCGTAAGTAACAAACAGAAACGGAAGTCATCAATATACTTACGAAATCTTTAGATTTCATAAGTAACAAGCAGTCATAGACTGGTACTTACGAAATCGTCAACTTGACCTCTGACCTTGTTTAATAAAAGCTGTCTCGAGAGAAGGTAGCGACGCAAACTTGAAGTTTCTCCGATGATTCTGTACCAAACCATCAAAAATCGAATGTTTTGGATGTTTGACCTCACCGTGACCTTGACCTTTGACCGATTTCGACCAAAATCTAATCAGCACTTGCCATCACCCTCCTGAATCACGTGGTGAAATTTGAGATTGGTCGCTTCTTCCGTTCTTGAGTTATCGTGCCTACAAACAAACAAACAAACAAACAAGCAGCATAGACTGGTACTTACGAAATCGTCAACTTGACCTCTGACCTTGTCTAATAAAAGCTGTCTCGAGAGAAGGTAGCGACGCAAACCAGAAGTTTCTACGATGATTCTGTTCCAAACCATCAAAAATCGGAACGTCGACCGAAGCAAAAATCTCCATTTCTCCACGCAATTATATCTTAACGTAACTCAACGACGCGTCTGCTCGAGCGCACTGCATCATGTGACGAACCGTGACGCGTCGAGTGAAATATTTTTTATACAATCTTAAAACGTCTCCAAAACATCCGATTTTTACCAGAATTTCGACAACCGAGTTTTAAGCGTCCTCAGCGATCGCAAAAACCGAAGACAAAATTAAAATCGAAGTTAAAACGAACTCGTAACGTCGAGCAAAGCAAAAATACTCCATTTCTCCACATGAATTTACGGAATTATGTTTGACCTCACTGTGACCTTGACCTTTGACCGATTTTGACCAAAATCTAACCAGCACTAGCCATCACCCTCCTGAATCACGTGGTGTAATTTGACATTGGTATCTTCTTCCGTTCTCGAGTTATCGTGCCTACAAACAAACAAACAAACAAACAGAAACGGAAGTCATCAATATACTTACGAAATCTTTAGATTTCGTAAGTAACAAACAAGCAGTCATAGACTGGTACTTAGGAAATCGTCAACTTGACCTCTGACCTTGTCTAATAAAAGCTGTCTCGAGAGAAGGTAGCGACGCAAACTAGAAGTTTCTCCGATGATTCTGTACCAAACCATCAAAAATCGAATGTTTTGGATGTTTGACCTCACCGTGACCTTGACCTTTGACAGATTTTAACCAAAATCTAATCAGTGCGAGCCACCACCCTCCTGAATCACGTGGTGTAATTTGACATTGGTAGCTTCTTCCGTTCTCGAGTTATCATTTTTTGGTGTTTGACCTCACTGTGACCTTGACCTTTGACGGATTTTGACCAAAATATAATCAGCACTAGCCATCACCCTCCTGAATCACGTGGTGTAATTTGACATTGGTAGCTTCTTCCGTTCGAGTTATCGTGCCTCCAAACAAACAAACAAACAAACATACAAACAAACAAACAAGCAGTCATAGACTGGTACTTACGAAATCGTCAACTTGACCTCTGACCTTGTCTAATAAAAGCCGTCTCTCGAGAAGGTAGCGACGCAAACTAGAAGTTTCTACAATGATTCTGTTC
The DNA here is from genome assembly GCF_056783735.1 of Eptatretus burgeri. Classification (NCBI taxonomy): domain Eukaryota; kingdom Metazoa; phylum Chordata; class Myxini; order Myxiniformes; family Myxinidae; genus Eptatretus; species Eptatretus burgeri. The sequence goes on from NC_140965.1 coordinate 48,799,134, forward strand.
CACACCATCAAAAATCGAATGTTTGACCTCACTGTGACCTTGACCGTTGACCGATTTTGACCAAAATCTAATGAGCAAGAGCAATCACCCTCCTGAATCACGTGGTGTAATTTGACATTGGTAGCTTCTTCCGTTCTCGAGTTATCGTGCCTCCAAACAAACAAACAAACATACAAACAAACAAACAAGCAGTCATAGACTGGTACTTACGAAATCGTCAACTTGACCTCTGACCTTGTCTAATAAAAGCCGTCTCTCGAGAAGGTAGCGACGCAAACTCGAAGTTTCTACAATGATTCTGTTCCACACCATCAAAAATCGAATGTTTGACCTCACTGTGACCTTGACCGTTGACCGATTTTGACCAAAATCTAATGAGCACGAGCAATCACCCTCCTGAATCACGTGGTGTAATTTGACATTGGTAGCTTCTTCCGTTCTCGAGTTATCATTTTTTGGTGTTTGACCTCACTGTGACCTTGACCTTTGACGGATTTTGACCAAAATATAATCAGCACTAGCCATCACCCTCCTGAATCACGTGGTGTAATTTGACATTGGTAGCTTCTTCCGTTCTCGAGTTATCGTGCCTCCAAACAAACAAACAAACAAACATACAAACAAACAAACAAGCAGTCATAGACTGGTACTTACGAAATCGTCAACTTGACCTCTGACCTTGTCTAATAAAAGCCGTCTCTCGAGAAGGTAGCGACGCAAACTAGAAGTTTCTACAATGATTCTGTTCCACACCATCAAAAATCGAATGTTTGACCTCACTGTGACCTTGACCGTTGACCGATTTTGACCAAAATCTAATGAGCAGGAGCAATCACCCTCCTGAATCACGTGGTGTAATTTGACATTGGTAGCTTCTTCCGTTCTCGAGTTATCGTGCCTACAAACAAACAAACAAACAAACAAACAGAAACGGAAGTCATCAATATACTTTCGAAATCTTTAGATTTCGTAAGTAACAAAGAGAAAGGGGTGAAAACAGTAACCTCCATCCATCTTCGATCCAATCCATCCATCCAACATCGAGTTACTACAGTTGGTTCATATTGTAAATGAAAATTGGAATTAATTGTTTTTCAGAATTGTGCTAAAGTAAAGCACTGTTCACCAAATGGTTTGTTTTACAACAGAATTCAGGGATTTTCGCAATCAACCTGAGGTGGTGATGGTGGTCGTATTGCAGCTTAGCTGCCGGGGTAGCTATCATTTCTTGAAGCGCGACTGTGTCGCTGATGCAGTGCCCCTCTAAGCAGTACACACACTGGAACTGGTACTCAATTTGCCGACCTCGGAAGGATGACAGGCTGAGTCAACCCCCTGGTGTATTAATTCAGCGGCCGACGGGGCTGGAACTCAGGACCCTCGGATCCCAAGCCGCCACCCTAAACCACTGAGCCAACACCAGGCTATCAACCTGAGGATCCGAGTGGAGAGATTAATGGAAACAAAAATTTTTCCCATGAACGCGATGAAGTGATTTTTATTTTTTTGTGGCATTCTTCCAGACTATGGAGTGAATACCGAGACAAAACTTGTTAGTAAGTTGTTTGTTTGGATCCCAATACTATGTGAAGAGCACGTGTTGAACTCTTAATGTGAACTTGCCAAACCTGTGCTCCACGCGAAGTTTCTAAAGTAAGGGTTAGTTAGGACGTCAATATATCCAGCGTTCACAATGCGATTAATAGAATTTATTTACATACAATGTTTCTTGTTACATTTTTTGTGTCAAATTCACCTTCTGAGGTAGTCAGCATGTGCAGAAGAGGGTTTTACATTGGAGACGCTGTTTTCTAGGGGTGGCATTACGCCTCTCAGCGGTGACGGTCTGTCGACGACAGACGTAATGACGTCGGCGAATGACCGATGATGTCATGACGTCATTACGCCCCTCAGCGGTGACGTCACACGTCACCATGCAAACGAATGCAAAAAAAAAAAATAGAAAAATAGCCAAAAATTCCCAAACCTGTCCGTCTGGCGCGATCTCACATAGCCCATGCTCTTCATTAGACCACAGAGCACCCACATGCCGGAAGTAGCGACAATCCGTCCTTCAGTTTCGGAGAAGAAACGTCAAATTACGCGTCGACGTTCACAGAAATAATACATAGGATAATAATAAATAATGATATTTTGGTGTATTTTTAAGTTTCATATTAGAAACAGATGTTTCATATTAGTTTTTATAATAGTGAGCAAGTCTTGGGGCGGTAAACCATGTCGTTTGAAAAGACCCAACAAGTGAAGTGAACCATTTGCACGTTTTTCGACATTCTCCCCTTGACCTTCCCACTTTAAATCATTTTGAATACAAGCATGGAAATCTTTTACCGTGTAAATGTGGAAATGTAGTGAGTGCGAACTGTTGTCGTGTGCGACAAAACTTCCAACTCACCACAGCTCGGAAGTGGAGATAGCCGATCCGATGATCACCACAAAGATGGTGGATGGAGCCGATCCGTTGGATATCCAAGTGGTCCTTCCATGTGTCGAGTCACGTCATCGTGTCGATGCCCAATGACGAAGTCGTGATACAAAATGTGACGTCAGGTGATCGATTAAAAAATATATAAATATATATATATATATATATATATATATATATATATATATATAAGGAACACGGTTCTTCTGGAATATTCTCCATGTGAATAAGGCGGGAAAAAGCGAGCCGGCTCGGCTGAGCTTACAAGAACCAGAACGAGGCGGAATGTTAGTTTGGTTAAATCAAAACCGAATGTACATACCAAGAGGATGAATGCTTGATGAAAACAATTCGACGATACACTTATCAAGAGAATTCCGTTCAACAGTTCTGAGGAAAAAGAAAACCCGCTGACTGAAACACGACCCGAAACCTGAAGTGTTAAAGCATCTAAAAACAAGGACAAATGTGTCCAAGAGCAACGTCCTAAAGGTTTTGTAGGCTAAAAAAAACAAAAAAACAACAACAACCCGATATTTCGTCACGTGCCTTGATTAAGCCAATAGCGAGACCCGTGATAGTGTATTTACGTATTTACGAAATATCGTGTATTTACGAAATTACAATATATTAAATGGAATAATCTTTAAATAGTAACGTGACCTTTTCGAAACTTTAAAGCCAATGTCCGAATATGTTTCAAAGTTCATGATAGACGCTCTCAAAAGGCACCGTCAATGTGAGGATGTGTACAAGTGCTCAGTATTTAAGGAGATCCGGATCATGTTTATAAAGGAGTCGAGTCCTAATATAAAAATTTTTGTCTTCACAAGAAAAAAGAACGAGAGGGGGAGCACTCGGTAGAGTGCAAAACCTCTGCCGCCAATACTGCTGTGTCACTCAAGTGAACCTGATATCCTATTCATTCAATTTGACATCAACAGTGCTCACAGAGTTATAGTTTGCAACTTTCCCTTTTACTTTTAACTTTTACATACTCAATTCATTCGTCATAACTAGATTCCTTGAGACAGAAATTGATTTTACGTGGGTATATCCACCTGAAGTTCCAAAATCAGCCGCAATTATGATTTTGGCATGTTTTTTGTTGGAAATCACTAGTAACATGGAGAAATGCCAAAAAAAAGAAAATCGAAATTTTTTGGAAAAAAAAGTTGCAAAATTTTTTTTTTTGTCTTACAATTTTTTTTCGGGGGGGGGGGAAAATCACTTAAAACATGTAGAAATGCAAAAAAAAATTGAAATATTTTTCAAATAAAATCGAATTTTTTTGAAAAAAAGTTGCAAATTTTTTTTTTTTGGGTTGGAAATCACTTAAAACATGTAGAAATGCAAAAAAAAAATTCAAATATTTTTTCAAAATGGCCGCCATAGCGGCCATATTGGACTTTGGACCAAGCCCAAAATCTAATGGCATGATCCTTGGACCATACATAATCTCCCCCCCCACCAAGTTTCGTCGAAATCCGTCGAGCAGTTTTTCCGTAATACTGTTCACAAACAAACAAACAAACAGACAGGGGTGAAAACAGTAACCTCCGCCATCGAAGATGGACGGAGAAATGAACAAGAAGAAGAACAAGAAGAACAAGGCCGAGTTCTCTCTGAGCAGCGTCTCGTGTAGCGAACGCTGCTAAAAAGCACTCTTTCCATTAGTCTACCAGTTCACGTCAGGTAACCAATCACAACTGGCTGTTAGTTGTGATTAGGTTTTGCGCTTGCTCGCTCTTACAAAGCAGGTCACTCCATCAACCCCCTCCTAGATCGCTAGTTGTAACAATGATGCGAGTAGCGATTGATAACGAGTCATGTGGTGAATGATGAGAAGAATAAAGTAAAATCAGAAATGAAACCTCTCAGTTAATGGTGAAAACTTGGACATAGTGGGCTGGCCAATGAACATGCCTGCCTGCTCTAGGTTTCCTCGTCTCAGGTTGCCGAATGGAAGATTTTGGGGAGGATGCAAGAGGGGTCGATGCTGGTGCAGTTGGCGACGTCGTCGAAGAAGGCTCCATGGCCTGTGAAGTCGAGGTTGCTCATGTGGAGGTAGAAGTAGAGCAGTCTTTGATGTGGCCTGGGTTCAGACGGTCGATACTGACACATTCATGTTTGTCCTCGATCTCCAAGGTGAAAAAAAACTTGTGAGACCGTCGAAGTACTAGATATGGCCCATCATATGGTGACTGCAGAGGCCTTCTCACGGCATCACGTCGGTCAAAGACGTGCGTACATGTGTGAAGATCTGGATGGATCTGTGGTTGTCTGTGTTGAGACCTCGTGGCTGGAGGCTGAAGATCATGCACGTGTCGTTTCAACCGGTGCACAAAATTGTTGGGATCCAGGTCACTTATACTCCTACTTGGTGCTACGAATGCGCCTGGTAACGGAATGGTGGTTCCGTAGACAAGTTCAGCCGTGGAGCATCCCAGATCCGACTTGACTGCTGTCCGAATGCCCAACAAGACAAGATGAAGTGCCTCAGTTCATCGTGTGTTAGCGTGAGCTTTGAGACCAGCTTTAAGCAGTCGGAAACACTCCACCAATTCCATTAGAAGAAGGATGATAAGATGTTGTTCTGATGCATTTAACGCCGAGCATCTCTGTAAGTGTTTGAAAAAGGGAAGACTCAAATTGACGCCCTATATCTGTGCTGATGGTCGAAGGGACTCCAAAATTTGCCAACTGTCGTGTCATAAAAACACGAGCTCCGGTCTCCGCTGTGATATCTGCAAGAGGTATAGCTTCTGGCCAGCATGGAAATCTGTCGATGCAAGTGAGCATACGGTATATGTCTCTCCGTCTGATGGTGGAAGAGGTCCCACAATGTTGATGTGCACACGATCCCACAAACCTGACATTTGATGTTGAAAAAGTGCCTCGAGACGTTTTTGTGTGTCGATGCACTTTACAACTTTGACACCACAGACAAGTTCTTGCCCAATTGCGTACATCTCGGTTGATTTGTGGCCAGACAAAACGTGCAGTAATCAACTCTGGTGTGGCTCGGATGCTCGGGTAAGACAAATCATGCAGAGCATGAAAAATGGTCTGTCTAAACTTGGCTGGGATGTATGGACAAGAATTTCCAGTAAAGATGTCACACATTCTGGAAACTGGGACTGCAATTCGCTGGAGTGAGTTATCAGCTGACACTTCCATTTCTTCATCGTCCTCCTAAGCCTGAGCAATGGCATTAAAATCAATTACGGCTGTTGTCTCAAAGGTGTTTACGTCCATATGTGATAACACATCGACCGCTATGTTGTCTTTGCCCGAAATGTGCCTCAAGTCAGAAGTGAATTAGGAAATCTCACATGGAGAATGCTTGTCTGGCTTGGACTGAGGTGTACACACTAAAAGGACGTCCCTCGAAAATATGTCTGAAATGCCTGATACTCAGATAAACTGCGAGGAGGTCACGATCAAAGGTGCTCTACTTTGTCTCGGCAGGTTGAAGTCACTTGGAGAAGAAGGACAAAGGCTGACATCCCCATCGCTGTGTTGTTGCAAAATACCTCCAATTCCTACATCTGAAGCATCCGTGAATACACACAGCGGTGCATCAGTCTTGGGGTGTACGAGTAATGTCACTTGGGACAGTGCCAATTTAACTTTTGAAATGCTGCAAGCTCCATCTCACCATGACCCGTAGCCTGGTTCTTCTTGGTCTTGCTTTTCAAAATGTCAGTGAGCAGCTGCACTAAGTCTGCACATCGTGGTATGAACCGTCAGGAGAAATTCACCAAGCTGAGAAATTCTCAGAGCTTGCGCAGTGAGGGGGGAGTTGGGAAAACTTGGACAGACTTCACTGTCTCAGGCAGGGGTGAAATACCATCCTCATTGACCACGTGACCCAGAAAAGTGAGCATGGCTACACCAAACGGACACTTTGTCGGTCTAATGACAACTCCGTACTGTGAAAATCGTGCGAAAAGGAGACGCAAATGTTCAGCACGTTCATCCGCCGAATTGCTCGCCACTAACACATCATCAATGTATGCGTATGCAAAGTGTAAACCATGCCGCACTTCATCGATGAACCTCTGAAAAGTCTGTGCAGCATTCCGTAGTCCAAAAGGCATGCGTACAAATTCAAGAAGGCCAAAGGGGGTGGTGATGGCAGTCTTGTGTACATCTGCCGGATTCACAGGTATCTGATGTTATGCTCTGACTAAGTCCAATTTGGAAAATACCGTTTTGCTTTCCAACCCACCAGCAAAATTTTGAAGATGAGGTATAGGATACCTATCGGGTACTGTATTCCTGTTTAGTGTTCGGTAATCTCCGCATGGCCTCCAGTCACCAGGAGTCTTCTTAGGTACCATGTGTAATGGAGATGACCAATTACTACTGGATGGCTGTACAATTCCAAGCTCTAACATATGGTCTAATTCTGCCCTTGCGATGCTGAGACGATTTGGAGCAAGATGCGGACGAGCTGCCACAGGAGGTCCACGCGTCTCAATGTGATTTGTGACTGCTTGCTTCGTAGTGGTCTCTTTGTAAACAGGATGAGTAATATCGGGAAACTGACCCAAAAGTGACTCGAACTTTGTTCGAGATCCGAACTAGATCGAACCGAGATTCGCTTCATGATGGTTTCAGGAATGGAGGACTGATGGACGAAATAGATGATGTCATTCCCCAAATGGATAGGTTAGTAATGGTGTCTACAAATCGTTGGTGTTTAACATCCACCAAAAAAACCAAAATCAGCACCAATGATGAAACTTGTGACATCGGCAAAGATAAAAACCCATCGGCAGGTTTGACGTAAACCGATGTCAAGTGTAAGAGATCGCTCCCCGTAAGTTGTAATTCTGGAGTGGTTAATAGCTTGCAAGTGTACCTTTGTAGATGGTTGTGTGTTTTTTTTTTTTAAATCAGCCTTGGAAGGAGAAATTACACTGACCTCTGCTCCTATATCAATTTAAAAACGTGTACCTATTGTCCTGTTAACAAGGTAGAACAAGTGACTATTACAATTGATGCCGGCTGGAATTGTCACAGCGAGTCGCTGGCCCCTGTCGTTTTTCTGACAAGTAGAACAACTGCAACTGAAAGGAGGGATGCACCAACGTGCATCAGTACCAAAATGCCAGTAGTACCAACATTTATTTCCTGCACACTGTTGAGGGCTGGGGTTACATGACGGACAATCAGGTTGTCTGTCTACTGCTGCTCCAACTCAGTCCTCTGTTGTCATGAGAGAATGGACTTGTGCTGTGAGCTGCACGACTTGGGCTTTTAATTTTAAACCCTGCAGCTCAGTAGATACAAAGGAGCTTAGCTGGGGTTCGTGACACTGAGATGATACAGCTGCAATGGAGTTGAAAACAGGCATTCCAAATTCCATGATCATGTCGGCAAGATCGGCCAGTTCTTCAATCTGCATCGAGTCTCTCGATGAAGCAAAGATGAGTTGAACATCTGTAAGAAGCTGCATTTGTTGGAAAAAACAACTGTTTGAAGAAGTTTCCCTCTCATTCATTGGTGTCAAGAAGTTGATGCATTTTCTTGTGGAGTTGAGAGGGCTTGCGGTCTCCCAACTCTTCCGAAATGAGTAACCGATGCAGGTGTTTCTCCTCGGAAAGCGACGTTCTTCGAATGAGTTCTGCCTTTCACATCATATGGTGTTTCTGTGGGAGGTATCATGAGCAAATCCCTAACTTCTTGCACAAATTCCGGTTTGAGAGAAGAGATGACATTGGCGAACTTGGTCTCTTGTGATGTTATGTCCTGCGTAAGAAATTGGGCCTCAACTTGAGCGAACCAGATGGTGGGGTCATTGGGCCAAAAAGGAGGAAGCTTGAGGCTAAGAGCAGAAACTGTGCTCTGAGATGTCCAAATAGCATTAGACTCTTCAGTTCTTGTCTAATATTCTCGACGTGAATAAGGCGGGAAAAAGATAGCCAGCTCGGCTGAGTTAACAAGAACCAGAACGAGGCGGAATGTTAGTTTGGTTAAATCAAAACGGAATGTTGAAACCAAGAGGATGAAGTTCCCGCATTATTTGCTTCATGAAAACAACCCAACGATACGTGGACTTGCAAAGGGAATCCCGTTGAATAGTTAAGAGGAAAAAGAAAACCCGCTAATTCAAACACGACCAGAAACCTGAACGGATAAAACCTGTAAAGAGGACTCTTTCCATTCGTCCACCAGTGCACATTGTGTAAACAATCAGAACTGGCTACGATACAGTCACGTGATGTAGGGCCAGGAAAGGGTTTGCGCATGCTCGCTCTTGAAAAGCAGGTCACTACACATACATTATGGAGCTGATGGTTTCTAATCCACACAATTGGCTCATTTGGCGGATTTCGTGTCAATGAAATATCCATTTTGGCACATTTTATGGGATGTTAATCTCATATTATTGCTTTGAGACCATTTCAAAAGGTTATTGGCTGTTAATTGTATATTTCAAACCTGGTGTGATTGATGACATTGAAACAGGATATTTAAATGTATACAGTTCATCAGATAGTAGCACATCAATGATCAAGAAAAATAAAAAAATAGGACCACTCGTTGTTAAGCTCACCTGGATCAGGAGCAACAGTCACTAAAACACCCCCCACAAACCAACTTAGACCCTGATTTTATTTTATTTTTAATGCCGTAAACAAACTTTAGTACGTCATGGGTGATGAAGGTTGTGGACAAGTTTCATCAAAATTGTGTGTGTAGTTTTGGTGAAGAAAGCAAATACCTATTTTGGGAGGGAGGGTCAAATCCCCTGCAGATCCCCCATACACCCTGATTTGTTTTGGGCTTTTTATGTCTCAGGCAGGGTTGTTTTTCAGGGTCTAAGTGGGTTCGCTATAGCTCTCTGTTCTTCGAACAGGCGAGCTAACAAAATGCAGACACATTCGTAAATACGACGTACACCGTACCTATGAACGCGACCGATCACTTAACCCTACTGTTCGCTTCACGAGTGCAGGGTAATAATCATTACTAGTGCTTGCAATCTCCAAATCATCCTCCATATCTATTCGAGGCACAGATATTGGCACGTGATCATGTGATCCGTTAGTTTCCGGTTAAAACACAAATTTCACGGAATCTCGAGAGCATGCCGAGGGGTCGGAACATTTCAAACGCTAGGCACAAGTAAAATAATACTCTGGTTTAGTTTTCACTCTCCTTAACTTGACCTTGCTTCTTGATCTTTTCCAACTGTGAATATCTCTTTTATGAAATGTTATTTGGCATTTATGGATTACTGGCATTGTTTCAGGAGTCATCCATACTTTGGTCACCTGAATGCAACTTCATTTTACAAATTGGAAAATATGTTTTAATAGCAGAATAGAGCGTTTGGTTGAAACATTGGCGTTGTGAATTGGCATCGGCATTGCTTATTACTTCTATCCAATCAAGTTTGCAAATCCATTCATCAAAAGCTTGAATGACACTGTCCGGCATAATCCGGTTACAACGACATGGAATTCTATGAGGCTGGCTGGTTTGCGACAGTTTTGAGATCCAAATTATAGTGTTATGATGAGACCAACCAATGGACGAGGTAATTTGCACATTTCCATAGAAGTCACGGATGCTAGTAATAATCTTATCCAACACTTTCTTTCCGCCAGTTGGTTTATCAACAACTTGGTGGTGTTTATAAGAGGAGAGAAGAGGAGCTAGATTAGCCTGATTAAAACCTCCAAGTGAAACAAACCAGCATCACAATACTTTGTTGATGAGATGTCAATCGCACACAGAATGTGCTCTGTCATTTGCACTTCGATCAAGTTATCCGATTTTTGAAAGTAGAACACTGCACAAAAAGATAAATGAAAACGATGTTGGCAGGTTTGATCCACATTACTTCCAAGTTTGTAGAGACCGTTATTTCATTGGGTTGAGATGGATTAAAATGATATTTTACAAAAACTCCCAAACCTCCTCGGATTTGGATAACTCTGGACTTGCGAAACATTGCATAGCCCGATATGGCAACGAGTTCCAGGGGTATGTCATGCTTGTCTCAATAAAAGGCACAAACATCAATGTTCCAGTCGAGGATAACAGATGAAAACTTATCAAAATTATTACAGGCAGAGCATGCATTGCACAAAAGGAATGAAGGGAGAGTTATAGTAAACAATGGTTTTGATTATTTGATCTACAGGGAGGTCCCCAACACATGCAAACCTTCCCCCGCACCCCTCACACACACACACACACACACACACACACACACACACACACACACACACACACACACACACACACACACACACACCTTCCAACCAGATTTCTCCCAATGGCAAATTCTCCCTTCTGAACTTGGTGATGACTAATTTACCCACAAATGTTTCTCCCTCTGCTCTAATTGGTTCCTCTGATCATATGCTTGTGAGAGTGAACATCTCTCTGGCTATTCTCAGAGTTGGCTGAACACTGGTGAGTCTGGCAGTTCACTCAGGCAAATTGGCAGGGATTGCAAGCAGCCATCTCTCTTCATGACACGTCTCCCACATTTACTGCCACTGGTGTTAACTCAAGACTGGGAATTCTTTCACAGAAATCTGCTCACTTTCATGCACAGATTCATCCCATCTAACTTCAATTTTCTAACCCTCCTTCCCACCCATGGTACACTGAATCCTGTGGTAAGGCAGTTGCTCTGAAAGAACTTGACTTCTCTTCCTGGAAGGCTAATCCAACTGAAGGCAATATCAATGTATTCCAAAAAGTCCGCAACAAGTGTGTGTCCATACTCAGGAGAGCGAGAAAACAACAGCTGTCCAACCTCAAGAATGAACTTTCAAATTTATCTCCTTCCTCTAAAACCTGGTAGCATCTCTCTCTGGTGTATGCTCCCCCTGCATCCCTTTCCTATCTTCAAATGGCACCACAGCCGACTCCACTCGTGAGAAGGCTGAATGCTTCAATTCTGTGTTTTCTTCCAAATCTTGCCTCCCCCCCAACCCCTCTCTCAGTACCCATCCTTCCCTGTTGTACCCAGCTGCTCATGGACTCTATTTTGCATCTGAGAAGGAGAAGGTTCTTTCAACCCTCGAATTACTCTGCAACTGGACCAGACAGCATCAGCTCACGTGTCCTAAAAACAGCTCTGCTGCTCTTGCACATCCTCTCTCTCTCTCTGCCCTTTTCACGAGGTCATCTTCTGTGTGCATGGAAATCAGCCAACATCACTGCATTACATAAAAAAAGTGCAAAAACAGATCCCCTTAACTGCAGACCTATCAGCTTACTTCCAATCATCAGCAATTTCATGAAAAAAAAAAAAATATATATATATATATATATATATATATATATATATATATATATATATATATATATATATATAATCACAGTTGATAAGAAATCCTTCCTTTTCTCCAACAACCTCGTCTAAGATCACCACTTTGGTTTCAGAGCCAGTCACTCCACCTTGGACATGCTGCTTCTACTCAACCGAGAATGGATGGAATCCCTCAATATCAGACATGAGATCAGGGCAGTCTCTCTGGACATATCTCATGCTTTTGATACAATCTGGCATCCCACCTTACTCTCCAAACCGTCTGCCTGTGGAAACCAAGGCCAACTCCACACATGGCTTCCTGACTTCCTCTACTCTCGGAGCAAACGTGTGGCCCTCAATGGAATCCTTTCATCTCCTGTCCCTTTCAAGGCTGGAGTTCTGCAAATCAGTATTCTGAGCCCAGTCCTATTCCTGAACTTCAAAGGATCTTACTCTGGAAAATCCACTCGATTTGCTGATGACTCCACCCTCTGCCATGACATCAATCATCCTCCAGACAAGTAGGCTGCAGCCTCTTCCCTCTCTTCAAACCTTGAAAAAAAAAATCACGAGATGATAAAACACTTGGAACATGTCTTCCAATCCTGACAATTCTCACACTGTGACATGCGTCTCCAAAACAACCATCTGGCAAACCCTCCTATCTTCTTTCTCTTGAGGAAGTTCAATTATTCAAATTACTGGGTCTCCCTATCAGCTGTGATCTTTCATGGTCAAACCACATTTCAGAGTTGGCCTCCAAAGCCAGCCACAGACTGTGCATCCTCAATCATACAAAGTCCTTTCTTGGCACAGCTGAACTCTTATCCACCAACAAAGCTTTCATCTGCAGCTTCGTGGAACACTGCTCTCCCCTCTGGGTCCCCTGCCTCATCTTGCTCAGCTTGACGCCGTGGAAACCAAGGCCTTCAAGACTTTGGAATCCACGATGAAACTGAATCTACGGGCTTATCACTTTACCATCAAAGACAGAGGAGCGTCGATTATGTATACAAAAAAAAAAAGTGCAAAAGAGTTCTTCAGCAGAATTGACAATGACATAACTCTCCTATGCTTTAGATTCAGGCTAAGATGGTAGTACGAGGAGGGGGCCTTTCATTTCGAGACTAGTTAATGCACGGAATTGTCTCCCTGGAAAGGCAGTGGCAGCAGAAACAGTAGACAAATTTAGATTGGAATTAGATAGGTACCTTAGATAGGTATGGGAGATAGAGGGGTAGAGGGATGTTGGCATGACTTGTTGGTAGTTTTGAGTATGGATGGGTGATTGTGTGCATATGTACAAGGGTCTCAAAAGGACAGTATGTGGTCGGTGTTCTATATTCTTCATCTTAAAAGTAAATCGCCTTCGCCAAATCCCCCTCCCTCCAATATATATATTTTTTAATAATAAAAATAATAAAAACAAACATAAAAACACTTGTCCATTTTAGCTCACCTGGAACATTGTTCAGGGTCCAGGTTTGAATCCCCCAAAATATGTATTTGCCTTTGTCTCCGAAACTACTTGATTGATAAAATCATTTGGTTTAAATACATAGCAGGTTGGTTGAGTGGTTAAACACCTCTAACTGTTGAGGTTGTGTTTGATTCTCATATTTTTATCCTTTAAGGAATTTAAAATATTTAATTATTTAAAAGAATCTCCCAATTGCCATGAATATTTAAAGACTTTGTTCAAAGGGCCTGGGTTTGAATCCAACAACTGTTCTTTTGGCAGTGGGACCTGGACTTCTAATCTAGTTAGCTATTTAACCTGCTTTTTAATTAAAGGGGATGGTGAGATGGCGACGGGGCGGGGCAGGCGAGACCGGTTCAGCTATCTCTGAGCATCACTCAACATGTAAAAAAAAAAAAGTTTTTTGAAAAAAAAAAGTAATAAGTAGTTGTTGCTGCTGTCATTATTGTTTGTGCTTTTTCCATGTACTTCCAGAATTTTTCAGTTGTAACCTATCCAGGACTTTGTGACAATCCTCAAAAGAGCCCTTGGAAACAAAACTTCGAAGAAAACTTCGCAGCTCTATCCATAAAATAATTCTGATGTGAAAGCAACAGGTCACATGATTCTGCTGCAATGTGGGATATACCCATAATGTTGATAGCTTCATATGCCACAGAATCCAGGACAGATGTGAAGCGGCAGCATTACTCCATTGAGAAAGACCTTGTAAACAGTCGCTCCGACTTCAAGGAATAACATGCAACGAAGGAAATGCCCTGTTTGCAGCTGGCATTTGAGACCTGCTTTACTATATGGTGAGCCCAGGAGAGGTTAGCTCATGGCAAGGTGGAAAGTTCACAAAACCAAATCTCTTCCAATGGATTACTATGGAAAGAGATAGGTGGGTTCATTCAATTATCCTTGCAGAATGACAGGGCGAGACTGGCATTTGCCACAATTTCAATAAATGTTCTCTTTGGTAGACCAGCATCAAATATGTTCCCAGATTATGAGAAGAACGGAGCTGAAGTCTGCCTGTCAGTGAGATGGTGATAATGTATGGCAAGATGTGGTTATCTCCAAAAGAGGACGGTTTCCAGAGCATCCAGTTTCCAGGTTGTTTATGTAAACAAGGAAGAAGGCCGAGACCCAGACTCCCTTGGGGCACTCAAGTGTCCACTCAGCAGAGTCTATCGGTAGCAAAACCTTGACTTTCAGAATGAAGGATGCCAGGTATGAAAGCAGCCTTGTGTGCTGCAAGGAACGAGCATGGCAAGCAGACAGGGGAGCCTGCCAAGCTCTGTTAAATGATCACAATGACTCCAGGAGACAGTGCTAATGAGGAGACAACGCACATATATATATATATATATATATATATATATATATATATATATATATATATATATATATATATATATATATTACAACATAATTCTAGGGTGGACATATTGTACAGTATATGGGATTTGCACTTTGGGATCATACCTACAATAGGAACACAAAACGGTCACCTGTTTATTTTTCAGCACACAATGAAGGCTCCTGGTGTTTCACAGGTAGGAGGCTTCATCAATGGGTGTGCCATCCCTCAGCTGGACATTAAATGGTCGTACCAGCTGCCGGTATTAGTTGGAGGACATTAAAGATTCCACGGTGTCCTTCATGGAGACGACGAACGAGCGCCGGCACCCTGGAACAAATTAAAAATGCCCACCCTAACTGCTAGTGGGAGAGGGATGGCAAACCCACGAGCATGACCCTGGCCGAGAAACTGCTTCGGCAGAACCAACACTGTTACATCAAATCAAATGAGCATTGCAGGTGTTACATCTCTCTTTACCAAACAAAACAAAGGTCACCGTAGGCTTGTGGCATGCCAAATGAAGAACTTGGAACGTTTGACACGCTACATGCAGTATTAACACAATGAAGGCTGCTTGATGCAGAGCGCAGCAACTGGACCTCAGTGGGGGTATCATCGACGATAACACAAGCGAGAAGCAGAGACAACAGAAGATGTTCAATCACAATGGGAGATTGTTTCATGGCTTGGAGTTATCACTCGTGGACAACTTCAGCAGCATTTCACAACCACTAAATGTCTGCAAAACCCAATGAATGGGCCAGTACATATCACTGGACAGAAATGGATAATTAAAAATTATTGGAAGACAATAGATTGGAATGCCTTCAGCAAGTGTTTGGTTTACCCAAATGAAGCTTTGAGAACAGCAGTGTCCCAAAGCAAACAATAAAGGATTTATTAACACTGTACACAGGGTTTTTTTTTCTTTCTTTACAAGACAAGTGGCATCGATACCTGTACTTCACAGTTGGAACATCTACGCCCCTTTTCTCAGGACAAATGCAAAAGCAAAATACATAATTATACACATTGCATTTGACCGTTACAATATCATCATTTATAATGAAGGCAAATTACACAAGGAAGGCGTAGAGGCAAGAGGAAATTGTAAAACCTCACCCTTTACTCACACACCTGTTAGGTCACATGAAGGAATCGGTCTCTTTCCCTTCTCTCAACTCCTTCCTGCCCTCCTCCCATCCACACTCTTATTTATGTAATAGGTAGATGGGTAAGTAATTTGCTTACCACTTCACTGTCAATTTTTTTGCCAACAATAAAATGCATTTGTTGACCAGAGTAAGCACGCACAAACCTCCCCCCAATTTCCTTTCACCATGGGGCAGTTTTAGAGGCAATTGCACCGATTCATACATTACATCCACAAACGAAGTTTAACTTTGGACATTCAAATAATATACACCAAAAGAGTGTGTACAGATTGTAACATTTCAGCAAAGCCCATCTCAGTTTAATAGGTACAAATACTTGCTTAACCACTGCCTCCTCCCCTCCCCAGCCATAGTCTTTCCTCTTAAACCAATATCCACGGGGTGAAGTGTGCCTGGGCCGATAGGATAGGTTTTGTAGACCAATTGCACTTACTGATAATCGAGGTGACCGACAAATTATGGATGTCTTGACCACCCAGGTATACTCTCCTGTCCCTCTCAAAAATAAACTTTAAGCAAAGACAAATTACAGGAGGTTGGCAGAATATATATATATATATATATATATATATATATATATATATATATATATATATATATATATATATATATATATATATATATATATATATATATATATATTTTTTTTTTATGTTCCACATACGATATGGTACTTACTTTCAGGGAACTGTTCGAAAAAAAAAAATAACAAAGTATATGTATGTGTGTGTGTCATTATATATATATATATATATATATATATATATATATATATATATATATATATATATATATATATATATATATATATATATATATATATATAAAATCACACACACAAACACACAATAAATAATTGGTGGAGCTTCTTGCTGCTCATTTTTATGTTATCGCATTGGATCCAGTTCACCACTTTCACGACGAATAAACACATTGGCAAGTATCTGTAAAACTTTGAAGGAAGGCATCAGCAAAGGTCATCAGGCAGTGGCATTCTTGCAAAGTACGCGTTTCATGTTAACAAAGCTCAAATGTAGTTTTGCAACACAATTGATAATGTTCTTCAAGAGCAGTGTAACCATGGCCTCATGACTACAATAAATTATTCTCTCTTCACACTTGCTCACTGTCTGTTGCATCCCCGGCCGGTTCCAGTACACCATGTCCAGTCGCTTCATCGTCAGTCCTCACCATGCCCAATTCCTCCTTCCTCTCTCCCTCGGAATTCAAGACACCATGAACATTGCCATTCGTTTCTCGAACTTCCAACCGTCGCTCTTTTTCCAGCATTAATTTTTCACTCGTCTGCATTCCATCCCAGCTTCCACTTGCAGCGCACTCCCGCTGTTCTCCAACCGCGTTTCCATATTCATTGGCAATGGTTCCTTCAACCGCAGCAGGAAAACCAAGTTCTTCTCTCGCCAAAGCCTGCTCGACCACTCTCTGCTCTGGGTCTTCCCCACCAAAACGCTCGTTGAGGTTGTTGTTCGTCGGCCCAATATCGGACTCCGTTCCAGGCTTGTGGACACGCTGATGACACATTGGGCAGGTGTCCTGCAAGCACAAGACAAACCTTAACGCATGTTCTCAATCAGCAATCCAGATGAAAATAAATAAATACATACTGGGCAGCATTTTCTTTTTTAAACGAAAGCAAAAGGTGAGTGCTCAAGCAAACTTGGACTGAAGACAATTATACTATATAAAAAAAGAGTTGATAGAACACCTTACCTCACGCAGTCTTGGGGGGGGGGGGGTGAGGAACTCCGGCGGGGTCGGTGCGAACGACAAATTTGAATGCTCAAGATGACGTTAAATGTTGTAATATTCTGTCCAAGTACTGCTAAATGGAAGGGTTTTGAAAGTGCCAAAAAGGCGATTCAAGAACGCAATTTAATTTAAATAAAAATATTTCAAAGGTTGTTGGGGGGAGGGAGGGGAACAAAAACAAACAACAAAAAAGAACATTCCAGAGGTTTACCGCTGTCTTTTACACCACCTTATTTAACACGTTACATTAGTTATTCATGCCTGTTTGTGTTCATCATGATGTCCTTTAGAAAAATGACGTTTCCTGTTTGGAATGATTTTTCAATCTTGTTTGATTGCCAGACAGGCAGACAGACTAAAAAAAAATATTCTCTCACTCCTCTGCGCATGCACGCTCAAAGTCGAGATTACGTACAATTTGCCAAATTCAGAGCCAAAGCACTGCAAAGCTCCAAGTTTATTTTCTGATTTGTGTTCAAAATATAACATTCAATTGAAATCAAGTTGTTCCTTGATATGATCATAAACTGACATTTGTAGAGAGACAGACAAACAACGTGAACCAATCGCTTAACCCTACTAACCACTTCCTGACGAAGCAGGTAATGTGGGTGTGAAATGGAAAACATGTTGGTTGACACCATTTTCTTGCATTCCAAGTTAAATATGTCCTGATTAAACAATGAACAGATCCTTCTTGAGTAGAGTAATCCCTTGATATGCGGAAGGGTTATGTTCCTTAAAATATTTCCATACATCCAATCTAATTATCCCAGATACTCCAATTCTACAAGTGGAGATAGGCTCCTACAGAACAAAATTTAAATTCTACAAGGTTCGAAAATAAAAACAAAAAACACAATAATGCAACAAACTTTATTAAAATACTATGTCTTAAGACTGAGGAGTGGTGGGCTGAGTGGTAGCAGGGCCACCCACATCCTCTGAAGAGGAGGATGGAGCATAAATCACAGAACGATGACCACAAGGGGAAGTGACTCCGACGGAGTTAGTTTTCAGATTTTTTTATGCTTCAATAATGTTTTGCGGAATGAAGGGGTTTACGGTGGCCGGAGTGCAAATCCTGCCACCAACCTCTTAATTAAGAAGTGACCCAACTGCAGGAGGACGTCCGCAGACACAGTTGGGCACTAGATATGGATGGCCGTTGGCTCACAAGGAGCTCGTCCACCCTTTGACAGGTTTTGTTTTTAATCCTGCTGGGTGTCCATATCCAAACACCCTCCTCACCAGGAAACCTGGTGGGGGAGACGGTTTAGTCGCCGACAACCCGACCGTGGAACAGGTTAGCACAGGTTTACATGATACATGTAGCAGGTCATAGATCTGATCTGGCCAGACCTGACAAGAGTTCTTCACGCTCCCAAATAAACAATATTTGTTCTTGAACATTATTGTGAAAAGGAAAGTGTTTTACTTACTTGGATAACATTTACTCTTGAAAAGCATCGCACAAAAGGTGAAAAAAAAACCGTGATTGTTTTTCATTCAAACGCATAATGGAAATCATCTTCACCCAGCATCGAGTGCTAACCAAGATGGTGTCCGGTAGCTTCACTGGGCTAGCTCTGCGTTGTGAATGTCAATGAGCATTCTATTCATTTTCAGTTCAGTGGTGGTAATCCACATAGTAGACTGAGACAAAAGCCAGGATTGAGAGGGGACGTGGTAGAATGTACTAGAAATCGAATTTAATAACATACTGTAGATGGATTAAATCCATACCACAATATGTGAAACAAGGATTTTATTAGTTACAAAAAAAAAAAAAACATTGCAGAAAAAAGAAAAAAATTTTTTAAAGAAAAATGTAAAAACAGAGGGATGAAATCTCAAAACAAAAAAAAAACAAACAAAAAAAAAACAATCAAACAAGGTAGGAATGGCAACATTACGATTCCACAATGCTCGTATGGTTTACCATTATGACATTTATTGTCGGAATGTGATGCATGAAGAAGAACGAAGAAGAATGAAGAATGACATCACACTACAATGCCACAATACGAAACAATTCTCCTCTGCTTTAGCACCACGATAGCTTTTGATGTTGTTCCATCACAAACCCACAACAAAAGTAAAATGTCAAAATATGTTGCGATGGAAATCCATGAGGATTGTGGTGTCATTCCTACCTTGTTTGATTGGGTTTTTCTTTTGAGATTTCAGCCCTCTGTTTTTACATTTTTCTTTCAAATTTTTTTTGGTAAAATGTATTTATATTTGTTGAGATGCAAAATTTATGTTACAGCGATTCTTACTTCCACATGTCGAAAGTTAATCCCCAATTACTCCTTTCCATTATGCAATTTTCTGTATATTGAGCATCCATATAATGAGGGATTACTGTACTATACATCTTTCCATTACCGTGCAGGTAAAGAAAATAGGTAAGAAAGCCTACCTGAACGTAAAGCCACTTGCGCAGACAGAGTGCATGGAAGTAGTGATTGCAGGGTGTACGGCGGGCTGAGATGGTAAACTCCTGGTAGCAGATTGAACATACATCCCCAATCTCCCGGAGCTCTTTACCCGTCAACTCAGGAAGCAAACCAATCTTGCGCACGGCTGTCCGGCGATTCATGAACGTTTTCCATCCACTCTTGGCCTGTGAAAAAGCAGGAGACAAAACAACTGACACATCAATAATTATATATATTATTTATGTATGTATATATTTATGAATGTATGGATGTATAAACTCTACCAGTCAAAAGTTTTAGAACACCCCCATTTTTCAGTTTTTACTGAAATTTAAGCAGTTCAAGTCCAGTGAATAACCTGAAATGGAGCAAAGCTAAGCGGTAAACTGCCAGAGGTTAAAAAAAAGTTAAGGTTACCAAAAACTGAAAAATAATGTAAATTTCAGAGTTGTTAAAAAAGGCCCTTTTCAGGGAACAAGTAATGGGTTAGCAACTGCAGCTGTTCTTCAGCAATGGAAGTAAATTAAGCCTTGAAAGTTGATGCAAACAATTCCTACAGGTTCCCAACTTTTGTTGATAAGTTACAAACCCTCTGTCTGTATAAAAGCGGTGTTGGAACAGACTGTGTTGCTACATCCTCTGAAGCAATATTTGGACAATATTGCACTGCAGGAAATAGTATATTACTACCATAATAGTGAGAAAAAGGCAATTAACAAAGGAAAACAGACAGACAATTATAATCCTTAAAAGTGTAGATCTTTCCTTTTGAGAAATTGCAAAAAAGCCAATGTGTCAGTGAGTACAGTTTCCAGCACCATCAAAAGGCACTTGGAAACTGGAGGAAACTCTGACAAGAAGAGGACTGGCAGACCCAAAGCCACAACACAAGCAGAAGACAAGTTTCTGAGAGTCAACAGCTTGTGTAATCGGCGGCTCACAGGACAGCAGCTTCAAGCACAGCTTTACACTGGTCGAAGTAAGGAAGTCTCAGTTTCAACTGTGAAGAGAATACTTCGAGCTGCAGGTTTGACTGGTCGAGTGGCAGTAAGAAAGCCATTGCCAAGATTGCAAAATAAGTAAAAGAGGCTTGCCTGGGTCATGAAGCACCGCCAGTGGACTACTGAAAACTGGAAGAAGGTCTTATGGACCGATGAATCAAAATTTGAAATCTTTGGTTCATCACGCAGGGTTTTTGTACGCGGTCGAGTAGGCGAAAGGATGGTTCCCCAGTGTGTGACACCAACTGTCAAACATGGAGGAGGAAGCGTGATGATCTGGGGCTCTGATGCTGGATCCAGAGTCGGCGACTTGCACAGAGTGACTGGCACCCTGAACCAAAAGGGCTACCACAGCATTTTGCAGCACCATGCATTACCCTCTGGTCTATGGCCTAGTTGGTCAGGGGTTCATCCTACAGCAAGATAACAACTCAAAACGTACCTCCAGGCTATGTCAGAACTACCGAAGAATAAAAGAACAAGACGGTCGGCTTCAAATCATGGGATGGCGAGCACAGTCTCCAGACTTAAACCCCATCGAGCTGGTTTGGGATGAACTGGACAGAAGGGTGAAAGCAAAGCCACCTACAAATGCTACACATTTGTGGGAACTTGTGCAACAGTGTCAGGAAGAACTTTCCGAACAATATTTGATTTCCATTGCAGAAAGAACGCCACGAGTATGTTCGACTGTTATATCTGCAAAAGGTGGCTACTTTGACGAGTCAAAAATGTAGATTAAATTTTGTTCAACAAAACGATTCCACGATTTCTTTTTAACCTCCGCCATCGAAGATCGGAGGTTACTGTTTTCACCCCTTTGTTTGTTTGTTTGTGAACAGTATTACGGAAAAACTCCTTGACGGATTTCGACGAAACTTGGTGGGGGGATTAGGTATGGTCCAAGGATCATGCCATTAGATTTTGGACTTGGTCCAAAATCCAATATGGCCGCTATGGCGGTCATTTGAAAAAAAATATTTGAATATTTTTTTTTTGCATTTCTACATGTTTTAAGTGATTTCTAACCACCCCCCCCCCCCCAAAAAAAAATTGTTAGAGAGAAAAAAAAAATTTGCAACTTTTTTTCAACAAAATTGATTTTTTTTTTTTTTTGCATTTCTACGCGCTATAAGTGATTTCCAACAAAAAACATGCCAAAATTATAATTGCAGCTGATTTTGGAACTTCAGGTGGATATACCCATGTAAAATCAATTTCTGTCTCAAGGAATCTAGTTATGATGAATGAATTGAGTATGTAAAAGTTAAAAGTAAAAGGGAAAGTTGCAAACTATAACTCTGTGAGCACTGTTGATGTCAAATGGAATGAATAGGATATCAGGTTCACTTGAGTGACCTAGCAGTATTGGCGGCGGAGGTTTTGCACTCTACCGAGTGCTCCCCCTCTAGTTTTATCTGCAATTGTTTATTTGTTTTGTGCTTTAATTTCAGAGTACATTGAAGCATTAAACTGCTTAAATTTCAGTGAAAACTGCAAAAATGGGGGTGTTCAGACTTTTGACTGGTGGAGTGTGTGCACACACACACACACACGACATCCGATTAAGATCGCGTTTTTTCAACTTGAGTAAACCATCAAGAAGATTGATGCTTAGAACTGCAGCAAAAAAAAAAATATATATATATATATATATATATATATTTTCAACCTGGGAGGGCACCACAGCAGCATTGGGCTAAATTCTCATTTTTTTGTTTGAGGTCAGTTTCTCCAGTCTCACGGTTCCTTTGTTCTACGATTGTCCAATGCGTGCACGCACACACACACACGCACGTGGGGAGGGGGGATTCTTTTTGTGTCCACGACCTCATTGACCATGGGTAGCCACAGTATATATGCAAAACATGGTGCAGATTGGTCAAGGGGTACGGAATTGTAAAGAAATCAAAGAAAAGGACGTGCACACACACACTTTGTTACTTGTAAGTTTCTAAATACCTGGTCCAATTTCCCCGAAAATTGCTGTATCACATATTGTTTTCACAAGTGGAAGGCTGACGTCACAATAAAAAAACTTAATTCTCAAGCAAAATGATGTAAAAATATGAAATAACGGAGCTTTGGGGGTTCGAGCATTGTACGTCAGAAGTCTCCTTTAGTGGGCAGAGGGGCGGACCTCGGCTTGCACCTCCATGTTTGAAGGTAGTGGCTCTGTCAGGAATCAAACCAATTACATTTGACATCGATATTCCATATAAGCCTATAGAATAGGAATCATACAAAAGGTCAATAGTCTCTGTGGGACTACACCAAGTGTAACAAGTGGGCAAACTATCCTTTCTGACCTTAAACAAGGAAATCAGGAAACCATTTCACCCATCATTGAAATGTTGCACTCCATAGATAACACTGGTCAACAACAAATTTGTTGTCTGCATTTTTTAAGCTGATTTAGGACGAATCTTATGCGCTGAATCCAAAACTCACATTAGTTTTGTTCAATCAGGTCAAGTTTTTGAGATATGGCCACATGTCGTTTTTTACATTTTTGTTCACATGTACGCATGTGTGGAGCATTTTAGAAGAAGTTGGTGGGGGTAAAATGTCATGTCAAATAATTGTTTTGATTGGAAATAATTATTTTAATGACAAGAAGTATTCAGGTACGATAGTTCTGGGTGATTATGTCGAAAAGGGATCAGTTTGAAGTCATAAAACCTCAAAATCTTCCAAAAATTGGTGAGGCAAAGCATAAATTGTGATGCAATTCCAGTGCCTATCTTCGGCGAACTTCCTGACATTAGTGACGAAGATGCCTCCAGTGTTGAAGGACATGAAGAAGAAGAAGTGGTTCTTGAAGATGATGCTCCACATCCATTTTCCCAAAAGGAGTTGAATGATCTAGTTCGCGACCTCAGCTTGTCAAAGGACTCTGCCGAACTGTTGGCATCCTGATTGAAGGAAAAAAACCTCCTCTCTGACAGTGCTCGCATCAGCTTCTTCCGCAACAGGCATCAAGAGTACCTCCGTTTTTTTCTCTGAAGAGAAGGACGGTGTACTGTGCTGATATTGCGCAGCTTCTGCTCAAGCTTGGAGTGCCACAGTACGAACCCAAAGATTGGAGACTGTTCATTGACAGCAGCAAGCGATCACCGAAATGTGTTCTGCTACACAACGGCAACCAGTTTGCCTCTGTACCCATCGCTCACTCGACTACACTGAAGGAGAAGTATGAAGCGGTGAAGTACGTGCTGGAGAAAATTGGTTATGATCAGCATAAGTGGTTTATTTGTGTTGACCTGAAGATGGTGAACTTTTTGTTAGGACAACAGTCTGGCTTCACCAAGTACCCATGTTTTCTGTGCATGTGGGATAGTAGGGACCGTGCTCAGCATTACACGAAGAAGGACTGGCCTGTGCGGGAGGAATTGGTGCCATGCAAAGAAAGGAACGTCATCAACGACCCTCTGGTGGACAGAGACAGAATACTCTTCCCACCGCTGCACATCAAGCTCGGCTTAATCAAGCAGTTCACCAAGGCTCTGGACAAAGATGGTGACTGCTTCACTTACTTGTGCCAGGCTTTTCCAGGATTGACCATGGAGAAGTTGAAAGCTGGCATCTTTGATGGTTCTCAGATCCGTCAGCTCATCAGAGATCCAGAGTTCAAAAACTCAATGAACGAAGTGGAACTGGAAGCGTGGAAGACATTTGTTTCGGTAGTGAAGAACTTTCTTGGCAACAATAAGGCCAGAAACTACGCAGAACTTGTCAACAACATGCTGACTGCTTTCAGAAACCTGAGCTGCAACATGAGCATCAAGATGCACTACCTATTTTCACATATGAACCGGTTTCCTGAGAACCTGGGTTCAATGAGTGACGAGCAGGGGGAGAGATTCCATCAGGACATGAAGGAGATGGAGACCAGGTATCAGGGTCGCTGGGACGCAGTCATGATGGCTGACTACTGTTGGAATCTGAAGAGAGACCTCCCTGCCGCTGAACATTCCAGGAGTTCGAAGAAACGGAAGTTCAAGCCCTGAAGTTTGAACAGTGGTGACGCAACATGCAATTTACTTGTACTTACCTTTATCAATGCCCACCATTCAGATGACAGTAATCGATGTTTCTATCATGTAATCAATAAATGTTGTTGGCAAAACATTTTTTTTTTCTTAAAAACATGTTTAGGATGATATGTGTTGACAAAAATCAGCTGATAATGCCACAAAAATGTAATTGATTTTGTCACAAGATCTGATTTTTTCAAATCAACTTAGCACAAAAACCTGACCTGATGGAGAGAAATGGATGCCATTTCCTGATTCAGCAGTGCCAGAATACCCTAATTCACTTGTAGAAATCTAGACAATATTCAGAAAGTAAAAAATTGTTGACCAGTGTAATTATTCTTTTTAACATCATAAACAACAATCTTTCAAAGTCTAAATTACCCTTTGTGACGAATAGAGTAAGTGTTGAAATAAATATATATATATATATATATATATATATAGTTATGAAGGTGATGCGATTATATATTCTTAGGCAGGGTCAGGAGGTTCAATATTAAAGGTAACAAAGGTCAGCCGATGAAAATAACGGTCAAGTGGTACAAAACTGTATATATATATACATATATATATATATATATATATATATAATTTTTACAAGGGTGTACACAACATGAAGTAAAGTTACAATTTCCAGAATGACCTTCACTTGAACATTGCAAGTTATAACTTTCATCAAAGACTGATCAACTGTTGCAATCACCTGCAGGTAAATGTTGAAATAGGCATGAAGGCACATCATAAGTGCACGGATCTTGCTGCTACCGTATTCAAAACACATGGTGTATGCACCGTTCCCAAACATGACCACACCGAACATGAATTCCACCACGCTGCCAGTTGAACGTACGTAGTACACGTAGTCATCGAGACGCTCCCAAAGTGTGCTGTAGAAGCCATCGATGATAAAGAGTCCATAGACAGTAAGAGACACGACAACCTTCAAGCAAAGCTCGATGCAGAATGCGACAATGGCAAAGAGCCACGTGCCAAACGGTGAACGCTGCCACAGAAGCACAATAAGCAAGAGAGGAGCAATAGAGAGTCCCAGGGAAATCCCAACGGCTGGACAGTGTCGACGGATCGGCAGGAGGTGCGTCGTCCCTAACTGCATGAGCACCGGGTCCGCCATACTATGAATGAAGTGCAGCACAGCGGTGAGTAACAGACAAAGGTTTCGGCTCAATCGGATGAGCCTCTCGTCGGGCGCAAGACCACTGAGGCCCGTCTGGAGGGCGAGTAAGAAGAAGAGTACTGGAGCCACAAAGCCCAGGCGCCTGTCCTCATCATCTTGGGAACCGATGAAGGCGAGCACCGCTAGACCAAGATAGCGTGCGAGCGACGAGATAACCGCAGACATGCCAAGCACCGTAATGGTCGAGTCACAGCCGCTGATCAGCAGGTTACAGAGGACGTCCCAGGTTCCTGCTGGATCCAAGGTCGTGTCCACGTCACCAGTTTCGCCGACGACGTACAGCAAAAGGATCGCCTGCGTTGCGAATCGCGTCAACCAGAACACTCGCAAAATGTCCGGCACATGGATACGCTTCCACGTATCTTCAACGAGCACCTGCAACCCATATTGCTGATACATGTGACGTAGCACTAGGAACGTGTACTTGGCAGTGTATTCAAACCAGCGCACGTTGTTTAGGAGCCGGTACAGGAGAATACAGGGTGCAGGAAGGGACGACACTAGCGCCAGCCAGCTTTGCACTTCACTAGAAAGACCCAAGGCAAGGCCGGCAGGGGACAAGATGCAGGCAGGTAGCAGCACCAACACAAAACGACCACGGAGGCGCAGCGCTGAGCAGAATGCGATGCTCAGGCAAAGCTGCAAAGCGGCTGAAGCGAGAACGAAGGAAGCGCAGCTGTGGCAAAGACTGTGGAGCTCGGCTGTGACAGGCTTTTGCCAACGGCTCTCAGAAGTGATGGGAAAAGGCATCGAGGATACGAAGGAACCATAATGGTGGAAAGCGGCTGACAGGACGCAGAATACAGCGGCGGCGATGAAGGCGTACAAGCGGAATAGCATGGGCCGTGAGAGCACGAGGATGCACAGAGCCAGGAGCACACCTGTGGAGGAGAAATAATAAAATCGGTAAGTCAGTAAATAAATAAAAATAAATGAATATAAGTAAATAAATAAATAAATAAAAAGAAATGAATATAAGTAAGTAAATAAATATAAGTAAATAAATAAATACAAGTAAATAAATAAATAAAAATAAATGAATATAAGTAAATAAATAACTAAAAATAAATGAGTATAAGTAAATAAGTAAGTAAATAAATAAATGAATACAAGTAAATAAATATAAGTAAATAAATAAATAAAAGTAAGTAAATAAATAAGTGAATAAATAAATATAAGTAAATAAATAAATGAATAAATGCAAGTAAATAAGTAAACAAACAAACAAATAAATAAACAAACAACGCACTCATGTTAACAAATATGACACTCAAATAAACACATTCGAAGATAAACACTTCGGTTGAACCCACCTAAGAGGCGAGTGCAGGTGCGGTTCTCTCCGGGAGTATTCAGCAACAGGTCCACAGCGTAGACGCTTGGAACACGGAGCGAAACATCGAGCACAGCTCGCAAAAGGGGGCCTAGGCCGTGAGAGGCCATAGCGCGTTGGTTAACGAGCGATCCCTGTTCAGGGGCACGGAAACGGACTGGAGCACCAAATCCCTCCGAAATTAGACTGGGCCGAGTCGAGTGTCGACACTTTCCAACTCCACCCCGTCACCGCTCCTCTGATTGGACAATTGAAAACTCGGAAGTTACCGCTCCTCTGATTGGTCAATTGAAGACTCGGAAGTTACCGCTCCTCTGATTGGACAATTGAAGACTCGGAAGTGACGTTTCCGCCGTTGCGGTCATTCTGTGCGAAAACGATGATTGGTTGATAGGTTGTTGTCGTTGTTTCTTGCTCTTGTTGTTGTAATAGTTGTTGTTATTAATTTTTTTCTCTTTTATAAATACGAAAGATGATATTGAGGATAAACCAGAGAATTTCACCTTTTCCAATATAAATCCACAGCACTGACGTGAAATATACTTTTTTGTGAAAAAGAACATTAGGGAGTTTTAAACATCCAAACGGGAAGGAAACCTGCTGTGTGTGTTCAGTTACCAAGCAGCTATAGCTAGCGCTTGCTAAGCCAGCCGTTCCTTCTCAACTGTTTCGAACGGAGTGCTTGCTTGAGTTCTTAAACCGCTTGGCGAGCGCTCTCCAAGAACTTGGTAAGTGAACACACACATCGGGCTCGAGTGCACACCGGGACCTGAAGTCTCGGCCATCCTGTCAGTCCATCATTCTCTCTGAATAATTATATTTTAAAACCGAAACCACAGCACAGATGTGAAGCAGCAGCACAAATACAACGGTCAAGCAGAGATTGTACAAACGCTGACGAAAAACAAGCTCAAATGAGCTAAGATCCTCGTCCTCTTAATGATGACGTCATAAAAACGAACATGACGTCATTGTGATGTTTCAGGTTTGCGATAAATTATCTGTGCTAATGCCCGGCTTGATTCCCGCAAACAAAATTCAAACAGCTTGCCTAGTTTCGGAGATCATGGTATAGGCGATTTCCATTAGCGGCGATATTATGACGTCAACTTTTTTTCTCGGAAGAATTTACAAAATCGGAGATGGTTCCTGCCTGCGCGTGGGCTTTCTGCATATACATGGCAAGTTTCACGAATATCCGATGAAAACTCTGGGTTGTGAAACAAAAAAAGTCAAAAAATAGGAATGACGTCATAAAAATTGATATGACGTCATAGTATCATATGTGCGGTAATTCATCTCTGCTAATGCCCTGTTCGATTCCCGCAAACAGAATTCAAAAAGCTTGCCAAGTTTCGGAGATAATGTCTGGCGATTTCCATTTGAGGAGATATTTTGACGTCATAACTTTTTTTCTCGGAGGAATTTCCAAAATCGGAGATCGTTACTGTCTGCGCAGGGTATTTTTACATATGCATGTCAAGTTTCAGGAAGTTTCGATGAAAACTGTAGGCTGTAAAACAAAAAAGTCCACAAGAACAACAACGTGAGTCAGACTTAGAGATCCTCCACGAGGATCTAAAAATTCCAAAGAAATCCACATTTAATATTACATGAAAAAAGAAATAAAAGGTACCAACAGCAGGAATGGTAGGTGGCTGAGCTATGGGTCCCCGTGATGGATCCCCGTGCAGTGGTTGTTATTATCTCCCCACCGAAGGGAGACGGGGTGATGTTTTCACCTGTGTCAGTCTGTCTTTGTGCATTTGTCTTGCCTGTCTGTGTCGCACGTCTCAAAAAGTTGTGGACGGATTCGGACGAAACTTGGTGGACAGTTTGGTTCGTTCTCTCTCTCTGCATCATTGGTTGGGACACGGCTATGCCGCTGATGCAGTGTCCCCCTTACCAGTACACTGGTACTCATTTTGCCGAACTCGGAAGGATGACAGGCTGAGTCAACCTCCTGGTGTGTTTTTTTAATTCAGCGGCAAACGGGGCTTGAACTCAGGACCCTCGGACTCAAGGACCCCAAGCCGCCACCCTAACCACTAAGCCAACACCAGGCCTGGTTGTGTGACTAAAACAAGCCGATTCGATTTTTGGTTCAGGTCCAGATCCAGATGAGGCCAATCAGTGGGATACAAACCGTAAACTGTTCAGCCTGGTGGAGGGATGCGCTCTACCGAGTGCCCTTCCAATCTGCGAGTCTCGATTATTAAATGTTGAATGTGCTGTCTGTGCTTGTTCTTTCCTCACCCCACAACCGAGTTCACCCCACCACCAACAAAGTATTAATTTAATCTAATGCCAGGAGTTCAATAATAACATGGAAGAGCTTGAAGCTAAAGTACTTATAGTGAGGAGTGTCATGGAGTACGGTATCACTCAATATCAGGGGATGATACGGGGGGGGGGGGGGAAAAACATGTGTACACAATGATATGCTCATAAACTGCTATCAAATGAAGTCATAAGCATTTAAAAATGTTGTAATCTGCAATATGAAGGAAGCAAGAGAAACGCCGCAACGCCAAGGAGCATCAAGAGCGATCCCTTTAATCCATCACTCCAGCCTCCAACCACTCCTCCTCCCTCCGCATGATGTCATGCCCGTCATCCACAGCACACGTGATACAGTGTATTCGATATGTACAATGAGGCTAAATACCACAAAAAGCCATACCTTTTATTTTCGAGCATTTTCTCAACCACCAAGATTTATAGGACTCCAGGATACATCGCTAAAGTACCAAAAGGAGAGATCGTTAAAACGCAAATTTGTACTCCTTCTTATTCCTCTTGTTCTTCTGCTTCTTCAACTCTCAAAACAATGTTAAACTGTAGCCCAACCTACCTCAATAACTGCTGAAGCCATGATGGTGATTCCAGCGCAAGGAAGTTACTTTGTCTCTGGGCTAGTGCACGCAACCCCAAATTTAAAAATATATCAAACATTTTGTTTAGCTGTGTGCAGGATATCCCAAAAAGTTGTGGATGGATTCAGATGAAATGTGGTGGGCAGGTTAGGTGTGTGGCAAGGATTAAATGATTCGATTTTGGTGAAGATCCGGATCCGGATCCGACTACAACAATTTTTAAAACCGCGGCTATGCAATGGCACAAGACTGATGGTTAAGAAGCTTATGCCACATGTAATCGAAGCTACTATTCTCACTGGGTGCGCCAAAGGAGAGGATGCAATTATACCTAGAATTCCACTCATACCAACAGATGTGCCCTTACGATTTCGGAGACTTTAGTTTCCAGTATGCCTAAGTTTTGCCACGTCCATCAATAAATCCCAAGGGCAAACATTGACAAAGTTGCTGGACTGTATCTTGAGGAATCCTGTTTTGCTCATGGACAATTTTATGGAGGATACTCAAGAGATGGAAGTTCCAAAAATCTCTTATTTCTGCCCCTACTGGAAAAACTGGAAAAAACCAAAAACATTGTGTATCCTGAGGTGCTGACATGACAGTGTTCAGAATTCCCAAGGCTATGCTGGGTACAGATCTAATATCATATAAGCTGGGGCTCATCGCAACTATAATCCAAGTGAGTACAAATTTTATATATATATATATATATATATATATATATATATATATATATATATATATATATATATATATATCAATCATGTTTCATGGAACTTAATATCATTTCTTTATCGCTGCATGTATTGCTCCTGGCCAGTTCCAGTATTTGGATGTGCGGGTTTCCTCTGGGCACACCAGTTTCCACACGTTTTAAGAATTATTTTATTTCCATGGGTTGTTTACCTCCCAACACTCCGATTTCCACTCATTTTGGAATTAAAGAATTTCAAGAAGAAAATATAAAATATGAAGTTCAAAAATAGTTTCAAATGAAATAAAACTGTTTTTACTTTCACTTAATCCTGTGTTCTTATTTAATATCCATGAATTAGCTATATCTCATTTACACAATTAAATTAGGAAATATACTATTCCATTGAGCACGTATCTGTAGCACAGTGCATTACACACCAGACTGCGACAAACGTAGTGGAAAACCGTTTCATTTCTTACATGAAAGAAAACTTTTCACAAAAATCCAAGTGTTTTATTGAACCGAATATGCCTTCATTAAGAACAATTCTAGGCCATTGATAGCTACTTTTCAGCCTGGGCATTGCCAGGTATTCTGCTAGTATATATATATATATATATATATATATATATATATATATATATATATATATATATATATATATATATATATATATATATATATATATATATATATATTATATATATATATATATATATATATATATATATATATATATATATATATATATATATATTGTTGCAGTTCTAGAAACTGCATCCCTCCAACACCAATGGCAGCCAACATAGAGTGGTCCCCAGACAGTTATTTCATTAATGTACGTTCAGATAGTCCCTTCCTTCTTGTCTAGTGGGTCGAACTAGACAAGAAGTGTGTTGTGTAAATCTCATAGTTTGGTCTGATGAAATCTCTGAACTCATTTCTATTCTTTTTTTTCTCCATTCATGAGGTAAATCCAAGCAAAGGGGTCCTCGCGTGAGCCAGCAGGTGCTATGCTCGGACACCCATTTGTAAAAACCACGGCCGCACCCTTCTCGTGTGCACTCCCCCGATCCCCGTTGGACACAGTGTACTATACCAAAGCGTCGCTTCCAACACAGAGGCCTCAGCCCAGTGACTGTCAGACAGACAACAATTATATGGTCAACATCAGTTAAACATCAAATGAAGCCACCTATCCGTATTTCGGGCATATTTGCCCTTATCAGGATGGTATACCGATTAAATACCTAAGCAATGATGACCACATTCGTCGTTTATACATCAGATGCACCTCCTGATTGTAATGGTGAGCATCACCGCGGATTATGTCTCACATGGAAAAACCACATAATCTGCACAAAGCAACCATCTGTCTGCCACCCAGGTGATTGTTCCTGCTAATGCAAACTATTCAACCAGAAGGCACGTGATACGATTGATCGGCAGGCAAATCGAAACAAGTGGAGTGTGACGTCCACTCCCCCGATCTCCACGGGACGTAGTCCTACACCAAAGTACATAGTCGTGGATATAGTACTGTCGGATTACACACAATGTGTAAGCATACCCCGCAAGTTGTTATTATATATAGACTCATCATTGACTGGACTCTGGAGTGAACAAATGTATAAATTATAATTGCAAATTTATTCTTATTTTACTCCATCCTGATGCCTGAGAATATTTTGATATTGAACTCCAGCATGGAGGTAAACAGAGATTTAGGGCACTTCATCAATCCCACAGATGTTCGATGAACTCCATAGGGGATAAAAAGGGGACCAATGGGAAGTCCTTTAATATGACTGCACTCCTTTGTCCAGAGTAAGTCTTTAGAACCTATTTAGTAAATTATTTGATGTGAATTACCTTCATGATTTGGAATTGGTGGTCTTTTACGCATCTTTTTCCCTACAACCTTCCAGATCAATGTCTTACTGAAGTTGAAAACAATTGTGGAGAACCAGAGAGTGTCTCTCAATTTGCAGAAAGATAGCTGCCTCAAGCAAAAGTGTTAGTGCAGAGGAAGCGAAGACATCCTTCCAATGCTTGTGCATTGCTGAGGAATAACTGGTGGAACGGTGCCAAAGGCTTGTGGAAGATGTCGTTTTACAAAAGTAAATGGCGATTGTTCCTGGTTTCTTTTTCCACAAGCAAAAATTAGAATTTTTACATTTATAAAAATAGCCACTTCAAACTATAATCTGTTTTCATAAGTTATTTTATTAATAAGTCCATGTGTATGTTCATTTTTTTTTGTTTTCCTGTAAAGAGTGCAGTCTTGATGTTTTGATACTCAAACATCATTGTGTATTTTCAGGTTTGCTACCTGAGCACCCTTGGTGGCTACTGTGTTTGTGATGATATCTGACAAATACTAAGGAAGCTGAGTTCCAACAGCCTGTGGTCATGCTATAGACTGAAAGGGGGGGAATGACAAGCACATTTTCCAACACTTACCTGCAAGGTGTAAATCAGTAATTATGACACATTAAATATTCAATCCTCTTAATAGTTGGTAGGAACCAGGCAAGAGAGAAATGCATCATCTATGCCACCGCATGCTTACCCACCCCTCCCCTCTCCCCTCACGCTTTGGGGAAGAGGAAAAAGCTTTGGTTGCTTTACGGCCAAGGTGCCAATTGGATCAGGATCAGCACCATCTGGTTATGCTGTGACAATGACATGAAGCGTTGGTGACGAGTGATTCGTGAGGATCTAACATGGATGACTCAGGGGGACGAGGGGAGTGAACAAGCGAGGTGGAGTGAGTAAAGTCAAGTCAGACAGTCCTCATGAATCAGCTGCTGAATGGGACTTGTGGCACATCCTGCCTTCATGAGCTGTGGTCCCCATTGAAAACTGGAACTTTCCTGCCTGGTATCTCTTTCTCACCTGGTTTTGTATCGATGGTCAATGTATGTGTGTGTGTGTGTGTGTGGTGTGTGTGTGTGTGTGTGTGTGTGTGTGTGTGTGTGTGTGTGTGTGTGTGTGTGTGTGTGTGAGTGCGTGTGTGAGTGCGCGCACACGTGTGCACGTGCTCTTTGGGAGTTTGGTTTCTTTTGCTGTTGTTACGTGTTGTGATATATCATAGCGCAGCAGTGAATTTATAACATCAATAATGAATATCCAAATGTTTATTTAAACATTTTGCAAAACAAAAAAAAATCACATGAAAACTCCCCAGAGCACAGAGCAAATCCTCAGATCTTTGCACTTTCTTGCAATGGCACAATCACAAGTTCCCCAGTGTGGTCACATGACCCGCACTTTGGAAATTGAAAGCAAAGCGCACACAGTACAAGTGTAAATGATTATAACTCTCTGTACTATCCAGTACAAACGGACAGAGATTTGTACTTTATTAAAATTATGAAGAGGTATAAATCTTGTGCAAACAACGACAAACACAATCTCCCTCTGTCCATATATTATTATATCTATAGAATACCAGTCAAACTGAAAGTGTGTGTTCCATCCAATGGCAAAACTATAAAACAAACCGGGAAATAAAGGAAACCCAACAATACCCCGTATTAAGCAATGGCAATTTAATAATCATATGAAAGCATTAACCTGTTGGTAAAACCTGCACTAAATTCATCATTATCAAAAACACGAGTGTGGATAGATTTCTTTGAAATCCAATTCAGCAAAAACAAAGCTTTGGCAAATGACGATTGAAAGCAAAGAGCACATGGTAGAAGTGTAAAGGGATACACCTCGGTAATATCCACTGCATATGGTCTTGCACACCTCATTCCAAATTCTGTTGGTTGTTCTGCTGTTAGGGACAGAAAACTTTGTACCATTTGAAACGAAGCGAAGGAAACCCCGTTCATGTTGTATGAAGTTCAAATACCAAAATCAAAATTGTGCACTTGTTGGTTCACCTCGCAAAAAGCTAACTTTGTGACTGTGTCCGTGTTGTAGCTCTAGGACTTTAAAAAAATGTTGTCCGACTCAAAAAAAAGGTATGAAAATCAAAACGTCCACATGCTATCATATTGTAATCTACACTTCAAATGTAATTGTCTCAGTCAGTATAGTATGATTGTGCAAATGTGACATTTTAACACTAACATGCTTTCTCATTCATTCATTCGGTCA
The DNA here is from genome assembly GCF_056783735.1 of Eptatretus burgeri. Taxonomy (NCBI): domain Eukaryota; kingdom Metazoa; phylum Chordata; class Myxini; order Myxiniformes; family Myxinidae; genus Eptatretus; species Eptatretus burgeri. The sequence continues at coordinate 48,834,344 of NC_140965.1, forward strand.
TTTATAAATGTGCAACATCTGGTTCCTGGTTGCATCATTTCTAGCAGGTGCGGCTGTGCCACTTGTGTCGTGCCCCACATTTTTTGGGCAGGTGTTTGTCGTTTGAACACAGTACTCTTGCGAAAGACATCGTGGGATCTTTAACGTCTACCAGCAGACGGGACGCCCGGTTTAACGTCCATACGATGGACGGACGGAGCATTCAGTGATGCAACACTCTTCCTGCGAAGCACGAGGGTTATAGTCTATAGTTAGGTTGGGAATATAACTCAGACGGAACAGCTTGAAGGTGAGTGTGCTACCTCTGAGCTATCCTGTCAACAATGTTTCCTATGATGTAAAATTTGATTGCATACAATGTATGGAAAATCTGTTATAAACCCAGAGATGCTGTTCCCTTTTTTATTTACATAGTTAAAAGTCTCTGAGTAAACCCAGCTTATTTTGTATGTGTAAAAAAGTAAAACCTGTGTTATCCATTCAAAACTTGTGCTTAGCTGTTTCCAAGAAAAGGCAGGTAGAATATGGCTGCACAGATCAAGGGACCATGTAAGTTCAGTATCAAACAACACACAAAATTGCACTTTATATTTATATTTCAAATGCCGAAACGAGTTCCCAAGATGAAAAACTCATCATACTCCTGTCTTTTTCAAAACGAGGTCAGTCTTGTTTAGATCTAAGAATTTACAAGATCCTCACCACCAACACAACTGAAGCATAATAAAGGTCAAAGTGGACATGATGTCATGTATCAATTCCCCCTTGTACTTTCTGCAACCTTCGGGATAAGCTTCCACATGATGAACGATTTCAAAGTTGGAGAGCGTGTGAATGTGCACATCCTATCTACAGTGTCCCCAAGCACAGCTTTGAAGCACAAAAGTTCAGCCCGTGACTAAAATGTTGTTGGAGATCGCACCGGGTAGCGTGTACATCAGTAAAACGATGAAGACCACCAGGATGATGATAAAGATGGCACCGAAAATGTACCACTTATAGTTACGCCAGATCACAAGCGCCAAAGACTTCATGGGGTTGAGGAACCAGTTGATGGAGGAGTTGGGACGGCTGTACGAGACATCGAGGGAATGGGATGAATCAATGGTAAAATGCAGATTTTTTTTTCATGAAATAGTATTTAAACCACTGGCTTCGAACGATGCACTTTAGATCATGTAAAATGTGCTTCATATGTTACTACATTTTAAATGTAAACAGATGGCAGTCCAGATTCTAACCAAAATGATTCGGCATGCAGGAGGGGGAAGTAAACAGGCGAATACAATGCAGTGAGATGTAGAGGTAGTTGAGAGAAAGACAAGGACATGAAAAGCCGAGCAAAATCGACGCAGGGAAACCAGGGACGACAAGCGAGTCGCGTCATGCACCCAACAGCCTCTTGGCTGTATACCCTGGCAAGTTATAAACAAACATGACAAGAAGAGCAATAATTAACACAAAGACGAATATTTTGGTAATCAGCCATTTGTAACGAAAGCAAATAAAATAGCGAAAGGATTTCAATGGGTTGAGAAACCAGAGGAAAGAAGTGTCTGGCCGACTGTCCCAGGCAGCGTGTGATGATAGGAAGGAGAGAATAGATTAGAGAAGCACCAGGAAAACATGTCAGAAGAAACATTTAAGAACTATTGCAGGATTTCATGGAATCAGGGGATAATCGGTGGTCAGAAACTTGCACTTTATATTTACATTTTAAAATATAAATAAAGGATGTACAGTACAAGGATGTCAAAAGAAACAAAGCCCTGTCTTACATACGTATACATCCGATTTCTTAAGCCATATTTTACCAAATACCAGTGGACGTCTACGAAGGGCAAAATAACAACAACAATAACAATCCAAATTCAGATTTTGATATGTCCATTCATTTGATATAATACAAGAGCAAACTTTATGTGACCATGGTACAAGCATAAAGGTGTATTGTATTTTTGGAAAGATACCCTCGGATATTCGATGTCTACATAATCATCGATTGGGTAGGCCAGATTTATGTCCTCTCTCTAGGAATTGGTGTTTTACGAAACAATGCTATGATAAGTACAGGGACCACAACGACTTGTAATTGTAACTTACTTTATCAGGAATCAAACACAAAACCAGGTAGATCGGAAAGTAGCAATTTCGTGCACAGACACACGCACACGCACACGCACACGCACACACACACACACACACACACACACACACACACACACACACACACTCGTGTGCAGCCTTGTGGCTGCTGGTTGCATCATTGGTTAGGGACACAGCTATGCCACTGATGCAATGCTCCGATTACCAATACACTGGCACTCACTTCACCAACCTCGGAAGGATGGCAAGCTAAATCAACCCCGCCTAGCGTTAATTCAGCAGTCGACAGGGCTCAAACCTAGGACCCTAGGATCCCAAGCCAGCCATCTAAACTGCTAAGCCAACACCAGGGTTATCTCACCAACAAAAAGCAAGGGATGAACCAGAAAGCATCAGAAAATGCAAAGCCCATCCACATCTGGTTTGGACACAAAATAAACTTGATGAAAACAACTAAAAAAAAAGATTAAATTTATTATTTGGTGTTCTCCATATTCTCATAATGAAGGTTTGTTGGAAACTTGATGACAAAAGCTCAAATGGTAAAAACGTTATGGCATGAACAGACAGAAAAAACAGACAGACAGACAGACAGACACACCACACAAGCGAATGCAAAACCCCATCCCCACGCAAGTTAACATAATTACTTTATGCCCCCTTTAGGATTTAGAATTCTCAGTGAAATTCAGTTGATTCATTGATTCAGCCATTTGGCCAAGATGACACCACATCGTACACAAATCAAAATGTACCGAAACCACTATATGGCATTAATATATATATATATATATATATATATATATATATATATATATATATATATATATATATATATATATATATATATATATATATATATATATATATATATATATATATACATATTGTTGCGGAAATGATCACTAAAGGAGTTTATAAATGCTTAATATAGCATAGTTAGACACTTATTGAGTATTTCAAATAATCGTAAAACAATTAAATGTCATTTTCGATATGCATCACTAATTAGGACGGTTACAAACCTCAGACCCACTCCATTGTGTGTGTCTAAAATTCCTCATTCCTGTGAGCCCTTATTTGATGTTTATGCCTGTGCCATCGAAGGTGGGTGGAGGTTATGTTTTCACCCCTCTCTGTTTGTCTGGTTGTCTGTGAGAAGGATATCTCAAAAAGTTATGGACAGATTTGGTGGACAGGTCAGGTGTGTGACAAGAACGAATTGATTCGATTTTGTTTAAGATCCAGATCCGGCTACGAGAATGTTTTAAGTGATTCTTCACCATTGAGTAATAGGGTTTAAAACAATATGTAACACGATATCTCAAAAGGTTGGAAATTTGGATGAAACAGATTCGGACAACTGATTAAGGGAATGGGCACTGATTCGGATTAAACTTGGTGGGCAGGTTCGGTGACAAGGATGAATGGGTTTTGGTGAAGATCCAGATATGGATCTGGATGTAAGATTTTTTTAATTTTTAAAGTGATCTTCACAATCGAGAGATGGCACCAAAAATGATATACTGCATAGCGTGATATTTCAAAAAGTTGTGTATGAGTTGGTTAGGCCTAAGTCACATTTGGCATGGCGGCCGTGGAGTCTCCAAAATCTACGGCCACTAGCAATTATAGGTAACTTAGGCCACTTTGGTGACAAGAACAAGCCAATTAGATACCAGTTAGGCCTAAGTCACATTTGCTCTACGGCGAGGATATGGCGGCCGTACGCCCTCTGAATGGACAGAAACGTGCGGCGGCCGCAGAGTTTCTGAGGTGGCTTCAGGGTGGCCCTACGCCGCATGGCTATATTTTACAGGCCGTAGGGTCACCGTGGAATTATAGTGCGGAGTTATAACTTTTTTCACTTCTACATTCACCGTAGCAATTCGACAAGCCGAAACAAAAGAACTGGTTAAAAAAGAACCCACTCGTTACCGTCCGTCTGGCTGCACGTTCGCCTTAGGGCCCCCCTGCGGTCGCCTTGCGGTCGCCTTGCATCTGCCTTGAAAATTCTATGGCCGTCACAGGAACGCCCTAAGGTCACTGTGCGACATCATATCAAAGACCGTGCGGCACCCCCCACGTTTTCGCTCTCCACAATTTATAAATTCGCCGTGCGGCTACCCGAAAAATAAAAACATGTGACTGCTACATTGTGTGACCGTAGAAATACTGCGGCCACCGTATAATTGCTAGTGGCCGTAGATTTTGGAGACCCCACAGCCGCCGTGGCAAATGTGACTTAGGCCTGAAGATCCGGGTGCAGATCCAGCCTATCAGTAGGATGCAAATCCTAAACTGTTAATCCCAGTGGAAGTTTATGCTCTACTGAGTGCCATTCAAGTGATCCTATGTTTTCTGTCTAAATGTGACGTTTTTGCACTGCAGTTGGCCATAACACCGAGTTTAGGCAGGAAAAGGGGTTGCAAGGAGGCCCGCCTGTGACTCAAGATGGTGAAAGGCATAAGTCCCGTCTACCGACAGGTCGGGGCATGGACCATTGGCAAACGTGAGGGGAGAGGAATGAATCATCATCTGTGACATCAGTCGGACAGTCTCTAAAGGCCTGGGCTGACAGGAAATAGGAGGAGAACTCCGGAAGCTCGATGCTGAAGGCTGTGCTCTGGAGCGAGCTCGAGAGAGGAGAGAAGCCACGCCTTGTACTCAGAGCGGCACACCCTTTTTATGGGACCATGCTCCTCCTCCCCCACCCCCTTTGCAGTCTTTTGGGAAGTTCTCCTGCCACACAACTTACCAGGTTTGGCTTAATAACTCTGCTGTCCCACTGTGTCCTTTGTCTTCTCTCGTGTTTGTCTGAAGACCAAAAGCATTGGTAATTAAGGTTCCTGTCCACCACTTGTCTGTTTCTTGATTGCGGATTATTATTGTGATTGTTGGTGTACATATGTGCTTATTTTTACATAATACACTTGGAAAATCTGAATTGGTCTCCGGCTCATCCTGCTTGCTCGCGACGGTTTAATCTGGCGACGAAAGGAATCTGTTTACGATAGCAATTAGTCATGGTCTGGTACCGTCAGAGTTCACGGTATCATGCAAATCATTGGTAAGCTCAGCCACAGATAAGACGTATCCCATGATTGCCTTGGCACGTCACTCATTAATCGCAGGACTCCCTACCACTTGGCAACTTGAACTTGGACGTGAGAAGTCTGCGGCAGAGGAATGATGTGGTCGCTCAGCGACTCACCGGATTCAAACCAAAGCAACTGGGTCAGATCCACGTGGACTGTTATAATATATACATATCTATATATCGAAACATGTGGAGTGTGACGAGCACTCCCCTGATCCCCAAGGGACATTGCGTCACCTCCGGCACAGAGGTCTCATTCTGGCGACTCTATCAAACAGACAAAGATTACATGGTCAACATCAGTTAAACATCAAACGGAGCCAACTTTCTGGATTTCAGGCTTATTTGCCCTCATCAAGATGGCATACTATTAAATATTTAACCAATGATGACCACACATTCGTCGTTTATACATCAGACGCAACACCTGACTGTTATGGTGAGCATCGCCATGGATTATTTCTCACATGGTAAAACTGCATCATCTGCACAGAGCAAGCATCTGTCCACCCCCAGACGATTGTTCCCACAAATGCAAACCATTCAACAAGAAAGCGCATGATGTGATTGGCAGGTAAATCGAAGCATGTGGAATGTGACGAGCACTCCCACGATCCCCATTGGACATAATTCTACACCAAAGCATCACCTCCAATCGGAAGGCCTCAGCCTGGCGACTGTCAAACAAAGATTATCTAGTCAACATCAGTTTAACATCAAAAGGAACCACCGATCTGGATTTCAGGCTTATTTGCCCTTATCAGGACAGCATACCAGTAAATATCTAACCAATGATGACCACATTCGTCGTTTATACATCAGACACACCTCCTGACTGTTATGGTGAGCATCGCCACGGATTATGTCTCGCATGGTAAAACCGCATAATCTGCACAAAGCAACCATCTGTCTGCCACACAGATGATTGTTCCTGCTAATGCAAACGATTCAACCATAAGGTACGTGATGTCATCAGAGGGTAAATCGAAACAAGTGGAGTGTGAAAAGCACTCTCGCGATCCCCATTGTGTGTTGAGGGCAAATAAGAAATCTGGATAGGCGGCTCTGTTTGATGTATAACAGGTGTTGACCATGTAATTTCTGTCTGTTTTTGTTGACCTCTTTTGTCTGTTTTTGTTGACCGAGGACAATGTTGACCTCGGCCTTCGGACTGGAGGTGACACTTTGTGTAGGACTAGGTCCAATGGTGATCGCAGGAGTGCTCATCGCACTCCACATGTTTCGATATATATGTATGTATGTGTATATATATATATATATATATATATATATATATATATATATATATATATATATATATATATATATATATATACATACAGATGCATACAAGTTTGGTTCTTCTATCAATATCGGGTTATTTAGACTTTAGTAAACCATCAAGACGATTGATGTTGAAAGCTGAAGCAGAAATTAACCTGGGAGTGCACCATGGCAATGGGCCAAATGGCATCATTTCCTTGTTTGAAGACAGTTTCCCCTCAGTCTTATCTTGTTAAGCAGTGTGATTTCATGTTTGTGTTTTTTACGATTTTCATATGTACATAAGCATACATACAGATAATTTCCTTGTGGGGTCGGGGGGGAGGGGGGAAATCCTGGGAAACTCTAGCACATGTGCAAAATTTGGTGGCGATTGGTCCAGGAGTCTGGAATTGTATAGAAATCAAAGAAAAGTTTAATTTGTATAGAGATCAAATAATTGTCTAGAAATATATGTATATGTGCATTGTCTATACTGTCTATACCGAAAGAAAGAAATTATGGCATTAATAAAGCTTATCCCTTGGTTTGCCGAAAATTCTCAGTACGTACTTTGGTTTCTCCAATGGTTCTGGTTCATTCCGAGCCTGTCCCACAGGGCTCTTTTCTGCCTCATCACCTGTGAGCAGATGCATCTCTGCCTCCACCTTGCCCTGAGATGTGCAAGCATTCAGAAGGAAAGGAAAGAAAACAAGTGTTCCCAAAATAATTCAAATAATGCAAGAATTGTCACCATACTTATGCTGCATTACCATGGTCATTTCTCAAAAATGTGGCAAAGTTAGGACCTCACACTGGGGAGAAAAATCACAAACAAGCAAATTCTTGACAGCATGACAGCAGCTGAGAACGCAATATACAATAAGTGTTTGTATCACTGCTGACATGATAATTAAAAGCAAAATCATGACCAAATAAAAAAGAATAAAGAAATAAATATTTAAAGAGTATGTAACAAAGAATGTACAGAAGGATAAACAACCTGAAGAAAAGAAAAACAGTCGAAAATTATCTGGAGCAAGAATGTAGAACACATGGTATAAATATTGATCCAGAAATGAGAACAGGAGGAAGGGAGGGACAGAAAGGAGAGTAACATTACCATCAAGGTAAGGACAATGTGTATGAACCAGAATCCCCTAAAGTAAGTATATACCTACCAAAATACGAGAAAATTACAGAGATCAAAACCACAGATAGTTTGGGTTATTGCTTCCCTTGCAGTGGGTTATCTCTGTTATCTCTACATAGTTTGGGATCCAAGGTCCAAAAAGGGCCTTAAAAATTAAGTTACCTATCATGGAAAGATATACTTTGCAGGCCACTTTTTTTGCAAGTTCAGACCCTTAGGGAACAGAATCCAGAGGCCTGCTCTGCCCGAGGAATTGCATAATTTGAAAGAAATTGCATTTTTTACCTCTCCTACCCTCAAATCGAAACTCGCATCTCGTGAAAAAATGAAAAATGCAGGATGATAAAGTTAGGGTAATTTTAATAGTAATAGTACTAAACTTGGCACATTAATAGAACATAACATCCTGAAAATTGCAACTATACTTTTGACATAAAATTTCCAAGATGGTCAACATTTTTTCCAAGATAGGACAATATGTTTGACCATGGATATCAATCTTCCATTATACGTTGAGTATTATTCAAATTGTTTCATTGCTTTGTGTTTGTTATAAAACCATTGCATGGTTTACACTATTAGGGAGTGCAATACAATGTATTGGGGCTTGTTTCTAGTGTCAAATCTGTTATCCTCCCAATGTTGACCCAAATGATTTAGCACATATATTAAAAAGGTATTGCGAAGTTTTGAGTTTCTCATGTCTGTGACCCTCAGATAAATAATTTGGAAACATACATAAATATGGCCCTTATCTTCTAAAATACTTATTTTTTTCTCAATAAAAATACTCATAGTTAAAAGAAAATTCATAGAATATTTGACATGTCAAATGATTAAATTATTTTATTTTATTTAAAAATCATGTACACAACTACCATCAGGCTGGATATTTAAGATAACATTTTCATTGTCTTGTTTAAATAAAGGAATAAAAATATTACAAAATGCATTTTGAAACAATGAATACTCCCTCTCTTCCAAATTGGCATACTAGCAGACGACAACATTGAAGCAGATCTCCACAGTAAAAGGTACATATGTTGTTATAGTATGCATGAAACTGCATTGGAATGTTGCATAATATATGTGCAAGTGACCATGTTATCAATTAAACAAAACATACCCATAATAGTAGGGCGGCTAAGGCAGTGGTATGTGCATTTTGTGTTAAAAGCATGAAAGTTGGCACACTTACACATTGACCCATACCTTAAAAAATTAGATCTAGAACCCACTTGCCACAGACCAATTAGAGGCCTGGTTGCATGTAAAAGTTTTAGGCGGAATCACATTTATACATTAAATAATAAGAATAATTAATTTAATACAAAATACTTCTGCCTAAAATATTATGTCAGCTAATGAACTATTATGAATGCAATATTTAAATAATGCCAAAGAGCCTGGTGTTGGCGTAGTGGTTAGGGTAGTGGCTTGGGATCCAAAAGGTCCTGAGTTCAAGCCCCGTTATCCGCTTGAATTAATACACACCAGGAGGTTGACTCAGCCTGTCATCCTTCCGAGGTCGGCGAAGTGAGTACCAGTGTACTGGGCCCAGTGTATGCCCCGGTTAGAATAGGTGTACCATATCCCTGTGTCGTAAGAGGCGACCAGGGTTGCGTCAGGAAGGGCATCCGGCGTAAAACCTATGCCAAATCATTATGCGGATCATAACGGATGATCCGCTGTGGCGACCCCTAACGGGAGCAGCCGAAAGAAGAAGAAGAATAAGAAGAAGAAGAAGCAGAAGAGATTTAAATAATGCCAAAAACATTAGGATTTTTGGTTACCATGGCAACAGAATTACAAGCATTTTAATAGTCTACTTACCGTCCTTATACAAATATAACCCTCCCATTATTTTTCCTAAGATGCATATTAATAACATGTGAAAATGAAATTTTTGTTTTAGTCCATTTGATGATGCTACTAATAATTATTTGTTGACATGCAAGTAGCACAGGAAGTGCACTTGCTCCGGTGGTGAATAACCAGAAGATCATCACTGTAGCCACCTTTAAATGACTATTTGGCGATCAATTTTCAGAAGAAGGTGAGTAATGCTACATTCATATCGCAGATTATATACTTCTGCACTCATAATGATAAAAAAATACAATCAAAACATGTAAAGAAACGATATAATGGCAAATTAAACCTATCATCAATTTGGAAATCCCCCCACTCAAACTTTTGACCAATGTACTACTTTCTACAAGACATGTTATATATATATATATATATATATATATATATATATATATATATATATATATATATATATATATATATATATATATATATATATATATATATATATATATGAACCTGAGATGAACTATGCCCCAAATCCTAATTTATTTAAATACATATCAAGTCAATGAGATTAATAAAACAAATGGTAAATCTCAACATTCATCTCGTTCGCCAGAATGTCAGGTCACTTAGTGCAAGGAAGCAGTCCTTATTTAGATGTGCATACTTGTTCTTGCTTTAGAAGAAATTGTCTTATTACAAGTGGCTGTACATATAATGTTTTTGAGATACAAAGATATTCTTGTATTATTCTAGACTGCAACGTATAGTACATATTTGTTTCTTCAACAGATTATCTGGCATGGTCGAGTAGACTGAATAAATCATGGAACCAGAACACACAAGGGAGAAAAGATCCCGATCTGACACAGATTATTCCAGATGTCTAATTTGTCAGCATGTATCAGAAACTGTGCCGCTCCAACAATCAACGCCACTGGGTTATCCAGCACTTCTTAACGCTGTCACTAAATGAATGGATGAAGTAAGCTTTTTGATTGGAACGAGACATTATAGATGAACATAACTTTATGCTACATGAACCAAAAATGCATGCAAAATCTCGTAACAGTTATACAAACCGAAAGACAGTTAAACAGAAAATACGAAATGTTAAGACTACTGTGAACAATTGTGACGAATCAAGCTATAGTTCCAACACAGCACATATGGGAACAAGGTCAAGTTCTGAGCAAGCTATCCGATACAAGCACCAGTGTTTCATTTGTTGCAAAGAGCGAGATAAAAAGGTCGAATGGAAGCTCTTGCTCATCACAGATCTAGAAGGGCATAAACCGATTCAACAGAAAGCAAGAAGCCTTCATGATGAAGTCATGCTGAAGAGATTACATATGTTTGATAGTGGTTGCATTGACATAGTTGCAGCAGATTTTCGCTATCACCGCTCTTGCATGACAACTTACATGAACAAGAGGATCACTGGCGCAAAACAGCAAGCTGAGAATGATCCATATTATGATGCATTTGGAAAACTGATTTCCGAGAAAGAAGCGCCCCTATTTCTTGAGAATAAGGTATTCTATATTACAACCCTACGAAATCAGTACTAGACTAAATATGTTCTGTTATCCTCATTGTCTACATCTTGAGTGGCTGTGATACAGTCAGCTATCCATTCCAAAGAGGAAAGAAGCGGGCTTTCAAATGTGCTGTAGACAATCCAGAAAAGCTTCTTCCACTCACTCAGTATGGCAAACCTGGCGAGAACTTTATCCTTGATGTATCGACTGATGTCATTGAAGCTGCTAGATTCTTCTTTCTGGCACTCTATACACAATCTGATTTCCTGGGTATTCTGGATGTCCTGTGTGCACACATTTTCGCTACCAAAAAATGTGACCTCAGATGCCTGCCTCCTACAGAGGATGCATTTTACCTTCACTTGCTATGAAGTCTTCACCAAATGGCTGTGTGTAAGAGTGCTCACATTTCGAAACCAGTACACCTAATAGCAACTACATTCGGCAGAGAAATCAGGAATGGCAAACTGGTGTCAATAATGATGACAAAGGATCCAAAGCCAAGAGCTGTACAGGAAAAGTTCTGTAAATGCAAGAAGAGCAACTGTCTTCAGAGCTGCCTGTGTGCTCGAGCCAACTTGAAATGTGTTTTTGCTTGCCTTTGCATGGGCGACCCACTGAAATGTTGACGCGTTGAAGCAAACCTCTTGATTCCTGATGAGAACTAAATAATGAACTAGTCAGTGGAATATTCATTTTCATTGATGAGTGCAACATGATACATGTCAAATTTTGCAAGACTTTGTAAAAAGATGTAATTTTACTAAGTGTCATCATGTGAAACTATTTGTATTTATTATATTAGAGATGGTGACAACATAAAAGACACAAAAAGAACTCACGTGCATTTATATCAAATCTGTGGTGAGAACAGACATTTAGTCAGAAATTGACAGCCATTTTGAAAAAAAATGGTAGCCATATTGAATTTTTCATTAAATTTAATAGTGTGTTTTCTTGTCCAACTTTCAAAGGGTGAATAGTACATATATCAAGCAAGTAACAATTCTGAAAATGTTTCTTTACGGACCAAATTATCGTCAGTCATGCAAAATGGCAGCCATCTTCGAAAGATACAGCCACAATACATTGGGTTTTTTACGCCAAAAAAGAGTAAACCAAGCAATGGTTTCGTAGCAAACACAAAACACTTGAATAATTGCAATAATACTCAGAATATAATGAACAGAGATATCTATGGGAAAATATGGCATCCATCTTGGAAAATGGCGGCCATCTTAAAAATATGGTGGCCATTTTGAAAAACTTTGGTCAAATTTATAGTGAATACTTTAAAGGATGTTATGTTCTAGTAATGTGCCAAGTTTAGTACTATTTTAATTCAAATTTCCCAAACTTTATCCTTCTGCATTTTTCAATTTTTCACGAGAGGCGATTTTTTATTTGAGGGTAAAAAAATGCATTTTTTTTTTCAATTTTGCAATTCCTCCGGCAGAGCAGGCCTCTGGATTCTGTTTCCTAAGGGTCTGAACTTGCAAAAAAAAAGTGGCCTACAAAGTATATCTTTCCATGATGGGTCATCTCAAATTTTGGTGCCCTGGATCCCAGACTAACAATGATGGCATGGCTTTGTAAGCAAAGGCACCCTTCATCTCTTTCTCTTGGCATCTAACAGCTTGGCTGAAACATATATGGATGGTTTTGCAACAACACAATTCCAGTTCATACTCCATATAAGGTGACATAAGATGAAAAGAGATTTCCAGCAGCCAATGACCATCATGATAGAAAATTGCCAAAGTGTTGTTGCAAGGTCTGTACAAATGGTTCAGCAGCAAATGAATGCTTCAATGAATTAAAAACAAGAAGATGACATCGTGCAGAGCACGATACTTGCAAATTTCATTAAACAAATTTGACCTCAAAAATAATTGGTGGTTGAATTCAATGACTAAATATGCAACTCTTCTTCAAATTTCAAGTGTATCAGATGAAAATTGACAATTTCAGAAATTCGGCCGATGTTGACCTTTTGGCCCATGTGGACCTCAAAAATAATTGAATGGTTTAATTCAGTGACCTGAAATGTAAATACTCTTCAAATTTCAAGTCAATCGGATTAAAATTGAGGATTTTAGAAATCTCACCAAAGTTGCTGACCTTTTGCCTATGTTGACCTTTTGGACCAAGTTGACCTCAAAAATAATTGACTCATTGAATTCAGTGACCTGAAATATAAATCTTCTTCAAATTTCAAGTCAATTGGATGAAAATTGAGGATTTTAGAAATTCGGCCTATGTTGACCTTTTGGCCGATGTTGACCTCAAAAATAAGAGGTGGTTGAATTCAGTGTCCTGATATGTAAATCCTTTTCAAATTTCAAGTCAATCGCATGAAAATTGAGGATTTTAGAAAATATGGCCCAAATTGGCCTTTTGGTCTATGCTGACTCTGGGCCTGTTGACCTCAAAATTAATAGGTGGTTGAATTCAGTGACCTGATATGCAAATGCTCTTCAAATTTAAAGTTAATTGGATTAAAATTGAGAATTTTAGAAATCTCACCAAAGTTGTTGTCCTTTCGCCTAGGTTAACCTTTTGACCTCAAAAAAAAAATAGACTTCTTCCTTATAAGAAACTCTATCATGTGGTGAAGTTCCATGAAGATCGGTTTTAAAATGTGACCTTTAGGTGATTGAAAGACAAGCAAACAGACAGAATAACAAAATCGACGAACCAATATACAATAATCAACAAATCAAAATCGACAAACCAATATACAATAAATCATCAACGAACCAATATACAATAAATCAACTAATCAAAATTGACGAACCAATATACAACAAATCGACTAACCAAAATTGACGAACCAATATACAATAACCAAAATCGACTAACCAATATACAACAAATCGACAAACCAAAATTGACGAACCAATATACAATAAATAGTCAGGGCGACTATGTTGTGATATAAAGACCCGTGGGATTTAAATGATTAGAACATGCCACCTACCTAGGTAGACTATTTAGGTCCCAAGGAGTAAGAAAATCCATGTTGGCAAAATTGGAAGTGTTGCAGATGGCGGCCATCTTGGATTTCAATTTCTTTCTTTTTTTACCTTAACCCTTTTGTGACTGACTTTCACAACTGCCATAGAGTTAATGTATACAAGTCTGCCAATGGTACTGACAGTGTTAATGGAACTTTTGAATATCATACAGAGCTTACTTTGGTGGTTTCTATCCTGTTTTGATGCTTAATGTGTTGTAAAGAGGTGCACTTGGATTTGCCAGTGGTACATAAATGAATGGCAGCCATTTTGTTTTTCAAAATGGTTGCCAAATTTGATATTTTATTTAAAATATGAGCTTTAACTGTCTCAGGATTTTTTGTATGGAAAAATACGCAGTAAGGACCGAAGGTTATACAAGAGGAATAGAGTTTCATGTTAGATAACAATTCAAAATACACACACTTATTTATTGCAATTTGGTATGCCCCCTATTTAAAATAGCTGCCGTGATTGGCTTGCAATTTCACATATTGCGTAAAATCACTCATGGCTAATTGTATTTAGGGCATACGTTTGTAGGTTTTCAACAAAAACATAGGTCTGGACATTACTACCCGGGCTATATTTTTCATAATGGACTTCCTTTTCCAAGTTCTGAAATGTGGTGCAACTGGGTATCTGTAAGTGAACACGTGTTGTAGAGGGCGACATTGAGGGTACAGGCTGCCTTTATCTGACAATCACCACATGTTATTGGACAGACGTTTACTGGCCCATTGTAATTTCAACAAGCCAACAAACATCTAACTTGATGGTAAGTTTACATGACTTCACTGTTTATGTTGAATATATAAATATAGAGAACATGTACAGCACATAAATAATGTAAGTTTACACAATGATAAAAACCTAATTTCACAAAACAGATGCAATCTAAACTACAAATGCTCATGTTACTTAACCCATTGGGGACCGTAGGCGGCATCTGTCACCCGCTTAATTTTGCACTCAGGGACGGTAGGCGGCATTTGTCGCCCAGCTACAAGGTGTTTAAAAATGCCGTATATTTCGATTAAAATTGCTGAGGTCAGAAAGGTCATTACATTACACGATACTTCATAAATAAAGGAAAGTATTCCCGTAAAAAAATTACAGTTGTTCCATAGCCAAAAAAACAGAAAATTTAAGTTGAAATCAAAGGGTTCGATCGAAATCTCGAACGTAACAGGCAGTGCTGAACAAGTACAGTGCGCATGCGCTGTTGGGTCCGCGGGCGATCAGGTTGTGACCCGATTGTATTTACTTGTCAACATCCGGTTTGAGTTACGTGTATATAAACATCTGATTTTTGGAACGACGGAGAAAGTGCAATTTCGGATTTAATGCTTTATTATTTCATGCAGTGATATACTCAGTTGCTGCTGAATTCAAGGAATATATACTGTGTTCGGCTGCAGATTCACTGTAGTTTGATATTTCTTCGCGTTGGAGACGTAAATTCGTAATGTGACCGTGTAAAACTCTAAGTGTAATGTTATCTCGCCACTGGCTGTAACGCATAACGTTAGCTGTGCGGCAGTGTTTGTGTCTTCGCGCTTCGTGTTGGCCGCAGGATTTCAGGCGCAGGCTGCACTACAGTAGGGTAGCTAGCAACGTGCTTTACAAAGCTAAGCTAAGCAGGATAAGACTGGTTGTGATACTTGGTGATATAAATATTATGACTTTCAGTTACCATGGCCAAGCTGCGTAAGCTATACAATGCCCAGGAAGCACTTGAACTTTATTGGGCAGATGCAGACAGTGAGAACGAATTTGACCAATATATTGAGGATATGGACTGATTAGCAGACTAAATTACACCCACCCAGCACTTTCTCAACACTGTGTTTGAATGAATGAATGCTTTGTTATGTTCCTGCACCTGATAAGGCAGATCTGGGACGCTGAAACGTGTGAATAAGCCGTCACAAACGTCAACTTCTGATAATAGCGTCTCTAGGATGTGCGTACCACGCTATTATGTTTACGCTATGCTGCTATACCACAGACTATTCACTATGTAGAAACAATGTGTCTGGTTTGCCGTTATCCTTTTTTGTTGTTGAAAGATTATCTTCTAAAAGAGAGATTTGGAACGCGTCGTATACAGATTGGAAACTATGGGCAAAGTAAGCGGTGGTTACATTCTAGCAATAACTATTTCCCCTAAAAAATACATAAACTAAAAAATAAACAAAGAAATAAATATGACACGTGGACAGATCCTCAGACTCGCCGGCGCGTCGATCGAGACAATCATAACTGTTATACTAACCAAAATCATACACACAATAATTATACTACAAACTGATTTCAGACATTTTACTTGTAATCGTTTTCATAAATATTGCGTGACTGTGTATTCTAACCGATGAGAGAATTAGTTGCAAACATCTCGGCGTTGTTTTGTAAATTGATATGTTTCTACACAATTGACCCAATACCATTCTTCATTCGTGTCGATAAAACTACATTTGGAAGCTCACGACAAATTTATTACCGTGAGCCCCAGTTATGCATAAATACTTTGTATTATTGCTGTGGCTATTCAAGAAGAAGCAAGCTCAATCAGAAGGTTTACCTCCAACACAAGCTGCGCTGCGTAATGCCATCTTGAGAGCGCACTACCAGGCCATGATTTGGAATAATGACATCATTGCAAATCCAGACCTGCCAGAACCGCTGGAATGTGGTTGGAATTTGGTAGATGGCCGATATAAACCAGTCATGACAACCTTGCCGCCTGCTCCGCAAGCAGTAATTGATCTGGTGAAATGTTCCTGTGCAAAGACACGATGTTTAAGTAATCGCTGCAAATGCAGAAAGAATGGATTGAATTGCACAGATCTTTGTAGCTGTAGTGAGGACTCAGAATCCTGTGACAACTCAGAAGACACAGTTCTCTCAGATGATGAAGAGGAGGATAGTGATAGTGAAGATGAGTTATTGTAACTTCCACAAGGATTGGAGCAAGCAATAAACTCTGGCAACCAACCACACAACTAGCATGTAGTATGGACAATGTATCACTGACTCAAAAGGATGAAATATTGATGTCATATTGGCGGTCATTTTGAATTTTCATATATTCATTCCTTGACTTGATAACTGTATGTTCAACTACTAAACTTAGCCTAACCTCATAGAACATTCATGGCCTTATAGCAACAATAGGCCTTAATACGTCCATTTTGAAATGAAAGATGGCTGTCCTCTGCAAGACTAAAACTGTAAATATGGCTTTTCATGTTCTTTGGTACCAATATAACATTCATATAGGGGTGATCTTATGAAGCATGTTAAACGCGTCACTGTCACTGAGATGATGATATATACATATATTCAAGAATAAGCCATAAAGGTGGCCATTTTGCAACTCAATATGGCTGAAAATTTTAACGGAATTTCAGCTGTTCACAAGAAATGTGTATTTCACTAATTGTTTGTCTTGATAAATGTGATTTTACAACAAAAAAACAGCTTTTTACAACATTGATATCCACATTCAGGGCAAATATAGACATAAAATGGTGGCCATTTTGAAATCCAAGATGGCTGCCCTCTGCAACACTTTCAAAATTGCCAACATGGTTTTTCATGTTCTTTGGCACCTATTTGACACATTCATATTGGTGGGATCTTCGAATCATCAAAATCCCACGGGATTGCATAATGTCCCCGACTAAAATCGACTAACCAAAATCGACGAACCAATATACAATAAATCGACTAACCAATATCGATGATCCAATATACAATAAATTGACTAATCAAAATCGACGAAGAACCAATATACAATAAATCGACTAAACAAAATCGATGAACCAATATACTGTTGCGAATTCGCACCCGCCGGCGTGCGATCGGCCACGTAACTCGAATCGCGACACGTCGCCCACCGGACGGACAATTCAGTCGTGACCCTCCGGGAACTATCGCCCGGAGCCAGTCACGGGTGGGGGTTTAACCTCACCACAATCGTGCCAATTGGTCATCCGCGCAGGATAGGGTTGCTCGCCAAATTCGACCTACCTAAGTAGGGGTCGACCGGGCGATTGTACCACGCCACAGGCTGACTCCGGACACGAACCGCTTAAGCGGTTCGTTCCGCATTACAGGGATAACCGAGCGGAGTTATCGTCGGCCTTGACGGTTCTGATTAATTACCGGACGTTTTAAACCCACTACGAATCTCTTACGCGATGCAGGATGGAGAGTCAATAAAAAGAAAGGAGACGAAGCAGAGCGGGAACAGTTCAACAAGCAAGCATTTTATTTACACACACACACAGAGCAAGCACGTATCCACAGCCATACAATTATGCAACAAAAGCAAATGCAGAGTTAAAACCGAATAAGACCGACACACAGCAGCACTTAAAACAATACTACTTGTGCGAGACTGGCGCCACCCACAGACATTTACACAAAAAGCAAAGGAAAAAGAAAAGAAGTCGCGACTTCCCTTTTCGTGGGCTGGTGAGTCCCTTTCTCACAACCGTCAGCATGGTCGCGCCTGGCCCTGACCTCTCTCGCGGCCGGCGAACCCTCTCCGGCACTCCTCGTCCGGACGCGCAGATCCACCTCACAACCGGCGCTGCCGCGTCTCCCGTCCATGCCTCCGTTCACAGACCGCTCACCAAGCCGCGAGCGCAGGACCTCTTCCCCCGACAAGACAAGCAGACAGGAAGCCTCGAAGACTCTCTAACTTATGAGACAGGAAGCCTCGAAGACAACTACTCAACTTAGGAGACAGGAAGCCTCGAAGACAACTCCTCTCTTAGGAGACAGGAAGCCTCGAAAAACCAACTCAACTTTCTTAAGGTCCGTGCTGTCCGCCTTTTGTAGTGCAGGGCTCCGCCCCTCACTCTGCCCCGTTTTTGGCCCGCCTCCCTTCGAGCTTCTTGGAGAAGCCTCTCGAAGGGGGGCGTGCCCTCTCGCTCTCCCTCCACCCCACCCCGTGCGGGTGCCGGGGGAGTCAGTTTTTGGCTCAGGGCCAGAGAATTATTCCCCCAAAAAGAGGCCCCCACCTTTTCTCACCTTTGACCGCTGGCTCGGATCGCACTTCCACCACACCGAGCGTGGAGAATTTCGACGGGAGAAACAGGCGGGAAAACCCCCGAGCATCGTTGTTGGTTTTTGTTTGTTCCTCCGCGGAGATCGTAACCGCACGGGGCCTATTGAATGGCTAGTGGCAAAGATGTGGTAGCGTAGATGGTGGATGTGGTGTGGTTGTAGTGTGGTTGGCACTGTGGTGGGGATGGCGTGGTTGTTGAGATGCTGTTTGTTTGAAATAAAAGATAGAACAGAAAAATGGCTAACTCAAAGCGTCGCAGCCCAGATGAATCACATAAATTCCCTCTATACAACGGGTTTGGGCTAACTACACATGGACCTATCGAGATATCTCACCTGAGGACTCTTTATGGTGTAATGTGAATTTCCACAACCGTAACAACACAATAAATCAACTAACCAAAATCGACGATCCAATATACAATAAATCGACTAATCAAAATCGATGAACCAATATACAAAAAATCGATGAATCAAAATCGACGAACCAATATACAATAAATCGACGAACCAAAATCGACGATCCAATATACAATAAATCGGCGAACCAAAATCGACAAACCAAAATCGACGATCCAATATACAATAAATCGGCGAACCAAAATCGACGATCCAATATACAATAAATCGACTAATCAAAATCGACGAACCACTATACAATAAATCAACGAATCAAAATCGATGAACCAATATACAATAAATCGACTAACCAAAATCGACGAACCAATATACAATAAATCGACTAATCAAAATCGACGAACCAATATACAATAAATCGACTAATCAAAATCGACGAACCAATATACAATAAATCGACTAATCAAAATTGACGATCCAATATACAATAAATCGACTAATCAACATCGACGAACCAATATACAACTAGAGGGGGAGCACTCGGGAGAGTGCAAAACCTTCTTCTTCTTCTTCTTCTTCTTCTTCTTCTTCTTTCGGCTGCTCCCGTTCGGGGTCGCCAAAGCGGATCATCCGTATGATCCGCATACTGATTTGGCACATGTTTTACGCCGGATGCCCTTCCTGATGCAACCCTGGTCGCCTCTTACGACACAGGAGAGTGCAAAACCTCCGCCGCCAATACTGCTGGGTCACTCAAGTGAACCATATATCTTATTCATTAAATATGATATCAACAGTGCTGACAGAGTTATAGTTCTTTTCTCCAACATTTTGGGGGGGGGGGGGTTGGAAATCACTTAAAACATGTAGAAATGCAAAAAAAAGAAATCAATTTTGTTGAAAAAAAAAGTCGCAAATTTTTTTTTTCTCTAACAATTTTTTTTGGGGGGGGAATCACTTAAAACATGTAGAAATGCAAAAAAAAATTATATAACAATTTCTTTTGGGGCAGGTTGGAAATCACTTAAAACATGTAGAAATGTAAAAAAAAAAAAAATTCTCTAACCTTTTTGGGGGGGGGGGTGACAATTTTTTTTGGGGGTGGGGTTGGAAATCACTTAAAACATGTATAAATGCAAAAAAAATAACATTTTTTTCTCTAACAACTTTTCTTTTTGGGGGGGGGTTGGGGGACCAAGTCTAAAATTTAATGGCATGATCCTTGGACCATACCTAACCCCCCGCCCCACCAAGTTTCATCGAAATCCGTCGAGGAGTTTTTTCCGTAATACTGTTCACAAACAAACAAACAAACAAGCAAACAAACACACAAACAAACAAACAAACAAACAGAAAGGGGTGAAAACAGTAACCTCCATCCATCTTCGAAGATGGTGGAGGTTAATAAATCGACTAATCAAAATCGACTATCCAATATACAATAAATCGACGAATCAAAATCGACGAACCAATATACAATAAATCGACGAATCAAAATCAACGAACCAATATACAATAAATCGACTATTCAAAATTGACGATCCAATAGACAATAAATCGACTAATCAACATCGACGAACCAATATACAATAAATCGACTAATCAAAATCGACTAACCAATATACAATAAATCGACTCATTAAAATCGACGAACCAATATACAATAAATAGACTAATCAAAATCGACGGACCAATATACAATAAATCGACGGATTAAAATCAACGAACCAATATACAATAAATCGACGATCCAATATACAATAAATCGACTAATCAAGATCCACGAACCAATATACAATAAATCGACTAATCAAAATCGACTAACCAATATACAATAAATCGACTAATCAAAATCCACGAACCAATATACAATAAATCGACTAATCAAAATCGACTAACCAATATACAATAAATCGACTAATCAAAATCGACTAACCAATATACAACTAGAACGGGCACTCATAGAGCGCATACCTTCACCGCCACTACTTTTTTTGTTCTTGGTATGAGTGTGGGGAACTGGTTTCATATGAATGGCCTTATGACACAAACCACATATCTATAATGTCATGACCCCCCCCCCCCGACTTTCGGGGGCTACGGACTAAACAACAATCAACTCACGTCGTTTTGGCGAGTCTTCACTCGCAAGCTCGGTGAATACAACGTTTCAACAAGAGAAGGTAATCTCTTAGCAACCTCAACAAAAGTCAATCATTGTATAATACTATATTTAGGGGTATTAGCACACACAAGTTCCTGTTTTTAAAAATACTTTATTTTCAAGGTTGTGACCCCCCTGACCTTTGACCCCTAACCGGTAACAAGAGTATGGGCATCATTGTGTCATATTGCATATCACGAGATGAGGCGTTGAATTCTGAACATTTTGGCGTTAGTTGCATGCAAATTGAATAAAAATTGACCGTGCTATCGTAAAAAGACGATTTTGACCTTTTCGTGACCTTGACCTTTGACCTGAACGATCCCAAAATCTAATCGAATGCTTCCTGGCCAATAACCAATCATCCCACCAAATTTCATGCAATTCGGTTTAATACTTTTTGGGTTATACGAATCACAAGATTACAAATAAATAAATAAATAAATAAATAAATAAATACACGCCGACCAAAACATAACCTTTCACAGAATGCGAAGGTAATAAATCGAATAATCTTAATCGACGATCCAATATACAATAAATCGACTAATCAAAATCGACGAACCACTATACAATAAATCAACGAATCAAAATCGACGAACCAATATACAATAAATTGACTAACCAAAATCGACGAACCAATATGCAATAAATCGACTAATCAAAATCGACGAACCAATATACAATAAATCGACTAACCAAAATCGACGAACCAATATACAATAAATCGACTAACCAAAAATCGACGAACTAATATACAATAAATCGACTAATTAAAAGACGAACCCATATACAATAAATTGACTAAACAAAATCAACGATCCAATATACAATAAATCGACTAATTAAAATCGACGAACCAATATACAATAAAATCGAGTAATTAAAATCGACGAACCAATATACAATAAAATCGAGTAATCAAAATCGACTAACCAATATACAATAAATCGACTAATCAAAATCGACTAACCAATATACAATAAATCGACTATTCAAAATTGACGATCCAATAGACAATAAATCGACTAATCAACATCGACGAACCAATATACAATAAATCGACTAATCAAAATCGACTAACCAATATACAATAAATCGACTCATTAAAATCGACGAAACAATATACAATAAATAGACTAATCAAAATCGACGGACCAATATACAATAAATCGACGGATTAAAATCAACGAACCAATATACAATAAATCGACGATCCAATATACAATAAATCGACTAATCAAGATCCACGAACCAATATACAATAAATCGACTAATCAAAATCGACTAACCAATATACAATAAATCGACTAATCAAAATCCACGAACCAATATACAATAAATCGACTAATCAAAATCGACTAACCAATATACAATAAATCGACTAATCAAAATCGACGAACCACTATACAATAAATCAACGAATCAAAATCGACGAACCAATATACAATAAATTGACTAACCAAAATCGACGAACCAATATGCAATAAATCGACTAATCAAAATCGACGAACCAATATACAATAAATCGACTAACCAAAATCGACGAACCAATATACAATAAATCGACTAACCAAAAATCGACGAACTAATATACAATAAATCGACTAATTAAAAGACGAACCCATATACAATAAATTGACTAAACAAAATCAACGATCCAATATACAATAAATCGACTAATTAAAATCGACGAACCAATATACAATAAAATCGAGTAATCAAAATCGACTAACCAATATACAATAAATCGACTAATCAAAATCGACTAACCAATATACAATAAATCGACTAATCAAAATCGACGATCCAATATACAATAAATCGACTCATTAAAATCGACGAACCAATATACAATAAATAGACTAATCAAAATCGACGAACCAATATACAATAAATCGACGGATTAAAATCGACGAACCAATATACAATAAATCGACTAATCAAAATTGACGAACCAATATACAATAAATCGACGAATCAAAATCGACGAACCAATATACAATAAATCGACGATCCAATATACAATATATCGACTAATCAAAATCCACGAACCAATATACAATAAATCTACTAATCAAAATCGACTAACCAATATACAACTAGAACGGGCACTCATAGAGCGCATACCTTCGCCGCCACTACTTTTTTTGTTCTTGGTATGAGTGTGGGGAACTGGTTTCATATGAATGGCCTTATGACACAAACCACATATCTATAATGTCATGACCCCCACCCCCGACTTTCGGGGGCTACGGACTAAACAACAATCAACTCACGTCGTTTTGGCGAGTCTTCACTCGCAAGCTCGGTGAATACAACGTTTCAACAAGAGAAGGTCATCTCATAGCAACCTCAACAAAAGTCAATCATTGTATAATACTATATTTAGGGGTATTAGCACACACAAGTTCCTGTTTTTAAAAATACTTTATTTTCAAGGTCGTGACCCCCCTGACCTTTGACCCCTAACCGGTAACAAGAGTATGGGCGTCATTGTGTCATATTGCATATCACAAGATGAGGCGTTGAATTCTGAACATTCTGGCGTTAGTTGCATGCAAATTGAATAAAAATTGACCGTGCTATCGTAAAAAGACGATTTTGACCTTTTCGTGACCTTGACCTTTGACCTGAACGATCCCAAAATCTAATCGAATGCTTCCTGGCTAATAACCAATCATCCCACCAAATTTCATGCAATTCGGTTTAATACTTTTTGGGTTATACGAATCACAAGATTACAAATAAATAAATAAATAAATAAATAAATAAATAAATAAATACACGCTGACCAAAACATAACCTTTCACAAATGCGAAGGTAATAAATCGAATAATCAAAATCGACGATCCAATATACAATAAATCGACTAATCAAAATCGACGAACCACTATACAATAAATCAACGAATCAAAATCGACGAACCAATATACAATAAATCGACTAACCAAAATCGACGAACCAATATGCAATAAATCGACTAATCAAAATCGACTAACCAATATACAATAAATCGACTAACCAAAATCGACGAACCAATATACAATAAATCGAATAACCAAAAATCGACGAACTAATATACAATAAATCGACTAATTAAAAGACGAACCCATATACAATAAATTGACTAAACAAAATCAACGATCCAATATACAATAAATCGACTAATTAAAATCGACGAACCAATATACAATAAAATCGAGTAATCAAAATCGACTAACCAATATACAATAAATCGACTAATCAAAATCGACTAACCAATATACAATAAATCGACTAATCAAAATCGACGATCCAATATACAATAAATCGACTCATTAAAATCGACGAACCAATATACAATAAATAGACTAATCAAAATCGACGAACCAATATACAATAAATCGACGGATTAAAATCGACGAACCAATATACAATAAATCGACTAATCAAAATTGACGAACCAATATACAATAAATCGACGAATCAAAATCGACGAACCAATATACAATAAATCGACGATCCAATATACAATATATCGACTAATCAAAATCCACGAACCAATATACAATAAATCTACTAATCAAAATCGACTAACCAATATACAACTAGAACGGACACTCATAGAGCGCATACCTTCGCCGCCACTACTTTTTTTGTTCTTGGTATGAGTGTGGGGAACTGGTTTCATATGAATGGCCTTATGACACAAACCACATATCTATAATGTCATGACCCCCCCCCCGACTTTCGGGGGCTACGGACTAAACAACAATCAACTCACGTCGTTTTGGCGAGTCTTCACTCGCAAGCTCGGTGAATACAACGTTTCAACAAGAGAAGGTCATCTCGTAGCAACCTCAACAAAAGTCAATCATTGTATAATACTATATTTAGGGGTATTAGCACACACAAGTTCCTGTTTTTAAAAATACTTTATTTTCAAGGTCGTGACCCCCATGACCTTTGACCCCTAACCGGTAACAAGAGTATGGGCGTCATTGTGTCATATTGCATATCACAAGATGAGGCGTTGAATTCTGAACATTCTGGCGTTAGTTGCATGCAAATTGAATAAAAATTGACTGTGTTATCGTAAAAAGACGATTTTGACCTTTTTGTGACCTTGACCTTGAACTTTGACCCGAACGATCCCAAAATCTAATCGAATGCTTCCTGGCTAATAACCAATCATCCCACCAAATTTCATGCAATTCGGTTTAATACTATTTGAGTTATACGAATCACAAGATTACAAAAAAATAAATAAATAAATAAATAAATACACGCCGACCAAAACATAACCTTTCGCAGAATGCGAAGGTAATAAATCGAATAATCAAAATCAACGATCCAATATACAATAAATCAACTCATTAAAATCGACGAACCAATATACAATAAATAGACTAATCAAAATCCACGAACCAATATACAATAAATCGACTAATCAAAATCCACGAACCAATATACAATAAATCGACTAATCAAAATCGACTAACCAATATACAATAAATCGACTAATCAAAATCGACTAACCAATATACAATAAATCGACTAACCAAAATCGACTAAAGAAAAATCTTCGATTTTCCAAGTAATGAATGTGAAAATAACTTTCAGCAAAAAATTAATTTCAACAAATGAATGAATTTTTTCATTTCAGAAAACCAAATGGTCTCACTTGCAGGCAGAGCTATTTAAAGGTGAAGTATCGTTCAAATTGTCTGACATCACACAAGCAAAACTCAGAACTGTCATGTCTTAATTCAATCTTTGTTTAAAAAAAACAAAACAAATTCAATCTTTGTTTAAAAAAAAAACCACAGCAGTATAAAAGTGGAATGTATCGATAAAATAAATACGTAATATCAGTTTTTTTTTAACTTTTCTGATCATTATGATGTCCTTGGGAATTAAACTAGCAGATAACCGGTCCCACCAGGAGTTCGTTCCCAGTGGAGTGTGGAATATTTATGGAGTTTGCTTTGAATTTCCTTTGACAGCATAATAGTCAGTAACTGTTAAGAATGCTAAGGTTTCTCAGTGAAGTAAATTGATGAAAAGGTAATTATTCGTTGATGGAATTGACTGAATAGTTGATGGTTATATTATTATTTTTACTTCCAGTAAGTGTACGAACCAGCGACTTTGAGCCTATACACCACCCATATGAGCAACCTCGACACTAAAATGCACATAACTTGAAGCTGTGTAAATATCGATATTTGTTAACCATGCCATGCACTGTCCGGACCCAAGAACTCTGAAATGAGGTGTCAATCAGCATTATACATACTGTGGTTATGAAGTTTACCCCGTTCAGACACAATCGTGCCATTTACATTTATATTGGAAATATAGAATAAAATAAAGATGAGAGGTGATAACAGCATGTTTGCTTTTTCATGGCTTGAGAACTAAGCAGGGATTTATTTCATTCCCACCCATTCCCTCTACCACCTCCCACCACTTCATTCCCCGACCCCCACCTCCCTACATTTCTTCCCATAAAAAAACAACACGGATATCTTCTTGAGTTGCATGCTCTGACATGCTTCAGATTTGAATGTAATAATGAATGCAAATGATGTATAATAATATGAATAAACAGAAACCCCAAATTATGGATGTACCGCCAGCTTCTCCTCATCGTTCTCATCGCGGAAGGTTAGCGGCCACCAGCCCTTGATGCGCTTGAGCTTGAAAATGGAGTTGAGTGGCACAGACCCATCCATTTTCACATTCTTTAACGAGCATTGTTTTGCGGATTTGGCCCCTCGTGCAAATCGGTTCAGATCCAGTTCAATGGAACCTGTGAGGTGAATGGTAAGGGTATGAAGAGAAAGGCATGAAAAAGGCTTGGAATAGTAACAAAATATATTTTATCTTGTTAATAAAGATTACAGATTTATTTGAATATGCATTTCCACTGTGGGTGGTTTGACTGCATGCAGTTTAACCAAGTATGGTTGAGCCTGACAGGGAACATCTTTGAGCTGTCTTGTCTGGGTACCATTCCGGACCTGACTATAAACTATCACAACACCCTGCCTGAGAAACACCAGAGTATCAGTAAGTGCACAATCCACCAGATGGAACATGAAGCCAGGCACACACCTGCCAGCATTTGCTGGTGGGTGTTATATTGTTGTAGGCTGGGTATCAGCTGCAAGCACGACCGCTAGATGGAGCAGCAGGGTCGACTCCACCGAACACCCGGAATTCAAATCGTTACCCTCGGATAACTCCGAAGGTACGGGTCCCTTACAGGACCGTGAATCGTCAATAATTCAGCCACGTGGGACAGGGTTATTTGCCAATCTTCAAAATACCTAGAGACCCACGTGGCGAGCTACCGAGGAATCCACACCTTCGACAGAGCTCTAACGGGACAAGCCATAACCGTGCTCGACCTGTGCGTAACCCGAGCGGATGGTTACCGAGGTCCCGTCGGTCCAAATGCACAACTACTGCAGCAACGGTCTTTTTAATTCTCCCAACATGCACCGTGCTAAGCCAATGAAGGAAAGGACAGAAACAAGCTGAAACATTAAACAAATGGATATTTATTTACAATAGGGGGGGGGGGGGGAGGGGACAAATAAAGGGCAAAGTTATCCGACTCAACAATGCAATCATGTACAGCAAAAAGCACTTAACAATTCTTACTTATAGACGGGCCCACACACAGATACACACCCAAGAGAAATGGACCCAAATGGTCTTTATTCTGCTCTCCAGCCACGGAGGATAGTTTGGCTGGGAGTCAGGACGGCTGGCTACCTGGCCGCGAGTGCGCAGCTGGACGTCCACCCCTTCCCAGAGCTCCGGTCACCAAAAGACGGACCAGGGCAGCCAGACACAGACCAGCGCCAGCGGCAAGATGAGACCAGCGACGAGATGAGATCAGACTAGACCCAGCGGCAAGATGAGACCAGCGCAGACTCAGCGGCAGAACGAGACCAGAAGAACCGTGACAGGATGACACCAGAAGAACCAGCGTAGACTCAGCGTAGACTGACTCGATGACCGCGCCATCCATCCATCTGTCTCACGTCACCGCACCCCTCATTCGCCGGGGGAAATCGGTCGTCCCTGTGATTGGTCGGGGGGCGTGTCGGGGCGTCACGGTGGACCGCCCCTCAAACAGGGAGAGGAATATTGTCCTGCGTGGGCTGTGCTCATTGGCCAACCACCAGAGAACTCGCTCGCATCTCTCTGATTGGGCGAGAGAGTGGCCAGGCCCTTTTGAACTCTACTCACCACGAGTGTTATGGCATCAGGATGGAGTGAAGGTGCTGTTGTCGGTGAAGGTGATGTAAAAATCCTATCTATCAAATAACTGCGCAGTGCACGTACACTTAATTCCCATTAGACACAGGTGATAGGGAGCTATCTATCCACATTTACGTATCAAAATAACTGAGCTATGGGGACCTGAATGTTGAATGCTTATGGCTGCCAGATTCATAACAATATATCTGATGGTGTCTTTTGCAAAGAGGAGGTAACTCTTGCTCACACCCTGGACAAATTACAAACTCCTGTCAAAATTTATTATGAGAATAACCAGGAATGGGGCTCATGCTGATGGCCCTCCAAAGTACTGGCAACCTATCAGGATGTGGTATTACACCATATGCGATGGCCTTATCATTGTCCTTCAGTGACTTAACCAACCCTATTCACAAGAAAATCAACACAAACAACACACACAGTTTTTTCCCTTTAATTTTTTCTGACACTCAAAAACTCTCCACTTATGTTTATTTTAATCATAGTATATAAGTTGTACACCTCATGTAAAAACTTGAGTTATTGGTGAGTGGTTGAGAAATTGTCCAACTGCCTCAAGCATCAGCTGGGTTCCATTATATTCATCAATATTTGGACCCTTTGTGCCCAGAGCCTATTCAAACATTGGTCCACAGCCGAGGTCGTGGGACCACATCAGTAGATCCATGACCTCAGCGCAAACAGTCAGTCAATCCAGAAATTGCACTTTTAATCTCTCAACCAACAGCTTTATAGCTTTACCTCTATAGATGTTTCCCTAACTTACAAGAGGCTTTAATGTATTATCATACATTTGTAACCCTTATTGCACATTCAATTATAAAACAAGATGTATGTATGCTACCTTACATCACCAGTGAAAACATAATTTATACACCTTACATTGCACATTACATGTCATCAGACAAACACACACACACACACACACACACATGCACTCATGCCAAATTATAAATACAGTCATAAGATTTTAGTTTGTCAGTGTTGAACAATGTGAAGTTATGAAAAAGTTTTACAAAGCTTGATGGTTATACAAATAAACTTGATGGTTATACTGACTATGAAAGACAATTTTGAACCTCATCTAACTGTTACATATACCTTTTGGTGAGTAATTGTTGACATATACGAGTTAAATATTGAAAGAAAATATCCTACCCAGGAAATCATCGGAAGAAAAGTGGTCAGCATCCCACACTTGTAGCGTAAGTCGTGCCGGGATTTTGTACTCCGTTTCATCCCATGAAAATAACGATTCCTTCTTCGAAACGATAATTTTCTCTTCAGCAAGCAGGTAGTCAAATGGGAAGATGAAACGCCAGTTGAAGTTGCCCTCGCCGGTCAGAGAACTGTAGTGCACATCAGTGTCTTGTTTGTCCACCTGGGGGCCTTTGAGCCACCTGCAGTGAAGCAAAACTTGGAAGATTGAGGAATACCAATTCAGAATGGGAAGACAATATAGATCATAAAGCAAGCAAGCTCGGGTGAGGTTGATGAAGAACATTCATGAAGACATGCTATTGTTTTATATGCATGCAACTCATGCAATTTCCAAGAAAAACAACAACATTAAGGAATCACTCAGAGCTCCTGGCAGCATGGAAGCAATATTGATGTGATGACATGGTTACAATAGATGCACCCTCTCGAAAGGGATCGTGCATGGAGTGCCACAGTCTTTAACATTTGGAATGTTGACATTTACCAACACGAAACCTCTCTGCGAATTCAAATCTTCACAAGCGAATCATCCACACATCTATCGCATGCAGTGCCATTCATTCAGCTCATTCCTCAAGTGTGCCGAAAATTCACTTGAATTAAGTTTGCCTATAACCACCAAATAGGCCCTATATCTGAAAGGTGAAGATTCACTTGCCAAGATTTTCAGGTGGAAAAAGGTTTCGCTTTCCTCGAACCATGGAGTTGAAAACTTCAAAAACTGTGCAGTTTGTTCAATAACCATTTAGTCCGGACCCTTTTGCTGTCATTTGCCAGCAGGTTGCGTTTCTTTGGTCCATTTTTGTTTTCGCTGATGATTTTTGCTTGGTGAATACGAAATTACTATCTCCGTTTGCATCTATCGTTGCAAAAGAAGTATTAAGAAAAATAAAATAACTTTTCCACGAAAGGAACTGGAGAGCATTAAGCCTTGGGAAAAACTTTTAAATGGAGCTGAGAATATACTTCTGTTTTTAACCCACGTGTGCGGTTTTGTCTGTGTCTGCAGTTGTCAGTCTATGATTGGGGAACTACTTAATTTCAATTCAATTACTTACTTTGAACACGAATCGAGCCATGAATCGGAACATGAACCTACAGTTTTAGCAGTACTTTAGCTCTGAATTTGGCAAATTGTACAGAATCTTGTCTGAGTGTGCATGCACAGAGGGGCTAAGATAATTGCTTTAGTCTGTCTGCCTGTTTGGCAGTCAAACAAATTTGAAAATCATTCCAAACAGGAAGCTTACTGTTTTTCAGGACGTCATAAAGGACACAAACACCAGGCATAAAGAACTAATGTAATGTGTTAAATAAGGTGGTGTAAAAAAAGCTGCATTAATGTCAGTAAAATTCCGAAAAAAGTGTCTTTTTTTTCCTAGAGATTTTAAAACCTCTATTTTATTTCAATTTAATTATATACTTGGACACTGTAAACCACCATCTTGCCACTTCCTATAACTTCAGTTTAGTATTATTTGGACAAAGGATTACGGCATTTTAGGCCATCTCAACCAAATAAATATACCGCTCACACTCGCATACTATATATGCCATTCATATGAAATATAGATTCTGCTCGGAAACGCAAAACAAAAGTTTAAAAACATCTTCCATATCCTTTGTCTCAAGACTGCACAGGGTAAAGTGCTCGATGAATTCTTGAGTATTTCATGTAAAAATGTTTCATGGCTATCTTTTGCCGAATCTTTGTGAGAGTAAAATGTCCACAATTTTCATGAATTCGAACTTTGTATCTTTTCACGTATGCTAAAGGATGTTTCAGAATCCAGTTACAACATTAGTTTACTTTCAGGTAATGATGTACTGTCAGACCCTGCCATTCGCGGAGCATACGTTCCTGAAAAATGCTGCGAATGTCGAATCTGTGAATGTCAGGGCATTGTTTCAATGGGGACAAATGGGGACAGCTTCCTGGCAGTTCGCAATTCGTAAGGGGAAAAAAAATCCGCGAATACACGAAGCGAATGTGCAGGGTCCACAGATAATGAGACCGTGAATGTCGGGTTCTGACAGTGTTGAATATCTTTAATAGTTTGTTTGGAAAAAATGGTGTTGCTGGCCCAAAGACTTAAGATATAATGCAACAAAGTAATGATCTCGACACAACACCAAGCGGCATGCTCTGAGTAGGAAACTTTGGCTCGTCACCTATCCTGGCATGCTTTTTTACCCTCTGACATAAATGTCTGACATCTTCTCTCCCGTCATGAAGGCATCGTCCTCCAACACGACATCGTCCGTGTTCCAAATAATTACGCGCAGCTCATAGCTGCGCGGCAGCGTGCAAGAGTGGGATAGAAAGGGAAAAGGAAGACGGAGAAGGAAGAGAGAAACAGATATGATTCGAAAACATGGAGTGAAAATCAGGATGAGGCAGTTTACATACCCCCGAATGTATATGTCACTCGATGCTTCACCGGTGATGAAGTTTGTGTCGCTAAGAGTGACTTCTGAAGTATTCCAGATGATGACTCTAAGGGTGTAACTGGTGAGGTAAAATTGGGAATGAAATGTATGATTATAATAAATAAAAGAGGGATTAAGATTAAGAGATGGAAATTTGGCAACCAAAACCTGTTGCATTGAACGAGTCAAAGGATAAACATAATTGTTGCAATGGTGAGTAGGAAGGATATTTTAATAGTAAACGAGAAAAGAGTAATGAAAAAAGTAAATTGCTATGAAGTCAATATAAGTTAAAATGCAGGAGTATGGTCTGAAGTGAACATTATTACCAATCAATGGTTAATTTCCTAAGGTATGAAACAAGTACAGTCTTAGTACGTCTCACCCTTTCGGCTTTCGTGGAGAGATGTCAACAGGGGGGCCAGGACTGGGCATGTCTTTTGGGAATATATCAACCCACATTTCAATTCGACCCTGCCAAAGTGAGGACAAACAACTTCTGCTACAACATCTCTTGTGCAAAGCTCAGCAACATGTCCTACTTCAATCTACAATGGTTCTGCACAAGTAGAATGGACATGGTCAGTAGTCCAAATCATTATGACTGAATTATTGTTGTTCCTGGTGTATATGTGCATCTTTATAACCAAATGAATTGCATTCACAGCTTTTTTTTATGGAAGTATAAATAAATATACTGTGTCGATACTTTATATCTATACCTTTAAGATCTTTGTCGATGTTCAATATGGCGATATGGGGCATGTTGATAAGTAATGCCTCTTGTTATTTTTCTCCAAAAACAGGTAAAGATATTCCAATGAAACAAAGCGCAGTTGCACATTAGTTCTTTGCGCCCCTAGGTGCGAAGCTTTGTGATTTTGACACTACATCTCTCAATACTACGCAAGTCAAGATGGCAGAGGGCAGCACGATATTGTCCATTGTCATTGTTGGGAAGCATGCAACGCTGGAAATGAGAGTTGGGATGACTGACTGGAGATTAGATTATGGAGATGACTGAAGATGAGAGTTGGGTACACCATTATTATTCTGAAAGTAAGAGACTGTCAATGGAGTACCACCACAAAGGATCATCAGCACCGACTTGGCTCCGTCAGATTTTCAACTCTTCCCCAAACTTAAGGAACACCTTGGTGGAGAACAATTTTTTCCGACGATGATATAAAGGCGACCGTGAAGAGCTGGATAAGTCGGCAGGACGCACAGTTCTATCATGATGTTAGAATATAAATATGCACTATGGTAGAATAAATATTGCTGTTAATATCTGTCTTTGTTTCATTCGAAAATCTTTGCCTGTTTTGGGGAAAAAGAAGAGGAGGCATTACTTCTCGACATGACCTTGTACAATTCTGCTAAAGCTCATTGGGGACTACACAAGTAATGGTAATAATAATAATAATATAATAATAACTTGAATGGTAAGCGGAAGAGCAACTAACACTTCCGGAACTAACTAAGAACTCTCTTAGCAACTAACTAAGAGCGGAAGAGCATCCACCTAGTTTTGTCTGAATCCATCCACAACTTTTTGAGATATCATGCTATACGAGTATATGGTTTCTGGCCCAAATCTCTCAATCATGAAGAATCGCTTAAATATTATAGTATCCTGATGTGGATTCGGATCTTCACCAAAAATCTAATCAATTTGTCCTTGTCACACACCCAACCTGTCCACCAAATTTCATTCAAATCCATCCACAACTTTTTTCAGATATTCTGCACAGAAATAAGCAGACAGGGGTGAAAACAAAAAAAACTTCCTTCCCCCTTTGGTGGCAGAGGTAATAACCCGATGTACACACATGAAGCAAAAACATGCATATGGCGTATGTGCATATATAACTCATTGTGGTTATACACCTGGTATCATTCCAATTGCACTGGGTCATGGACCACTCAGACTGCAGGCCTGACAATCTGTGATGCTTCATGCAATGGCAGTGCATAATTTTATTTGGGTGGAGTCAGGCCAGCTGTCCAGCCAATGGATGTAAAGCAATAGGGTGGAGTCAGGGCAGCTGAACACTGGCCCATGTATAATATGTGATATTTTCTAAGTTTAAAAAGGGTTAACTGTGATAAATTGACGAAATGCCCTGAAACTCGAACTTGTTCGGTAATTTATCACAACAAAACCATGTACCAAGTTTCAGCTGAATATATTAAAGGATTTGGGGGAAAAAAGTCTGAAAAACCACAGATGGGATGGATGGACAGAGGGAGAGCAAACCTATACTCCCCTCCAGTGAAACCGGTAGCGGACTCATAATAATTATAATCCAAACAAGAACAATAGGCTTCCCACCTGTCACCGAGGAAGCCTAATAATCCTAACAAGAATGAAAGTCTTCCCGTCTGTCGTATTGGAACCCAAATAATAATAATGCTAGTATTATTATTTTTGTCCAGACAAACTTTATCCACACCTGCTCAATGCCTGGTTTATCTGCCTTGTGCAATGGACGAGTCTCCACGTGTTCAGGAACGAGTTTGCATCCCACAGCAGGGATTTCATCCCACTGTTTGATAACTTTCAGGGAAAGATGTTCATTGAGATCCTTATCGATATCTGCAGGTGGTACAAGAGTTAGTAAAGGGAATATCCTCTTGTGCAGTCATGGCTAATGTGATTTGTTGGTGATGCTCTGTCCTTACAATATCTCATGTGATTTCTCATGGGATATCATGAGATACTTTGATCAAAATGCTAAACAAATCTAAACAAACAAATCACATCTCATGAGAAACCCATTGAATATTTTTTATAAGATGCATGAGGATACCATTAATTTATCTAAGTAATATACTCCAGTGGATTATAAAACAAACGGACCATTCTCCTCCTCTTCATCATCCTCCTGAAGGGGAATGCTGAACACTCGATTGGCCACTTTAACACGTCTCCCTGGGCCAAAGTGTGGACCGTCCAGCTTGTAGTCCCGGCAAAGCTTGGTTAGAATCTGTGAAGGCTTCATTGGGTCCCGCCATGCATTATAGCCTTGCCTGTCAAGATGACAATAAGAGCAGTAACTACTGCAGAATACAGTAGCCTCTAAAATCTCACCTCTTAATTAGGACTCGTCCGATATACAAGGTGGTTTATGATTATCACCCATCTATCTGCAAATTCTTACGTGGCATAATTCTGAGCGATGCCACAGGTGGACCGATGTTTGGTGTAAAAGCGGTTCTCCAAGTCAATCTTGGTCTCACCAATGAGGTCATCTGAGCCAACCAAGTCCCAGTCATAAATGGCCACCGAGAGAAGTGATTCCATGGGGAAAGTTACCTCCACGTCAAAAGATCTGGCAAAAGAAAATGTGTTGGTTGTAAATACATGAATGGTCATGCAACATCTATCCACTGTTTGACATCTATTTGCCTCAACATTGACGTCTTATGGTGTTACCGTGGTAGCTGTGGTCTGATCTTGGAAGGGTCTAATGTTTTCCACAATAATGAGCTCCACAAGAGGAAGTACTTGTGAAATAATGATGGTGTTATAACATTGCTATGTATATTATAATTTGTAATTCATACCAATCAGGCGATACTGAAGATCATTACCTTGCACACGCAAAGTGAAAAGCGGGGTGAAGCAAATGGTTCACTTCTGTATGTCTGTCCTTCTGTCTATGGGCAGAAGGACAGATGTCTGTCCCTCTTCTGTCTTCTGTCTATGGGCCCTTGGTTTATGATCGAGGAACAACTTAATTTAAATTGAATGTTATATATTTTAACATGAATCGGAACATAAATCGGAAAACGAAACTGTAGTTTAACAGTACTTTGGCTCTGAATTCGGCCTGATTGTCCAAGCGCAGAAAGGAGTGAGATAATTGATTTAGTCTGTCTGCCTGTCTGGCAGTCAAACAAAATTGAAAATAATTCGAAAACCAGAAACTTACTGTTTTTAAGGATATCAGAAAGGACACAAACAACAGGCATGAATGACTAATGTGACGTGTTAAATTAAGTCGTGTAAAAGACACTGCATCAACAGTGGTAAACTTCTGCATTTTGTTTTCCTATGACCTTTAAAATACCTATTTTATTTAAAATCAATTATATTCTTGAAGACTGCAGAACGCAAATCATCGTTTTGCCACTTTCCAAACCCTTCTGTTTCGTAGTACTTGGGCATGTTAAATAAGGTGGTGCATAAGACACTGTATCAACGGCGCTAAACTTCCAGAATTTTTTTTTTTAGATGACTTTTAAAATCGTTATTATATTTCAATTGAATTATACACCTGAAAATGCACAGGGTAAGGTGTTCTATGAACGCTCTACTTTCTTAAGGTCCCCGCTATCTGTCGTTTTGCATAAAAGTCCATAAGTTACAAAGGAACATTTTCATTTTAGATCCAACAATTCCCCGCAAGAACATCCATGTGGCTGGAAAACCAGTTACCAGGCATTCTACCCCACAATTCACTGCATCCTCTCCCTCTGAGACACTATCTCACACTGTGCATTGTTGGACTTAATGCCACCACATACTGTACAGTACTGTAATGTATTTTATATTTCTGTACATTACCACGGTAATTGTTGAACAATGAGTGGTAAACATTGGTAATAAGAAGGGCACTCGGTAGAGCGCATACCTCCACCACGCAATGCCTGATCCACAAGAACATATCGGGCCCAACACAGTTATGAAATATCATGCTGTACAGTACTATATCGTTTTTGGCCCAATCTCTCAATGGTGAAGAATCACTTTAAAAATTCTAGTCGTCAGACCGTATCCGGATCTTCATCAAAATCTAATCAGTTCGTCCTTGTCGCACATCAAACCTGTCCACAAAATTTCATCCGGATCCGTCAACAACTTTTTGAGATATCCTGTGCACCAGCGGACAAACAAATGAAAAATCACTCACAGAGTGGCACTTGGCAAAACAGCGCAAAGTAGGACAGCACTCGGTAAAGCGCATACCTTTGCCAGGTGGAACAGTTCATGTTTTGTATCCCACTGATGGGCTGCATCCGAAACAAAATGTTTTGGCCTATTTTGACCTTTTGGCCTTTGTTCACCTCAAAATTAATACGTGGTTGAATGCATTGACGTGATAAGTAAATCCTTTTCAAGTTTCACATCAATCGGATGATAATTGAGGATTTTAGAAAATTTGGCCCAAATTGGCCTTTTGGCCTATTTTGACCTATGTTCACTTCAAAATTAATAGGTAGATGAATTCAGTAACCTGATATGCAAATGTTCTTCAAATTTTAAGTCAGTGGGATTAAAATTGAGGATTTTATAAATTTGGCCTATGTTTACCTCAAAATTAATATGTGGTTGAGTTCAGCAACCTCATATCCAAATGGTCTTCAAATTTCAAGTGAATCGGATGAAAATTGCCAATTTTAGAAACAATTAAAAAATTTGGCCTATTTTGGGTTGACCTTATGGCCTATGTTAACCTTTTGACCCATGTTAACCTCAGACGTAATAGGTGGTTGAATTCAATGACCTGATATGCAAATCCTATTCAAATTTCAACTCAATCGGATGAAATGTGAGGATTTTAGAAAATTTGGCTCAAATTAGCCTAATGGCCTAAGTAGACCTTTTCAGTCGACCATATTTTACGAAACTTCAATGCAAGACCGTCACAGGGTCGGTGACATTAATATGCAAAAATTTCAGGGAGTTTGGTTCAGTGGTTTGGGCTGGAGCCGAGCGGACAGACAAACACACAAAGAAACACAGACAAGAAGATGTCGTGCAGAGCACGATACTTGCAAAGTCTATAAAACAAATTTGACCTCAAAAATAATTGGTCGTTGAATTTAATGACCAAATATGCAACTGCTCTTCAAATTTCAAGTGAATCGAATGAAAATTGACAATTTTAGAATTTGAATATGTTGACCTTTTGGCCTATATGGACCAACAAAATAATTGGCGAGTTGAATT
The DNA here is from genome assembly GCF_056783735.1 of Eptatretus burgeri. Classification (NCBI taxonomy): domain Eukaryota; kingdom Metazoa; phylum Chordata; class Myxini; order Myxiniformes; family Myxinidae; genus Eptatretus; species Eptatretus burgeri. The sequence goes on from NC_140965.1 coordinate 48,872,833, forward strand.
CAGTAACCTGAAATATATATCCTCTTAAACTTTCAAGTCAATTGGTTGAAAATTGAGGATTTTACAAATACCACCTTTGATGTTGACCTTGGGTCTATGTTGACATTTTGGTCTATGTTGATCTCAAAAATAATTGTCTGGTTGAATTCAGTGACCTGAAATATAAATCCTCTTCAAATTTCAAGTCAATTACATGAAAATTGAGGATTTTAGAAATCTCACCGAAGTTGTTGACATTTGGCATATGTTGACCTTTTGACCTCAAAAACAACAGGCTTCTGTCTTATCACAAACTCTACCATGTCGTGAAGTTTCGTGAGTATCGGTTGAAAATTGTGACCTGTAGGTGGCGAACAGACAGACAAACAGACAGACAAGCCGGTAGGCGGCGATGGGTCGCCGAGCATGGAAACTATAAGATATAGAGCAAAATGGATGTCATATAGTGGATAGGGAATCACCTTAAGATTATGCATATCAAATCTCATCCAGTTCCATCGACTGATAACTACTCGGTATGCATTTGAATGAAAAGTACCGAAAATGCGGTTTGAAATCGGAAATCTCCAAAGTTCGAGGGGGTGCTGTGGGTGAACAAAGATCTAAATCGAAAATCGGGCTCGATCGTTTGTGCACAATGTATTCCAGACGATTCGTGTGAATTTTCATGACCATCTGACCATAACCCGAGAAGGAGTAGCATTTGGCACGAAGGCACCTCCAGCTCTCGCATATTATCGATTTTTGCACTAATTGACCTTTGACCCCTGACCTAAGTGAAATCGGTCAATATGTCCTGAGGCAAAGTTGTAGTACTCATTGAGTACCATGAACCTGCAAAGTTTCATTCATATCGATGCACTCACCTAGTCGCTAGGGGGCCTTCAATTTTCGCCAATTTTCACGCGTACCCTAATTGTAGGGGGCGCTGCGGGTAAAGTATTCCATATATCACAAAAACTGGAATATAATTAATAGAGCATCACCTGTAGATCATTCGTGCCAAATTTCATAACCCTACGTGGGATAATGGCTTTCGGAATTGATTTCACGTGAACGGTACCGATTTTGAAGGTTTTTCGGTTGTTGCTAGGGAACCAAAGCGTCCCTAGCAACCATCACAATTTCCAAAGCACTAGGTCATAAGATGTACCTACCACCCGAGTTTGGTCAAAATCCGCCCTCGTTTACTACCAATTATACTGATGACAAACGAACAAACATCCAAACGAGCAGATAGAATTACTGACAATAAGGGTCACCTATTTCAGTGACCCAACACACAGAGAGACAGACAGACAGACAGACAGACAAAATAAAATCGACGAACCAATATACTTGAAAAATCTTCGATTTTGCAAGTAACAAACAGAGGCGATCAACATACTTGTCAAAATGTTTTTTGTTTTTTTTGCCAAGTAACAAACAGACAAATAGACAGAAAGGGGTGAAAGCATAACCTTCTTCGCCTCCGGTGGTGGAGGTAATGAAAAGGGTGAACCTGCACATAAGCAGCAACGCAGCAGCCTAACTCTGGACGTCAAATTAGACATAGTGAAACGAAATAAGAATGGTGAACGACCAGCCGATATCGCTCGCTATCTTAGTTTGCTGCCGCCACCGACTTCAAACTATTTTAAAGAACACCGACGATGGCTGCCATGCCGTGCCGTTTGGGTAATGTGGCCTATGCTGCAGGCACAGCCGAAGCGGGTGTGATGGCCGTCGTGGTAGTGGTGACCGCAGGAGCTCTTTGTGAGGTCCCATGTTGACACCGCAGCGGGTCGCAGCATGAGTGCCGTATTTCGTGACACGAGTGTGTGTGCTGGCACAAAGGCTGGAGCCTGGGTCCATGAGGGAAACCACGTGGCTTAGTGGGAAGGATAATTTAAAGGATGAAGGACTGATGCAGGCAGCTTGACAGAGATGATTAGAGATTTTGAAGGTGTAAGACCACTAAATGACCATTATAAAATAGTTAAAAGACATGGTAAGTAAGATAAAAACTGTTTTTTTGGTTTGGGTTTTAAAATTTGTTTGATTTATTGTATTTTCCCCCCTATGTTTTGTGTGTTTCATACATATGTTTGATTGCTCGGCTTAATGAGTGGTGTTGTCTTGGACTTAAACTGAGTGGTAGAATGCATCCTCTCTTAATTACACTAATTCTGATGGGGAAAAAAATCCCCGCTATCCGTTGTTTCGTCCAACTTTTCTGGAACATATCTTGGACATATAGTGAGGACCCCCTGAATTTCATTCTGATAAGTTTTCAAGATTCTATAAAGTTTCCAGTTTTTACTTTAACTATGAAGAGCAAAGATAAAATCAATCCAATTATTTAGAATTTGTCATTTGTTCGTCGTACAGTTCACAACATCTACGAGTACATTGAATAGATTGAAAGCAATAAAGCGCAGTGGGAAAATTTCTAAAAACAAAAGTGATTTGGAACATACTTTCCAAAGATGGGGTTGAGCTGTTTTGGAATGTAGTTCTCATTATCCCGGATTTCTGTATTGCCCAGAGAGAGGACAATGTAGGGATCTGCCTTTCCATTCATGTCAGCTGGATGCAAGTCCAGTGCCTAGTAAAGGCAACATGCAATCATCGATAGATCACAACTCAGTCATTTCAAGCTGGAGAAGTTGTCTTAAAGCATCACTTGGTTTTAAAAGTCTTCAAATTTACAAATTGATATTGAGCATAATTAATACAATGCCATTGCTGTAGTTTCATGTTTTTATATTATGCATTGCCCATAATATCTGCCAGCATGAGGGAAGAGGGAGGTTGGTAGGTTTGATTATGCATTTGGATATCCTCTCCCTATTGCTGGCTTTGTCTGCTCGGTTGGCACTTATCTTTGAGCTGTCTGATCTGGATTTAATTCACGACCCACCCATAAAGTGCCGGATTGGTGTTTCACCGTGTTGCATCACAAGTTGTGCCGTCCCTTTAATGGAGGTTAAGTTCGTGGATGATAAAGTTCCCATACTGTCATTTGCAAAGAGTGGACCAGGTCAAATATCACCGGTACCCTGAATCAAATTACAAGGTCCTGCCACCTTCAATCGAACATCAGGCCTGGCCAGCTAGTTTAGCAAATACTTTGGCAAAACAACCCCCCTCAGACAATCCCACAAAAGATGTGATTAAATGCAGCCATTTATAAATAGTCATAGTAATAGTAGTGGTGGTAGTAGTAGTAGTAGTAGTCCCTATAGGTGGCTCTAACTTATCACTGTTTGAGCCAACCCACCGATTGGTGTGTGGGTTTGAGAAGATACCACCAGTGTAGCATGGGGAGAGACCATTTAGGAGATGCACTGGTGACCGTTGGCAGTTAAAAGCTGGAGAGATATGGAGTTGGCAGTTAGAGTTGGAGCAAAATGGAGTTACAAGTTTGGAGCTGGGGAGATACGGGGAAAGCGCGAGTGCATTAAGGAGATTCAGATAGCACAGGAATGAAAGAGGTTCGGGGATAGTTGAGCAGTGAGGCAGACAAAGTGCTTCAAACAAGACAGATAAGAAGATCGAGAGGAGAGGAGTTGCATTCGGCTTTTTGTTTCACATGGCAGTCATGGGTATAGTGCCAAGTACTTGGTATTGCATGGGTTCAACTACACAGTTTAACATGGTGTGGATGCATCCAGGGCTCTCTTGCCTGTTCCACTTTGGTACAGTTTGTGTGCCTTGAATGCCTTCAAGGCTCTTCGGCCTGAGCTCACTGGGACACTCTGGGCGATACGGATGCCTCAAGGATGTGTCCATTCCATCAATAACAAGAAATAATCATTCACCACCGTGGTCTTGCAAGCTGCCATAGTTGAAAATATTTTCTGTCCTCCAACTAGCCATCACTCCCTGTGTTCTCTTGTTATCAGCAACATACCACTAGGCCTGACTTTTGTCTCCCTTTGAATCTTCTATCCTCATTTGCTTTTACTTCTTCCCATAATTTATTAGCTCCCCTGCTGGACCATAACTTGGTATTAGTGGCTCATGTAGATTAGTTAATATTCTATCATTTGATTTTTGTTCCTTCATGATTATAATAAATTATATGTTGAAAATAAAGGTGGTGTTTAATAATGTTCACTTCACTGGTTAGGTGCAATTAGGATCTAAATTACACCATTTGGAGGATTTCAAAATAATAGGTTTCCTCTGCCCCAATTGGCCATCTGAGCCCTCATTTAAAATAGTTACACTCTCCGGGTGTTGTAAACTGCCACCTGCCTGTAGTATGACTATATATGTAAATGGAATGTCTTACCCGAATAATGTAGACACGCACAAGAACATTAGTTATGTCGTTGTTCGGAATGCCTTGAAACATTCCCATGTTGGCATCAAAATTGACTTCTTTCTTCACTTCTTCAGAAATGGGCCACTTGTACACACACATGGAGCCCTGTGGTAGAACCATAATCACACAGGAAAATGTAAAATGTTATTCCATGAGCTTTGTCTTGTGGGCAGCAAGGGGAGTTCTGTACAAGTCGAGAAAGGAAACTCGGTTGTTGTGAGAACTCAGTATTTACCTTAAACCGTCCCACAATCCGATCCTCATCAGGAGTTCTGTCATCCTCTCCTGATTTGCCCCTGTAGAGGTTGAAAGTGCACAACCAGTCCTCAAAGTTGTTAAACTCTTCCTCCAGCTCATTGTCATAGATCTTGAAGCAAACAACACACACAAGGGAACAATCACTTCGTTGCAGATGAGGATATAAGGACAGGAAGTTCTTTGCAACTGGCCACCTTTGCTCATGTCAGCCCGATCACCTGAGTCCATCAACGATGTAAGCCATTTAGTATAGCATAACATCAACTTATCAAGATTTTGATCAAGATGTGTAAATTGTAGTTACTCAGTTGAGACGAAAAATGGGAACATAAAGTGGGACCAAAATAGTGAAAAATGGTTTGCAATAATCTATTTTCTGATAATCAGGCTTCGACATGGTGGCAAAATGCAAGAGAAGCATGAAGTTAAGAAGAGCCAGACAAACAGGCAAAAATAAATAAATAAATAAAATAGCCATGCTTACTGGAAACACCAAAAATGATTCTGGAATTACCAAAAAGGAACAAAAGAAAAATCAGAAATCAAGAAATGATCCAACAGATATTTTACACACACCAAGACAAAAGCAAAATGTCTGCCCATGAGAATCCAGCGACTGTCCCTCCCCCAAAAACCCAGACGAACAACCCTGAAAGGAAGCCAGGCACCGACGAAAGAACCCAGTCGACACGCTTTTCCTGGCGTGTCGCAGTCATGCCGATTGCACGGGAGCCACAGCAAGTCATACCATCGTTAATCCGCCGGTCCTCATAACCATGAGACAATCCTTCAGCCGGTTTGGATTCATGTGTTTCTATAAGTGCATGGGAAGGGTCAGCTAAACGTCACTTATCGCACATGAACCCAAAACAGCAGCACTCCATAAAGAATCTTCTGCTGCAACTTGCTTCCACATTGTTAGTGTCTTCTGATTTTTCTTTCTCCCTTATAGCGTCTTTAACAATAAAGCAAGTAACAGTCAGTATTTACAAACAAACAAAATGCATGATATAGACACTGGCTAGTGTGTCCTCCTGACATTTTGCCAAATTCCACACAGGAATCAGCCCTATGTAACAATGAATTCCCCAACAATGCAACCAACTTTCCCTTGGTGCCATTCTTCCCTTTGGAAAATGGAGTGACCATACAATAAGGATTTTGCTTGATCGCTAATACTTTTATGTGCTTGGAAGTCACAGAGTCGAAGCTTGAATGGAAACTTGTTTTATACTTGTGCTGCAAGTAATATGTTAAAATGCAATTAACTGTTGCACGTACAGAAACGCTGCATCTTGGGAGCACTGGAGGAGATGTTAAGCATTGGTAAATACATCATTGTGAAGATTGTCATATCCTATACTCGAAGAACAAACTCATATACTATATCGGTTTCGTGTTTAATGTCTGTCATATCTTATACCTATATCCGATACTCTTTTAATGTCTTTGTTGTTGAATGTTTCGGTCATATCCTCCTACACTTATATCCTCTCACTCTTTTAGTGTCTCTCCCCGGCCAGCTATTGTCTCCTCCAATTTTAGAAGCCCGAACCCCGCCCTGGTGGCGAAGTTGCACTTTACATCAAGAAGTTCTTACCGTTTGTGGACTGAAATTACACCTCCCAACCCAGGAGTACTTTGGCTTTAACTTCCCCTGCACTCCCACCTATTGATTATCCGTGTATTGTGCAGTCCTCCAAACAGTGATGACTCCATCTCTCTCTCTCTCTCTCTCTCTCTCTCTCTCTCTCTCTCTCTCTCTCTCTCTCTCTCTCTCTCTCTCTCTCTCTCTCTCTCTCTCTCTCTCTCTCTCTCTCTCTCTCTCTCTCTCTCTCTCTCTCTCTCTCTCTCTCTCTCTCTCTCTCTCTCTCTCTCTCTCTCTCTCTCTCTCTCTCTCTCTCTCTCTCTCTCTCTCTCTCTCTCTCTCTCTCTCTCTCTCTCTCTCTCTCTCTCTCTCTCTCTCTCTCTCTCTCTCTCTCTCTCTCTCTCTCTCTCTCTCTCTCTCTCTCTCTCTCTCTCTCTCTCTCTCTCTCTCTCTCTCTCTCTCTCTCTCTCTCTCTCTCTCTCTCTCTCTCTCTCTCTCTCTCTCTCTCTCTCTCTCTCTCTCTCTCTCTCTCTCTCTCTCTCTCTCTCTCTCTCTCTCTCTCTCTCTCTCTCTCTCTCTCTCTCTCTCTCTCTCTCTCTCTCTCTCTCTCTCTCTCTCTCTCTCTCTCTCTCTCTCTCTCTCTCTCTCTCTCTCTCTCTCTCTCTCTCTCTCTCTCTCTCTCTCTCTCTCTCTCTCTCTCTCTCTCTCTCTCTCTCTCTCTCTCTCTCTCTCTCTCTCTCTCTCTCTCTCTCTCTCTCTCTCTCTCTCTCTCTCTCTCTCTCTCTCTCTCTCTCTCTCTCTCTCTCTCTCTCTCTCTCTCTCTCTCTCTCTCTCTCTCTCTCTCTCTCTCTCTCTCTCTCTCTCTCTCTCTCTCTCTCTCTCTCTCTCTCTCTCTCTCTCTCTCTCTCTCTCTCTCTCTCTCTCTCTCTCTCTCTCTCTCTCTCTCGACATAGCTCTCTCTCTCTCTCTCTCTCTCTCTCTCTCTCTCTCTTTCCCTCCCTACCTCCCTCTCTCTCTCTCTCTCTCTCTCTCTCTTTCCCTCCCTACCTCCCTCCCTCTCTCTCTTTCTCTCAGATAACACAGACAAACTTTCAACCACTTATCCTGACTCTCTCTTCCTCATATGTGTCACCATGCAAATTGGCTGGGTGTTGGGACCTCTCTCACCAGCCATGGCACTTCATCAAAGGACTTCTGTGACTCCATGGGACTGACTGAATCTGTGACCTTTCGAGCTCAGATTTTTATCAATGGCAAATCCTCTTTTCTGGACTTGATGATGACAAATTCCCTGCATATATCTCCTGCTCTTCCTCTGCACCAATTGGTTCATTCGATCATATGCTTGAGAAAGTCAACATCTCTCTATGAGAGATATTGGCGAGTGCCTCAGTGTTGGCGAGTCTGGCAGTTCACTCAAGCAGATTGGCAAAGACTGCAAGCAGTAATCTCTCTTTAGGACTGGTCTCCTATATCTACTGCCCCTGATATTAACTTAGTCTGGGAATTATTTCGAAGAAACATGGTCTCATGCACAGATTCATTCCATTTCGTCTTCAGTTATCATACCATTCTTCCCACCCATGGTACAGTGAATCCTGTGGTGAGGCAGTTGCTCTGAAACAACTTGCCTTCTCTTTCTGGAAGGCAAATTTAACTGAAAGCTAACTCAGATAATTCCAAAAAGCCCACAAGTGTGTGTCTACTCTCAGGAGAGCCAGAAAATAACATCTGTCCAACCTCAAGATTGAATTTTCAAAAATGTCTCCCTCCTCTAAAACCTGGTGACACCTTGTTAAGTCTGTCTCTGGTGTATCCTCCACTTCCTTCCCTTCCCCCTTTTCAAATGGCATGAGAGCTGATTCTGCTCATGAGAAGGCCAAAGGCCTCAATTCTGTGTTTGCTTCCAAATCTTGTGTTCCCAAACCCTCATGGCCTGCTGCCTCTGCTTGGAAATTAGTCGACATCACTGCATGACATCAAAAAGTGCAAAAACGGATCCCTTTAACAACAGACCAAATAGCTTACTTCCAATCATCAGCAAGGTTATAGAATCCATCATCAGATTTGATATGAAGTCCTTCCTTTTCTCCAAAAACCTCAATCTCAGAGCATCAATTTGGTTTCAGACAATGTCACTCCACCTTGGACATGCTGCTTCCACTCACTAAGGCCTAAGTCACATTTGCTCTACGGCGAGGATACGGCGGCCGTACGCCCTCTGAATTGACAGAAATGTGCGGCGGCCGCAGAGTTTCTGAGGTGGCCTCAGGGTGGCCCTACACCGTATGGCTATATTTTACAGGCCGTAGGGTCGCCGTGGAATTTCACGCGGAGTTATAACTTTTTTTCATTTCTACGTTCGCCGTAGCAATTCGACAAGCTGAAAAAAAAAAACTGGTAAAAAAAAATAAAAAAACGAACCCATTCGTTACCGTCTGTCTGGCCGCACATTCGCCTTAGGGCCCCCCCCTGCGATCGCCTTGCAGCTACGAGCATCTGCCTTGAAAATTCTATGGCCGCCGCAGGGCCCCCTTTAGGTCACCGTGCGACATCAAATCAAAGACCGTACGGCAACCCCACGTTTTCGGTCTCCACAATTTCTAAGACCTAAGGCCTAAGTCACATTTGCTCTCCGGCGAGGATACGGCGGCCGTACGCCCTCTGAATTGACAGAAACGTGCGGCGGCCGCAGAGTTTCTGAGGTGGCCTCAGGGTGACCCTACGCCGTTTGGCTATATTTTACAAGCCGTAAGGTCGCCATGGAATTATAACACGGAGTTATAACTTTTTTCATTTGTACGTTCGCCGTAGCAATTCGACAAGTCAAAACAAAAAAACTGGTAAAAAAAAATACATTAACCCATTCGTTACCGTCCGTCTGGCCGCACGTTCGCCTTAGGGCCCCCCTGCGGTCACCTTGCGGGCACCTTGAGGCTACCTTGCGTCTGCCTTGAAAATTCTATGGCCGCCGCAGGAACGCCCTAAGGTCACCGTGCGACATCAAATCAAAGACCGTACGGCAACTCCACGTTTTCGGTCTCCACAATTTATAAATAGGCCGTGCAGCTCCCCGAAAAATAAAAACGTATGTGACTGCTACATTGTGTGACCGTAGAAATACTGCGGCCGCCGTATAATTGCTAGTGGCCGTAGATTTTGGAGACCCCATGGCCGCCGTGGCAAATGTGACCTTGGCCTAAACAATGAATGGAGGCCCTCAATGTCAGACGAGATCAGGGCCATCTGTCTGGACATATCTTATGCTTTTGATGCAGTCTGACATACTGCCTTACTCTCCAAACTCTCTGCCAATGACATCCAAGGCTAACTGCACACATGGCTTTCTGACTTCCTCCACTCGCGTAGCCAACGTGTGGTACTCAATGGAATCCTTTCATCTCCTCTCCCTGTCAAGGCTGGAGTGCCCCAGGGCAGTGCTCTGGGCAAAGTCCTCTTCCTGATCTTCATTAACAATTTATTTGACTCTGAAAAATCCTCTTCATGTATTTGCTGACGACTCCACCCTCTGCCAGAACATCCCTCATCCTTCAGACAGGCATGCTGCAGCCTCTTCCCTCTCTTTTGACCTCAATAAAATTACAAGCCGGTCAAACACTTGGAATACATCTTTCAAGCCAGACAAATATAACAATCACTTTCTCTCTGAAAGGACGGTCTGGCAAACCCCGGTATCTACTTCCTGAACAATCCTCTTGAGGAAGACCAGTCATTCAAACTCCTTGGTCTCACTCTCAGCTATAATCTTTCTTTGGTAAACCACATTTCTAAGTTTTCTTCCAAAGCCAGTCACCAGCTGAACATCCTCTGTCATACAAAGTCCTTCCTTGGCACACACTGAACTTCTATCCACCTACAAGGCTTCAAAACAGCTGTTTTCTACCCCGTTAAATATTTGAACCCTAGCGGCCATTTTACCAGCCGCTATTCAAACCTTCGTATACCAAAGCGACCGTATTTTTCTCTTGGGAGCCCAAGGTGGGGGAGGTGAAAATCCAAGAAGCTCAGGGTTCAATGTGTTCACCCATCCCCTCCCCAAGCCCAACTCATTACAAGTCCCAGTTTTTCTTCCTGAGTTTTCCCAGTTTTTTCTTCCTCAACATAAAAATTCTGTTTTTTCTTTTTCTTCGTGAGTTTGCTTCTGTGTCCATCTTGTCCACCCCGTGCATCCTCCACAACCGCTCATTCCTCCCCACACTGATTGTTTGTCCACATCTCCCTCTATTTTGTCCTTCAACTCCGCTGTTAATCTTTCCCCCCTCTCTCCACTGCTCCTTTTTCCCCATTGCACATCCTGATCCATTCTGTGTTCTCGCTCTTCCACGAGCTTTGACCTTGTACATAAAAAATAACAAAAATATTTAACTTAACAGCATAATCGACCAAATTTACTCCATTGACTGGTAGAAGTGTCGGTGCAGAAATGATGATGACTTTGAATGAATATAAATAATAGTACACATGCACCAAATATAATGTAATCAATTTATGATATTGCTTCAATGTTACAAAATTTTCACGCAGAATGGCTGTGAGCAAGGGCGGTCTTACCTATGGGCAACCTGGGCAATTCCCCAAGGCTCCACGCTGGGGGGCCCCGACGGCTGGTGGGGGTGGTATACTATATGACCTTCTGAAGAATCTATCAATTACATTACCCAGTGTATAAAATGAAAAATCGAATCGTGTTTTCATCTACTGTATTTCAATTTTGTCTGATAGCAAAAAATTCCAACAAGTTGTTCCAGATGTCTACCTTCCCTTCGGAAATGAGCTATTCTACTCGTATTCGTAGGCCGCATCCTTTTAATGATGCCGACGCGTCGACATTTGATCAATCTAACTAGTGCTATTCGTCAGTCGTAAATCTCTTTCAAAAATACGGTGTTTTCCCGTTTTCACGGTTATTTTTCAGGCATATTCAAGGTGTTTTTCATGTCATCAATCGGGTTTTAGGGCCTATCTACGCAAAGTTAGCCGGAAGCAATGAAACAAAGTTATTCAAATGGAGCAGAAAAATGAAACAAAATAAAAGCAGAGAAGAAATTACATGAAAGTTTACAAAAAGTTACTAAAACTTCAAAAGCAAAATCGAGAATGAAGCAGCAGTGTCGGCAGCAGTGCAGCAGTCGGTTGAAACTGCCGGCAGCAGCAGCGGTGATATTCGGATTAACAGGTAAAAACACTTTTACCTTACGAACCCAATTTTTTTCCTCATTATAGCTGGAGGATATTGTTTTTCGAGCCCAATACAATGCACTCACACTGAGACGTCAAATTAATCTCGAGTTGTTATATTCATATTATAATATTAATTTATTTTTTTATAGTAACACGTCTACATTTTCTGTATTGTTTTGGTGATTATTGGAGAATAGAGTAAAAGTCAAATCACAATTTGTGGAGCATAATTGAAAGGACATGCATTGTGGAAATTGGGCGCTTTATTCGTGCTCGGAGTGGGTTGGGTGGGAATAAAGAGTATGTGGGTGGGGGGGGGCGTCCTTGACTTTTGCCCAGGGCCCCAGAATCACGAAGACCGCCCCTGTCTGTGGGCAATGAAAATTGACAAAATACTACACAAAGAAACCCAGAACATCATCTCACTGTAAATTATAAATGACTGTCTGGACAATAACACATGCTTAAAACACACATGATTGAATATTTTCTGTACGTGAAAGATGCTTTTTAAAAAAGACTGATTCGATAGTCTGAAAATATACAAAATGCAGCAATAACTATTCTTACCTTAAGTCGTTCTATGTCAAGGTCTGGCTTTTTCTTGTCTTTTTTACTGCCTGTGTTGATATTGCAAAGACAGTTATATGAAGGAAATATTTCAACAAGAGAATATTCATAACACAAGGGATAAAATTGGCCGATCTAAAATGCATTGTTACTTGATTTTAAAAAAAATTATTCTTGTGAGATGAATGAGAAAGATGACATTTTTCTGAATCCTGCAACATTTTCTGAATCCTATCACCATGTGAATTAGTTGACTTCACAATGTATAAAACATGAAAAACAACCATTTTACCAAAGAAGGGGTCAAGTAAAGTGTGGCAAGATATCCAACCCTACCCCCATTATAACCTCCTCCATCTTGTGGAAATGTTCAGTATCCTGAACATCTACAAGGAAGGGCTCAATGGCTGACGGCATAGCAGGCAATTTCAAATGTTCACAAAAGGACCGAGGAAATGTATATGTACTTGGGGATAGGAGGGAAGCTTGCCCCCTCTTTTACCGACAGCAGCATCTTGTCTCGTACCTTACTTTACCTCCATTGTAAGAATAAAAATTAGAAAGAAAAGATTCATTGATCATAATGAATGATCATATATATCACGAGATACTTGGTTGACTTTTGCATTTTTTTTTGAAAGAGAAACTGAGAAGCAAAATACAGTTTCTTTTCTTCAACAGAAGTGAATGTTCATGGATGAGATACTCGTAAATAGCAGAGCGTGATGAGTCAACAGACAAGGGGGACAGTTGGAAAACAATGCATAGCTACACCATGAGTGTATGAGTTGGGAAGTGGGATTCAGAAAAACAGGTATGGAGTGAGTGAGTGTGGAAAAGCTCAGGGGTGGGTATGGGAGACACCATGGGTTGGCAATGGGCAGCAGCTTGAAAGACTGGAGGCTACAGAAGAGAGAAAAGTTTGATGAAAGAATGGAGGTGAACATGAAGCTTGGACTTGGGAAAGGTAACTAGATGTGAGTTTCTGGAAGAATGCATAGTGACCTGGAAGGGTTAGGCATGGACGGAGGAAATACAGAGTGAATGGAGTTTCTTCTTCTTCTTTTGGATGCAGCACATAGTTGCAAGTAGCATCATTTGCTGGGTGTGTCTGTATTGATGAAGGGCATGGAATCATGGAATGAAATATAAAGTGATATGGCAAAGACTCATAAGTCCACCAACCTGCTTATGGTCAGTGAGGCCATGAGATTTCACCTCCTGGTAAGAGATTTTTTTTGAATGCAGATTCAAGGAAGAGCTAGAACAATGAACTGATCAGGATGTAACAGAACAAAAGGAACAGAGAAGAGAATGAGAGAGAGAGAGAGAGAGAGAGCGAGAGAGCGAGAGAGAGAGAGAGAGAGAGAGAGAGAGAGAGAGAGAGAGAGAGAGAGAGAGAGAGAGAGATAATGAGAGAGAGATAATGAGAGAGAGATAATGAGAGACAGAGATAATGAGAGAGAGAGAGAGAGAGACAGAGGGAGAGAGAGAGAGAGAGAGAGAGTGAGACAGAGAGAGAGAGAGAGAGAGAGAGAGAGAGAGAGAGAGAGAGAGAGAGAGAGAGAGAGAGAGAGAGAGAGAGAGAGAGAGAGAGAGAGAGAGAGAGAGAGAGAGAGAAAGAGAGAGAGAGAGAGAGAGAAAGAGAGAGAGAGAGAGAATGAGGGAGAGAGAGAATGAGATAGAGAGAGAATGAGAGAGAGAGAGAATGAGAGAGAGTGAATGAGAGAGAGAGAGAGAGAGAGAGAGAGAGAGAGAGAGAGAGAGAGAGAGAGAGAGAGAGAGAGAGAGAGAGAGAGAGAGAGAATGAGAGAGAGAGAAAGAGAGAGAATGAGAGAGAATGAGAATGAGAATGAGAATGAGAATGAGAATGAGAGAGAGAGAGAGAGAGAGAGAGAGAGAGAGAGAGAGAGAGAGAGAGAGAGAGAGAGAGAGAGAGAGAGAGAGAGAGAGAGAGAGAGAGAGAGAGAGGAAACCATGAACAGTGGAGTTCAAGGACAAAATAGAGGGAGACGTGGACAAATAATTAAAGGGTAATGGGTGTGAGGACTAATGGGGTGGACAGGATGGACACAGAAGGAAACTCTCAGGAGGGATGAACTATAAATTTGAAAGCAGGAGGGCTTGGGGTGTGGTTGGGGAGGGGGGTAACAATGGTAGAAAAGATCATGGTTTGGGATGGGGGATATAATCTGAGATAGTGATGAACAGCAATCTTGAAGACCTGGAGGGAAGACCACGTGTGGAAAAAAGGAATGAATGAGTGGAGGTGAGCAGTGATCCTGGATTTTGGGAGTTTCACCAGAAGGAGGGTTGATGAATGAGAATGGGGACATCTGCAATCATCACAAGTACGAAGGAAAATGTTGGTTCGATGAAAAGTAAAAGGACAAGAAGGCTATAGCAGCAGAGGAAATGTTAGAAAACATGGATAAAAGGAGATTACAGATGCATCAGATAATAGAGGAAGAAAGAGCAAAATACAGGCTACTGAACAAAAAATTGCAAATGGCAACTGGTAAAGTGAGATAGCATCAGTGAAATGGACAGTGTGACAATCAGGAGGATCTTGGAAGACATTTAATTTAATTGTATGACTTAATGTATGAGATGTGAGGGTGAGATGACAATAAGTGGAAAAAAAACCACTCGAGGATGAACATCAATAGGTCTGAGACATTCAGTACCTGGGTAACTTGGTGACTGAGGATTTTTGATGTCATGAAGAGATCAGAAAGAGAATAACCATAACCAAAGAAGCTTTTGGCAAAATAAATGAGCTAACAGAAAGAAAAAAAACTTTAACACAAAGCTGAAGAAGAGGGTGGTGAAATCCTTAATTGGAATATCGTACTTCTTCTTCCATTTACAACACAAGGCTGTGGGGTAGCATCATCTGAGGGTATGGCTGTGCCTTGTCCAACTCCATTACCACATAAACAACAGTTTTTATTTCTGTTTCTGCCGACATTTCTTCTTTTTTTTGCGGAGGCAGAGGAGGGTGAACATGAGGGAATGCATCATTCCAATTTTGTCAATTTTTGACATTCTGTTGCACTTGTGATGTTGTGTGTATTGAGTGATTGTTTTGTTGTTGGTGCAGCTTGAGTTTATTTTTATTTCAGTTTTATCGTCTGATGTATTCTGGTTGACTTTTCTGAGGTGTATGATTTATTGTGATTGTATGTGTGACCTTTGGTGTATTGTATTGGTGAGAAACTATTGCTGGTATACGTTGCTAAGGACTTTGTTTCTCAAACTTCAGAAGCTAATATCCGGTTATTTCGATTTTCCCAATAATGTGTGTTGTAAAACTTCATCGTAAGATATCTCGGTCAGTTTGTGACGGACCACCATGTAAGATACACCGTTGTGAAGATTATTTTATGGGCTTTCAATTCAAATAAACCCAATAACTCAATATTGAATTTTTATGACTTCCGACTGGTTTTGTACTGTGGGGTCACAAATATGAAAATTTTAAGAAATTACCGATTCTTATAACTAAGCTTATTTACATTTTTACTTGAAGCAAGCAAGCCTTTGATCCCCCCTCCTCCATATCTACAAACTCACAAAACATTGAACTTAACTTTTACTACAGTTCGGAGAATCATAGTGAGTGAAAAAAAGATTAAGGAATGTGTCTAAAGTGTAACTTCATTGAGTGCAAATGAAGATAATTACGACAAGTCTGAAGACGACGATGGTTCACGAGCGGTATTTGACGATGTAGATTGTTTCAGAAGTCAAGGATGAGACAATGTGATAATGTTTGACCAAGTTATAAAAATGATCAACATGATGTGGTACGAGTGACAGGTTATTAGCTACAAAATGTCGAAAACCCGGTTTCGTTCAACAACTTAAAAAAATTGACCTTTGCATAACCTTTAAAGGTCACAAAACAATGTTGTGGACATTAAAATAAGGAAACAGGATACGTGCTATAGCTTTATGGAGTTAGTTCGAAAGGTCGAAAACCCGGTTCGATTCCCACAACTTTGAAAAATTGATCTTTGTGAACTTTAAAGGTCAAAGGTCAAGAATTATGAACTTTGGTAAAAAAAAAACTTCCTCTGGAACATTCCAGGAACAATATAACGTCAGATAGGCTATATGGCATTTCACACTCTTCGGATTTAATTATCCGTACTTTGATGAAATCAGCATAAAAACAAACTTGAAGGGGGCGCCACGGGCAAGGTGTTCGAGATAGAGCAAAATGGTTTCAAGACTTAAGGTGGGGAATGACCTCAAGATTATGCATAAAAAATATTGTCATCCTAGCTCTCAAAGTTTGGGCGGTCATATGGTTTTTATGTCAAAATTCGCAATTTTCTAAGTTCGTGACCTTGACCTTGTGACCTTGACACGAAAATGAAAAATCGATCTCCGTAGGGCTATGCAGGTGCCATTGGGCTAACCAAATACCGAAACCCCTGCCAGATTCGACAAACCCCTCGGAGAAGATGGATTTTTATGTCAAAATTCGCAATTTTCTGAGTTCTTGACCTTGTGACCTTGAACTTGGGATGAAAATGAAAAATCGATCTCTGTGGGGCTATGCAGGTGCCATTGGGCTAACCAAATACCGTAACCCCAGCCAGATTCGACAAACCCCTCGGAGAAGATAATTTTTAATGTCAAAATTTGCAATTTTCTAAGTTCGTGACCTTGTGACGAAAATGAAAAATCGAGCTCTGTGGGGCTATGCAGGTGCCATTGGGCTAACCAAATACCGAAACCCCTGCCAGATTCGACAAACCCCTCGGAGAAGATGCAAGTTGAAATCGGCTACCCCCTAAAAACACGTTTTTTGGGCGTGGCTCCGCCCATAATGGGCGCACCACGCCCATTTTCAGGAAAACACAACTAGATCATGATATAAACCTCCCACCAAAATTTTATCAGGATTGGATCAAAACCCACGGAGCTATGCTCGGGACAGACGGAGACAGACAGACAGACATACAGACATACATTCAGACAGACACACAACAATAACGAATATAGTGGTCACTTATTTTTTTCGTGAAAATATTTTTTTGTGAACCAATAAAGCGCTCATCGGATGCCTCATCTTCGCTGTATACATCGCTAATTGCCTGCCGAGCCAGCCGTTCCTTGTCAACCATTTCGTTGGTGTGCTTGATTGAGTGCTTAAGCCACTTGGTGAGTACTCTCCAAGCTGCTTGGTAATGGATGCTTATTCTCTGAGCTCCCAAGGTGAATCGCAATTTTATAGGATTTAATAGGATCACATTTTTAAAAAGATTAATCGCGATTTTAATCACGTTTTTTTTCTCAGGGTTTTATGCAGTCATTTTCTCCCAATTCATAACTTATAAACACATGAGCCACCACCTGTCGCAGGGAAGAGGTGGGAGTCTGGAGTGGAATGGGTGTGGTGGAAGTCCAGAGGGAGGGGGTGTACATGATGGGAGGAGGGAGAAAAAAGAGTGGGAGGGAGAGGAAGGGGTAGGTGGGAGTCCAGAGGGAGGGTGGTGGGATGGGAGGATGCAGGGGTGGAGGTGGGTTGAGGGAGAGGGAGAGGTGGGAGGAGGGACCCGGCATTGCCCGGCAACGCCAGGTGCCTTTCAAATAATGTAAACTATTTTGAATCATCACACTGTATTTCGATTAAAAAGTAGAGATGAAACTGTGTGAAAGATAACAAATTGCTGAGTGTATATTTTTCCTTCTCAGTTTCTCTTTTCTTGTTGGTGGATCTCCATTGTTTTTAGTTAACTTCCGAAGTTATCCACGATATAAAAGAGGATGAAATGCCCGGTGATACTTGTATACATCGCGATCGAGGATGGTTTGAAATCTCATTTTAGAAATTAAATGCATCTTATTATCTCTGAGCTAAGTTCATATGCCCAAGCATTTCCCATCCAAAGGGAATTACAAGCTTACCAGAAATCAAATCTGTTCCTTCTGCTTGCTGTTCTGATTTCAGGATTTCATCTTCCTTGCGTTGCTGCAACAGCAAGAAGCCACATGATGAGAACATGAGGGAGAGCAGGATCATACAATTATTCATATCAAGTAATTATATTTGTTTTAAAGCAAAGAAGGTATAGCTTTGTAAAGCTTACTCTTCAGTCTGAGCTGAGTTAATAAGCATTTAAGCGATTGATTTATTGGCACAGCTTTGTAACATGGAGGGAATACAGTATTGTGAAACATGGCTGTTGTTTTTAAAGATAATGTAGTCAATTGTGAAAGCAAAGACCATGCAATATCTTTCTTTAAGAACAATGAGTTAGATATACCTTTTTACTGTCCAATGGATAAAATTGACAACATGTTGATGAAGTATGTTTACCACCATGGGCCGCAAAGACAAGCTCATGTTTCAGGCATCAACACTTCGTCAGAGCAAAAGAATGGTTTTCTATGCTCGGCTCTTATACTCTGATGAAGGGATACTGTCCGAAACATCAGCTTCTTACTGCCCATGGTGGTTGACATACCTAGATCAATGTCCGTTGATTTCATCCATCATTGTATCTGCCTGCTGACACCGACGTACATTAGCCTTCACGATTAAGACAAGTTATTAATTCGATATTAGTCCCGCTGGTGGCCTAGCTCATTATCAGTTTGTTCATACAGGACAAGCAAACACAAGGAAACTCTGAAGGAGGTAACAAAAAAAAATATAACTATTTTCATGATTTTACTTGTTACATTTTCATCCCATAATTAGTACATGAAGCAAATTATGAAATTTTTGAAATCATGTGGATGCTGACGATCCCATGAAACATTTCATAATAATCAACCTTTGGGCTGGTATTACAGGCAAGTACACCTTCCAATAGATGAATGGTTATAGATGTCCAGTGTAATGCAATGTGAATGTGTTTACCTGTGTTTACCTCGACCTAGCTGAACAGTTTATGTTTTGTATCCCACTGATGGGTCGGATCTGCATCCAGACCATTCGTCCTTGTCACACACCAAAATATAATCTGCTTGTTTTTGTCACACACCCAGCCTTACCACCAAGTTTTGTCCAAATCCATCCATAACTTTTTGAGATATCATGCTACACAGTATATCATTTTGGGCCCTATGTCCCAACGGTGAAGAATCTGTTAAAAAATTATCACATCCAGAACTTCACCAAAATCGAATCGATTTGTCCTTGTATTGTCACACACCTAACCTGTCCACCAAGTTTCTTCCGAATCTGTCTGAAACTTTTTGAAATATCCTGCTCACAAACAAATAGACAGATAACCACAGGGATGAAAACATAACCTCGAGACATCTTCGGTGGCAGAGATAAAAAAAATAAATAACTGCGACACGAAAACCTTTCTTGTTGATCTTCATTATCAATCAAGAAGGTGATCTTTGTTATTTCGAAAATTCAATATCTAAAGATAATCCTGCAGCCTATAAGCAGAGGTAACGGCATCCTGATATTGGAGTGGACTGCCTTTGTGATGTCATTGTTTGAAAAAACAAGGACAAATGTGTCCAAGAGCAGCATCCTAAAGGTTTTGTCGGCTAAAAAAAACAACAAAAAAAAACAACTTCCGATATTTCGTCACGTACCTTGATTAAGCCAATAGCGAGACCAGTCATAGTGTATTTACATATTTACGAAATATAGTGTATTTACGAAATAAATAATGTATTTACGAAATTACAATATATTAAATGGAATAATCTTTTAATAGTAACGTGAACTTTTCGAAACTTTAAAGCAAATGTCCGAATATATTTAAAAGTTCATGATAGACGCTCTCAAAAGGCACCCTCAATGCGAGGATGTGTACAAGTGTTTAGTATTTAAGGAGATCTGGATCGTGTATATAAAAGAGCCGAGTCCTAATATAAAGGTTTTGTCTTCACAAGAAGAATAAGGAGAAGAACAATGCCGAGCGTTCTTAGAGCAGCGTTTGCTACGCGAGACACGGCTAAAAATAAAAAATACCTGAACTTATATTCTTCCATGGTATTTCACTTTAAGATAAATGTTTAATCTGATCAATACACCATTGGACGGTGTTTTACGAAAGACATTTTATACAATTTCTCAGCATTAAGATGATAAGAGGTTAAAATAAAACGTTTATTCAAAAGTAAATGGTCCACGAAAGGAATCCTGCTTTAAGAATGAAAGTAGGAATTGCTTTTTCCTGTTTATGAAATCCTTTTGATCAATATTTATAACTATAGACCTCAAGAACAATGATATTTAAAAAAAAAAAAATAGGACCGCTGGACCTGTTGCGTATCTGGGATCTGGTCTAATGTTTTAACCCAATTTTGGTAACATTCTGACTGGTGGGTCTGGAGAGGAAGGTTTTTAAAGGAATTAATGCGATTTTCCCAAAAGTTGACCAAGTCGGCCATTTTGACACACTTCCAGTCAGGCGATCTGCATGACTCCTGCAGTATAATTAACATCCCCAGCCTAGCCTAATGTTGCAATTTGCATGACCGCCATTTTGACATACTTCCGGGCATGTGATCACCATAGCCTCCACAATTTAACATTAACTCTATGTCCTAATGTTGGAACCCAAATTTGGTAGGATTCTGAATGGTGGGTCTGGAGTAGAAGATTTTTGAAGGAATTTCTACGATTTTCACAAAAATTGACTAAGTCGGCTATTTTGACGCAATTCTGGTCACGTGATCGGAATGACCGGCAATTTAACATACCTACCCTGGCCTAATGTCGCATCACAAATTTGGTAGCATTCTGACTGGCGAGTCTGGAGAAGATTTTTAAAGAAACTTACTAATTCGGCCAATTTGACCTACTTAAAGTCAAGTGACCAGAATGAGCTTTGCAATTCCTGTTACCAGTGACGAGAGGAACGTTGCTGCCCAAATTTCAGCCGTATCGGCCCAGCAGTTTGGCCAGAGAAGTCGAAAAAGGAGACGGATGGACGGACGTGCACGATGACAATACCTCATCTGGAATGTAAATTCCAGATAACCTAAAAACAATATGGTATCAAATCATAGTAGATAGGGTTTTCAGTTCCAATAAAACAATTGTTTCAAATACCGCTTTTAGCAGCTCATAAGATGCAAAGTACTTGGACCACCAGTCGAGAGCACTTTTGTCATCCTCATCATCAACGATTTTCTTCGTCTTTTTCTTCTTCTTCTGTCGAGGCTTCTTTGTTTCAACCGTCTCCGGCTACAAGGGAGAGGCATTACCAAGTTTATGGAAAGCAGAGACACTGTCAACTCCAGACCTACTGCGACTGACAAATATCACGTCATGCTGATGCAAAGAAACAACAGTACGTGCAAACTGCCACACAGTGAATCACTTACCCAATGAAACAAAGAAGGGAAATCTTTGTGCAAAGTCTCACATAGTTTGAGAGAGAAAAAAGGAGAGGAAACATTTCTGATATTTACTACATATATGAAATAAGTCCTTCTTTCCGACAAATGCAGTTGAAATGAGTTGAAACGATGCAGAGATCAGAACATATACAAGGAAAATGACAGGAGCACAACCAGTTTCTGATTTAATGTGTGTGAACAAGGGGTTAGAGGTCAGATATTTGGGCCACAGAGTGGCCGTATTCTTGGACTGTACAATCAGGGCCATTCTGTGTAAATGTGGGATCTCTGAGGCTTTGTTTTCATATTAAACCTCGAGTTGGTTGTGTGTTCACCATTTCATGATCTTTGCATTATTTCAATGTGATGTGATTGAACTGTGCTCGGTTATTCTCTCGTTGAAGTGAGTTATACACTGGTGCTGAATGAAGCCAAATATAATGCGTGGTTTGGTTTTCAAAGCATTAAAAAAACCCTCGTAGAGGTCAAATGACCAATTAAATCATAATCATTAGATTGATCTTATGACATTCCAAAAACTGCAAGACCCCAGATTGCTTTGGCTTTCCAAGAACCAGGTGTTACAATAAGCAGTTACACAAAGCTGAAACAGCAACATTGTGACCTCAATGGATCTCGGGGGTCTATCACAATCTGGCTTTGTTAGGAAGGTAATTGTGTTGATGTCACAGTGTCAGCACATTACACTTGCTACTCACCTTACATGGAATACCCACTTGTCGAAGCCTTTAATAAAGGTATGGAGACTCATGTGGAAAAGTAGAATAACATGGGCAAAGAATCAACAGACACGAAATTGGGTGAAAGGAAAACGGTGGGGAAAAAAACAAATGGATGCATCACAGCACAAGAGGAGGAATTGCAGAGGAATGTGGGTGTCAATGGGTGTTGTAAAGCTCAGAGGTACAAATTAGAGGTAGCATGATATGAGGTTATAGTGTGTGCAGATCTGGAATCCTGGAGGGAAGAATTCAAGACAACAAAAGCCAGGAGGACAATTCCACAGGTGAGAGAAGATGGGAGAATGAATGAATGGAGATGAGTGCTAATTTTAGACTTGGGGAGAATGATAAGAAAAGGGTTTCTGGTAGAATGCATGTGACCTGAGGGAGCATAGTGTTTGGCAAACAGCTGAGATGGCATGAGTGACAAGACGGGCGTAAAAGACTGTAAGGTGATCAACTTGTCTCGAGTGAGCAAGTAGCATCTCTGAGACTCAACTTCCTATTGCAAGATAAAGAAGACTACATAATGACATCTCCAAAAGCAGTTGGGACAATGATGCGAGTATGCAGAAGCATTTCATCTGGTTTTCATGCGCACTTGTGTCATCGCAATCACACTATTCGAGAAATATTTGCAAGTAAGAATGTAGCAAACATACATGCACACTCTAGCGATGTTTCAAAAACAAACACTCATCCGAAATCCCAACATTCTATCCCAAATCCAATGAAATTATGAACCTGGAAATCAGTTCTTTGGACCTTCAGAAAAATGTCAAAAACATTCACAAATACCCCCCCCCCCCACGCCTCCCCCAACCCCCTTTTCCCTTTCTGTTAATTAAACTGTTATTAATACCTACTTGGTCTATATCAATGATGGTTTCTTCTTTATTTTTTTGGTTTGGCTCTGAATCTTTTACATTCCCACCGTCCATGTTGTCATTCAACCCAGCAGGAGGCGTCACAATTTTAGCTGAAAAAGAAGCCAATGCATTCGGTCAATTGGAGGAAACACTTCCCGATGACGATCATGTCCAACAGACGAAAGAAAACACCCACATGATGCTTACATTTCATGCGATCCTGGGGGCGGAAGATGAATTTCTTGAGGCAGGAGACGACATGGGTCCCTACCAAAGTGTTGCGACCAAAAGAGCGGGAATCCACCACGCGAATATTCAATGGTGGGTGAAATATTTCATCCTCTGGAAGGTCCTGATAAATAGAAAGGATCAACAGGTTCATAAACAAATTTATTAATAAGATTCTTTCTCAATTAACTGGCGATGTATTATTAGCCCCTGTTGGACTGAGTCCGCAAGAGGGGCTTATGGATTTGGTCTTGATTTTCATGTCCGTGTCCATGTCCGCATGCATGTGCGTGTGCGTGGGTGTGTGTGTGTGTGTGTGCGTGTGTGTGTGTGTGTGTGTGTGTGTGTGTGTGTGTGTGTGTGTGTGTGTGTGTGTGTGTGTGTGCACAACCATATCTCAGACATGTATGAACCAATTTTATCTGTACTTGGCACAAAGACACCACATGATGGTATACATATGCACATCATTTTTTTTCGACATCAGATCCAACATGGTCGACTGGCAGTCATTTTAGTTGCAAAAAAAACTCGGTGTCGAACACGTCCTCAACCACTTCTCGGACATGCATTTACCGATGTTGTTCAAACTTGGCACACAGATAATGAAAGATGGCTTACATAGGGATGTCATTTTGTTTCGCGATAAGATCCAGGATGGCCGACTGGTGGCCATTTTGTTACTTAAATGTGTCCCCAACCATTTCTCAGACATGCATGGTCAGATTTTGTTCAAACGTGGCACAAGCACAGTACATGATGCCATACACGTGCACCTCCCTATATTTTGTGATCTAATCAAAGATGGCCGACTGGTAGACTGGCAGCCATTTTAGTTGCACATAAATATGGGCCAGCCCATTAACTCCGTACAGCAAAATTAATAAAACAACGGGGGCTATGACATTTTATGTCTTCATTACTTGCTTATTCCTGATTTCTACTGTTGGAGACAGAACATTCTCGTGGACAAGTGAGTATGCTCTTGTGAGAGAACATGAACTCCGGTACACAGGCAGTATTGTATGCTGCATCAAAACATGCTTGGAAAGGAATATTAAGCCAACAATCTTATACCCTCACAAATCTTAAATAAATAACATATTTGCTGGTAACATACTAAAATTTGTTCACCATGTGGCACAAAATTACT
Organism: Eptatretus burgeri; assembly: GCF_056783735.1. Taxonomy (NCBI): domain Eukaryota; kingdom Metazoa; phylum Chordata; class Myxini; order Myxiniformes; family Myxinidae; genus Eptatretus; species Eptatretus burgeri. The sequence continues at coordinate 48,897,089 of NC_140965.1, forward strand.
ATGTCCTAAATAAGAAAGTTGTTTTTTTTAATCTGAAGGACCAATGGTTGTTGAGATTGTAGAGTGCACACTCTTTTCTTTGACGCCAATCTTTATGTTACAGGAAAAAAATTGCCAGGCAGCAAGACCATATAAACAGATATTCTAAAATTACATAATATGCTTAAATGTGGTTAAATCATTCCAGTTTTCCCCCGACCCCTGATAGAAAAAAAAATATTTCAAATCTCCCCCCTTTTCTGAAAAATGAGCAAATTGTGGCCAAGGGTTGGGCATAAAAAGCATGGTTCATTTGTATCCCCAATCATGATGAAAACCCTTCATAGGAAAACAAAATGATATATTTAAGCACATTGTGTTATTTTGTGGATTTGTTTTTATGATCTTGCTGCATGGCATCACATCTTTTAATGCGGTACTTCCCTTTATAATAGAGGGGCATACTTACACAGGGTATGCCACAACCAAGACCCACGTGTGTTTTGACGGTGGTGAATTTGGCCAGATATGAAAAAAATATTGTCTTAAATATATCCCAAGACCCAACTGTTCGCCCAGGATTCTTTATAACAGCAAGCCCTTGTGGCTGCAAATGTAATCAATGTTCAATTTGAGGTTCCTAATAGAGGGCATGTTGCTTGCTTCCAGTCAATGCGATAAAATACCCTCATTTCACCTTCTAATAACCATGCTGAGCCAGGAGCTAAGGTTCCTGCTACAGCGACACGTCTTTCCTTTGCACAAGTGGTCACGGGGCTCGCTCTGTGTCGCAGACCCAATGTACCTCTTTGCCAATTCATGCCCTCCCCGAGTTCATTTATGGCCTAAAATGTTATATAGCCACATTAAAGTTGTCCCCCCTTCCCCTCCTCGGTATCGCAATGCTCAAATGCAATTGCAATTGCTAGCCCACTCTTGATGGAGAAAATTCAGGCGACTGTAAATAGACACCCCTACCAATGTGAAAAAAACTACTGTTAATCTAACTAGCGATACTTTTGAGAAAATATATTGAGTGCATCCTCTCCATGTTGGATGCTGAAAAACTGAGCAAATGTGGAGTGAAAACTCTGAAGGCAAAGGTTATGATTGAGTGAGCAAGTAAACGTTAATCTGCTCACTGACACATGCGATATTATCCAATCAATATGTGGAATGTGTTCGGCACTGGCGTAAAGCGAAGGATATGTTGCGGACTACCAAAAGGACCAAGAAAGTTGATCGTGGCTGCAAAGCTCGGTGGACACACATTGAGGATAAGTTGGAGGAATCTATTTGCATTCATAATTTATATGAAAGGTTGTTCCACAAAGTAGTTCAAAAAATATGCACAAAACAGCTCATAATATTCATAACCACGGGAGTACCATAGGCAGTGAGTGATGTGCAACAGCATCAGGGAGGATTAACACCTCTATTGTGATGACTGACAGTTTTACTAACTACTGTAGTTGATTTTGCTTTTTCTTATACTTCACATCACTTATCTATGAATGAAGGAAAGAAAAATGAGAAAATTAGCCAATTTTGCTTTTTTTCTGTATACATAGTCGAGACTCGTGAAAGCTAGTAGACTGAACGGATCAGGACATAACAGACAAGAACAGGATGAACTAGAGGGGGAGCACTCGGTGAAGTGCAAAACCTCTGCCGCCAATACTGCTAGGTCACTCAAGTGAACCTGATATCCTATTCATTCAATTTGACGTCAACACTGCTCACAGAGTTATAGTTTACAACTTTCCCTTTTACTTTTAACTTTTACATACTCAATTCATTCGTCATAACTAGATTCCTTGAGACAGAAATTGATTTTACGTGGGTATATCCACCTGAAGTTCCAAAATCAGCTGCAATTATAATTTTGGCATGTTTTTTTTTTTGTTGGAAATCACTTATAACATGTAGAAATGCAAAAACAAAATTCGAAATTTTGTTGAAAAAAAAGTTGCAAAAAAAATTCTTTTTCTCCAACAATTTTAATTTTTTTTGGGGGGGGGGTTGGAAATCAATTAAAACATGTAGAAATGCAAAAAAAAAATTCAAATATTTTTTCAAAATGGCCGCCATAGCGGCCATATTGGATTTTTGGACCGAGTCCAAAATCTAATGGCATGGTCCTTGGACCATACCTAATCCCCCCACCAAGTTTCGTCGAAATCTGTTGAGGAGTTTTTCCGTAATACTGTTCACGAACAAACAAACAAACAAACAGAAAGGGGTGAAAACAGTAACCTCCGATCTTCGATGGCGGAGGTTGAAAATGCCTGCGTGGGGTGGACAAGTTGGACACAGAGGATGCATGGGGTGGACAAGATGGATACAGGAGGAAATTCCAAGGAGGAAAAACTGGAAATTTGGAAGGAAGAGGGATTGGGGTGGGTTAACAAGGTGAGAATAGATCATGGTTTTGGATCTGCGACAATCTGAAATTGTGGCGAACAGCTGTCTTGAAGACCTGGAGGGAAGAACAAGATGGAAGTGGATTTGGAAGTAGGTTCCACAGGTGGAAAAAAGAGGAACAAATGAGTGGAGATGAGCAGTGATCCTGGATTTAGGTAGTTTCGCCAGAAAGGGATTTATGGTGGACTGTGTGAGCCCTGCAGAAACCTGGGGGTAGGGGTTGGGAGACAAAGCATGGAAAGAGCAGAGGGTGGAAGACCAGAAAGGAGGTGGGAGAATATGGAGAGACCACTGACCTGTCTGCGATGGTGAAGTGACAAGCCGATAGATTCAGCTTTATTGCAGGATATTTCAATAATCTTAAAGGTTTTGGTTTCCACAACATCAAGCTGAGTAAGATGTGAGACAGGGGAGCCAGCCCAGAGGGAGAGCAGTACTCCATGAAGCTGCAGATGAAGGCCTTGTCGGTAGATAGGAGTTCAGATGTGCCAAGGAAGGTCTGTACGACAGAGGATGCTCAATTGGTGGCTTGCCCAAGAAATATCATGGCTGAAAGTGAGACCCAGGAGTTTGATCGACTGAAATTTCCTCAAGAGGATTGTAAACGAAGTAGATTGTAGGGTTTGCCAGATGGTCCTTTCGGAGAGAGATGAGTGTGTGAGATTTGTCAGGATTGAAAGCCATATTCCAAGTGTTTGACCAGGTTGTGATTTTGTCAAGGTCTCAAGAGAGGGAAGAGGCTGCAGCTTGCCTGTCTGAAAGATGAGAGATTTCACGGCAGAGGGTAGAGTGATCAGCAAATAGATAAAGAGGATTTTCCAGACAAACAGTCAGAAAGATCATTGATGTCAGAAAGATCAGGAATCGGACTGGGCCCAGAACACTACTTTGGTGCACTCCAGCCTTGACAGGGAGAGAAGATGAAGGGATTCCATTGAGTGCCACACATTGGCTACGAAAGTAGAGCCATGTGTGGAGTTGGCCTTGGATGCCATAGGCAGAGAGCTTGGAGAGGAAGTCAAGATGTCAGACTGTATCAAAAGCATAAGATATGTCCAGAGAAATGGCCCTGATCTTATGTCTGACATTGAGGGCCTCCATCCATTGTTGGGTGAGTGGAAGCAGTATGTCCAAGGTGGAGTGGCCCATTATGATTGTTGGTTGTTGGAGAAAAGGAAAGATTTCATATCAAATCTGAAGATGGATTCCATGAACTTGCTGATTATTGGAAGTAAGCTGATAGGTCTGGAGTTCAGGGTATCAGTTTTGCAGTTTTTATGCAATGCAGTGATGTTGGCAGGTTTCTAAAGAGAAGGAAGATGACCTTCCACAGATGACAGGGTGAAAAGTGCGGAGAGAAGGATGTGCAAGAGTAGCAGAGCAGAATTTTAGGACACGTGGGCTAATGCTGTCCGGTCCAGTTACAGAGTCAGAGTCAAGGGTTGAAACAACCTTCTCCACCTTCTCAGGTGCAAAAGAGACAGAGTCCAGGAGCAGTCGGGTATGACGGGGAAGGATGGCTCACGAGAGTGAGGGTTTGGGAAACACAAGATTTGAAGGCAAGCACAGAATTGAGGCATTCGGCCTTCTCACGAGCAGAGTCTGCTGTGATGCCATTTGAAGAGAGGGAAGGAATGGAAGGGGGGCATATATCAGATACAGACTTAACAAGGTGTGACCAGGTTTAGAGGGGGGAGACAAGTTTGAAAGTTTATTGTTGAGGTTGGACAGATGTTGTTTTCTGGCTCTCCTGAGAGTGGACACACGCTTGTTGTGAACTTTTTGCACTGAGATTGCTTTTGATTGGATTAGCCTTCCAGGAAGGGAAGTCAAGTTGTTTCAGAGCAACTACCTCACCACAGGATTCGGCATGCCATGGGCAGGAGGAATGGTAGGATCATTGAAGACAAGATGGGATTAATCCGTGCATAAGAGAGAGCAGGTTTCTGTGAAAGAATTCCCAGGCTGAGTTAGCATCAGGAACAATAGATATAGGAGACTAACCCTGAAGAGAGATAGCTGCTTGCAGTCCCTGCCAATCTGCTTGAGTAAAATGCCAGACTCACCGGCTTTGAGGCAGCTCTCTGAAAATAGCCAGAGATGTTGACTTTCGCAAGCAGGTTTGTGTGTGTGGGGTGTACGGGAAGGCTTGAGTGTGTGGGGTGCAGTGGAAGGCATTTGGAGGTTGGGGTTTGAGGGAAGCATAAAGAGAATGAGGTGAGGAGGGATGCAGGAAGGGAGGACGTGAAGCTTTGAGGGGGTGGGGTGGGGCTGGATGCTTTTTCGATTCCAAATTCCCAACTTTGACAAATGGAGATAAAGATCATGGGATGGGAGATTCGAATGCTTGTTAAATGCGAAGAGAAACAGTGTTCGCACAGGTGAGCGGGGAGGGGTGAGAGGGAAGGGGTTGGATGTTTGTGGACAAGGCGCAGCGCAGACAAACACCTCAGAAAAATAATCCTTTTGAAGAAGAAGAAGAGACATATCGTGGTGGAGAAGAAGAACATGTGTAGTATTTATGAAGAAGATACAAGGGTTGAAATGCTTTCTTAAAATGATTTTTTTTTAAGAAGAAGTCTTTTATATTTAATGTTGATTAGGTTTGGAGAAAAAAAGGTGTGGGGGGAGGGGAGGGCAGGGAATGTTGAATCAGAAACAGAAGGAATTTCAATAGAAATGAGAATCGTTATGCAGTGAAATAATAATAAAAAAATTTGTTTATTTGCCATGTCTTGATTTTTGTTGAAATGAGGAGAGGAAATAGTATTGAGGAAAAACAGCATACACTTTCTATCCGAGGGAAGGCCTTGAGAAAGAAGCCTTGACAGTATGAAACAAATATCACAAAACAACGAATAAATTAACATGAAATATTGTATGGGATTAAAAAAAAAAAGGCAGCACCACTTTTTCAAATGACACACCATAAAACATGATAAATCCGGTTTGGAAAACTCAGCTTTAGTGAGGTGGAAGCGGCAGCTGTAGATTCGACCAACCATATGGAAAAAATCCCCGAACCGAAAGCCATGAACACACGTCCGAGACACGTCCGAGATGTCAAGACACGAGACATGAGACCCTCTCTGTAACCCCTCCACTCCACACCTGCATCTCTCCCATCCTGACAAGCAATCTCGGCCCTACATTTTTGTGAGTACCCCTGTAACTCTTAATTTAATTGTTCATTTGTGTATTTTATTTGTTCTTTATCGATTTGATTAATATTTGTCTCTAATATGCAGTCAAGTGAGGTTAAAGTTATGATAGGGCGACTGAAAATGTGTCCTGGGAACCCTCTATCCCTCCATCCAATTATAACAGTAAATGCGTGGGAATGTTGTTTGCCATTTTGCTTCTGCTTAATGTCGTTTTGCTCAGTGTCGCTCTTTGTAAGAATGCATCCTCAACATGAAGTGGAAACTTGCTGTAGTTTGTTTTAAATTGAAAATTGTACAATTTATTTCAGAAAACATCGCACTTTGCTATTTTTTTTTTTAATCTATGCACTTCAATCTCGTAAACCATAGGTGCATCGATTCTGAGTACAAGTCGAGTCCTGGACTTTTGAGAAAAAAGTATCGTCTTGTACACCAAAAATATTGTAATTATTTAAATATGTGTTCATGCCAACATTTTTTAAAATTCATGACTTGTGGGATGTATGTGCTTTTCAAAAGTAAAATACTCATTTGTTTTTACTTGATCAGGGAAGGACTTTTGATTCTGTTAGTAAAAATCATTAATTTTAGTTTACATTTTCCAGAAGTTTGGTTTTCGAGCAACTTTTATCTCACATCTCTATTGTACAATAATATTTTTTGGTATTCGCAAAGTTAATAATAGTTTATTGAACCATTGCTGGTTGATGGAGGAGTTTGCCAGGGGTGCCCTTTATCAGGGATTTTACTTGCTTGTATCGGGCCCCTCTTACTTCGACTTTGTGTTAAATTGCTGGGATTTCTTGTTTAGCCATCTGACAAGCCCATCATTACCTCGTACTATGCAGATGACGTTTGTGTAGTCGTACGTAATGGTGATGATATTGCTACAACGGTTAATTGGCTGACAATTTTCTTTGGTCTGCACAATATTCGCATACATGCATATTGCATATACATATATGTCTTTTCTGCCATTTATTTGCTATTTTAATTGGTTATTTGCCTTTGTGAATAAAATTGTGTGGATAAAATTATTTCGGAGAAGGTATATTGCTCGGCCATGGATTCATCATCATAGCTGTGTCATCTTTTCTATTTTTCCAAAATCAATCTCATTTGTTTTTTGCATTTCCTCACTCGAAAATGAAAGATCTAAGTTGCATTCTGTATAAGTCCTTGGTACTCTTCAAGGTCAAAAAGCTCCTCTCTTGAAACCTGTCACCACTGGCAGAAACCTGGAATTACCGTTACTGAATCGATGTCTCGGAAAACATTAACAACGGCCGTCTTGGCATTTTGTGCTCATACCACATTTTCTGGATTAATTGTTGTGGAAGTTAATAAAAAAAATATCCCAAAGAGTAATTCATCACCTTTATGTTAAAAAAACAGGAAAAACATGAACTTCATTGTCACAATAACAATATCAAAGCTGACAATGCCATGTATTAATCCTAGTGATGATATCAAATTAATTAATTATGCTTTACCCTTAGCTCATTTACTAAGTCTCCTATTATAGGACAGGGAAGGCTTACATCTGTTGCAGGGGTTGTTTCTTCAATTAGTGCCCCCATTTTTTAATGGCATCTCAGAATTTCTTAGACCCCTACGAGTACTAAACCACCATTTAACTTTATAATTTTATTTTATTTTAGTTTTTTCTTCCTTTTTTTCTGCCAATGTCAGATCTGTATCGCAGATCCAGCTGGGACTTTCGGAATGAAAATTTGCATCAACAATGGGAATAGATAATATGTGGGGTTGACATAATTGTTTGACTTTGACCTCATCTTTAGGTCATGACCTAATTATGGACAATTTAATATTTTTCACCATAACTTTACCAATGTTTGGCCGATCGGAACGACATTGCCATCGTTAAATAGCCTCGAGTCAGGAGCATTTACAATACATTTACATCATACCCCTCTGGGTTAAAAGTCAAGGTGAAATGGCGGTCTGAATAAAATAACACATTTTTGTCATCGCTCAATTTTGCCATTGCGGAATCTCAAAGACCGCTTGGCCTTATAAGATGTTCTTGCATCATAATAGTGTACCCGCAATGAGGTTGTGCAACTGATATTTGATCAGTGTCCTTGACCTACTTTTTTCAGATTGTAACCTAATTAGCAAAAGAGACCTTTTTGATCATAACCTGAATAATTTTCTTCTGATTTTCATGCTGTTGCTTTTTATGGATAGATTGTAGATGGGGACACATTTTCTAAATTTTACATCCCTAAATGTTGAAGGTTAAGGTTATGTGGTGTTCCAAAAAAATGGCCATCATTGGATTGCAGGTGCGGGGGAGGCTTACCCTTGGCGAACGCTTTATGATTGCAGATATCAAGTTGAAATTGATCCTTTACAAGTGAAAATACAAACATTCAGAAATAGGGAGGGAATTCTGAAACACCATTCAACTAGTCATGATTGTTATATTACTGTAATAAATCAACTTTGAAAAATCATACATGTTCAATAAAAAAGGCAATAAAGAGAGGCTTTCCACACCATTTTTTTCTTTAAATACACTGAATGTTTAACGATAAATGTAACAAACCTTAAATGTGACACAGATTCAAAAATACTCACAACTTCAAAGAATTTCATAAGAGTGCTGAAGTTTGGGTTCTTCTTGAAGTTGATGATGGTGGCTGACTGCACACCCTTTCCGGAACACTCTATGTCCACTCGCGGCATCTCAACAGATGACAAGTGAATGCGTTTCAGGTCTCTCAGGCCCCAAAATAGTACCTGTAGCGAGATGATCTATATGTTTACCGCAGCCAAATACTAGAGTTATGCGATTTCTCTGAAGCCAAACTATTCACAAAAGAAAGCAAACATACAGCAAATACAAATAAATATTCATGTAACAAGAGAGACCTAAACTGAACTTATAACAGTGGTGTAACCAGAACTTATACACATCACCAGAACTTGTATTTCTTTCTCCAATTGCAATGCAACTTCATATTTAATATGTAGTTTAAGATTCAAAATTCGAGTTTTTTTATGAAATGTATAAATGAATTAGCCGAGAGGAAAAGAAGAGGTTGTTTTTTTTTTCCTTTGTTGGCCAATCACTCAACACTGTATAAAAATCAAGCAAATCACAAAATGCATCAAAATATGTGTTTGTTTATTCTGCCGAGGCCGAGCGAAGCAAAGTCGAGTCCACTTTTTCCTGAAACGTGAAACAACCAGCAATCCCCAGCTCCAGAAAAGACTTCTTGGAATGCCTGCCGCATTTTCCATGCAATTGTCATGTAGCTTCGTTAAAAAGTTATCCATAGGTAGGCACTCCTATGTTGAAAATTTTGTGTCAATCACTCAAGCGGTTGCGGAGAAAATAATATAAAAGCGAACAAAGGTGAAAAAGCTTCTGAGGACAGAAGAAAAAAATAGCATTGCAAAGCGGGCGTAACCCCTCAGCCCCTTGACGCAAACCAATTTCAAGATGGTGGCCATATTGAAAATCGCAGCACGCCCATTTTCGAAAGGAACCTTCCTCTACTCAACCCCAACACACCCAGACAAAATGGATTTAATCGGACATTGCGTTCTCCTCGAAATTTACGGAAACCAATTTCAAGATGGCTGCCATGGCGGCCATAGCGAAAATCGCAGCATGCCCATTTTGAAAAGGAACCTTCCTCTACTCAACCCCATTATACCTCACAAGAATAAAATCAATGTGTGAAGCCGTTCTCAAGTTATTGTCTGGAAACCAAATTCAAGATGGCTGCTCTAGCTGCCATATTGGATATCGGATTGTGCTGTATATCGAAAGGAACCTTCCTCTAATCACCCCCATTATACGCCCATGAAAATAAAATCAATCTGTCAAGCCGTTCTCAAGTTATTGTCCGGAAACCAAATTCAAGATGGCTACTCTAGCCGCCATATTGGATATTGCATCGCACTGATTATTGAAAGGAACCTTCCTCTACTCAACCCCAACATACCCTGCAAAAATGGATTTAATCGGACAAGGCGTTCTCCTCGAAATCGACGGAAACCAATTTCAAGATGGCTGCCATGGAGGCCACATTGAAAATCGCAACGCACCCATTTTCGAAAAGAACCTTTCTCTACTCAACCCCCAACACACCCTGCAAAAACGGATTTACTCGGACAAGGCGTTCTCCTCGAAATCAACGGAAACCAAAAGTTGACAGACGCCCGGATGCCTGGACGCCCGCCAAATTCAAGATGGCTGCCCTAGCTGCCATATTGGATATCGGATTGTGCTGTATATCGAAAGGAACCTTCCTCTACCCAGCCCCAACACACACTGCAAAAATGGATTTAATCGGACAAGGCGTTCTCCTCGAAATTGATGGAAACCAAAAGTTGACAGACGCCCGAACAAGGCCTATGACAACAACACCCCTTAGCCAATTCGGGCTGAGGGGTAAAAAGGTGAGTGCTTCGGCCGACGTTTCACAACATGGTCAAGGATGGTTGTGGATGCCGATTATGAGTTAACTTTTATTTTATTACGTTTAGCCATTGGAGCTGGCAGGGTGACTGAGAGGTACGCACACCCGCCTCTAAGCTGTCTAGCCTGGGTTTGATTCCTGACCTAGCTATATTTCAATTGTCATCCCAGTGTTTCACAGACAGAGTGATTCATCAATGTGTGTGCCATCTCTCAGATGGATGTTAAATGGGTGTCCTGTCTGCCAGCATTCATTGGTGGATGTTAAAGATCCCATGGTGTCCTTCGTAAAGAGTAGGCGAACCATCGCCGGTACCATGGCCAAATTCCAAATTCCTGTCCTAACTAGTCAAACGTCAGGCCTGGCCAGCTGGTTCAAGAAGACACGGGCCGACCCCACAATGTGGGATAATAGTGGCTGTTGATGAAGACGAAGACGAAGACGAAGAAGAAGAAAAAGATAGCCATTGGTCTCAAAAGTGGTAATTTAATGCATGAGACAACATGTATAAACAGATTTTCAAAACTCATGTATGACTTGCAAACATGTAAGTGTGCCTTCCTTGGTGCCACTTTCTGGTAGATGAAAGGATAACGCAGTAGTAGCGTAGTCGCCTTTGAGCTATCTGGTCTGGGTTTTACTCTGAAGCCAACTCAAAATTTTGACCCTGGTGCTTCATAGGGAGGGCATTTCCTCAATTAGTGTGCCATCCATTGTATGGAGGGTTAAGCTGGGTATCCTCTCCGCTAGCTGGGTGTCCTGTATACTGGCTGGGTGTCATGTATGCCAGCTGGGTATCCTGTATGCTAGCTGGGTCATCCTGTCTGCTAAATGATAGACATTAAATATCTCAGTGTCTTTTGCAATTCAAGGCCATTGTATGCCAGCAACCTCAATGGGGGTCTGGGTGGATCCACTATACAAATGGGAATGAAAAGTTACGATGCTATAAAAATAACTGGCGATTGGATGTGGTCAGCCAGGTGAGGGGCCTCTAAAGAAGAGAAAATACTGCGTTCATTCCCAATTCTACTCTTTTTTTTTCAAAAAGCAGATGAATATTACAGAAATTTTACTGATTTACTGCAATGAGGACCTCATTGCTGAGTATCGCACAGTCAGTCGTTTTGCTAACTTATGCAAATGTGAAATATCATGAGTGATTTCATCCTAAGGGTATGATGGTTTCACTTCAATGTTCTTCCACAAATTTTGTTATTCACCTTCATATTATTTTTACTGTACTATCTCCATCAGTAGGGCTGGCAAGATAGCCTAGAAATAGGCACACTCACATCTAAGCTGTCTAGCCTGGGTTAAAATCCCAAACCAGCTATAAACTGGCTTGCTGGTGTTTTGCATGCAAGGTGATTTATCAATGTGAGTACCATCCTTCGGATGGATATTGAAGCAGGCATCCCATCTGCTTGCATTAGTTGGTGGATGCTAAATATCCCACGGTGTCCTTTCCAAAGAGTAGGCCCATCATCGCTGGTACCCTGAACAAATTCCAATTTCCTGCCACCTTCAGTTGCATGTCAGGCATGGCCAGCCAGTTTGTGAAATAAATGGGCCAAAATCGTTCCCTGGCTGACCCCACTAAAGAGAGGAAATAATTGGGGGGATTAAATGAGCATTAGTAGTCACTATCTCCATCAGAAGGGTTCCCTAATTAACATTCACCGAAAATTGTTCTGCTTAACAGCTTTGTCACTTATGGTTTGATGTCTCGAGGGTTCTGCTTATGTCACAAAGCATACACACAGGCACACACCGTTGACAGACATTTTGGAAAAGAAGTATTCTCACTTCACAATACAGTGAAGTGTGAGAAATAACTAAAAAAAACTACGGCTAATCCGTCTGTCTCCATTAAAGTATTTCAGGAGCATGCCATGAGAAGATTAGAAGGGCATTCGATGGAGTGCATAACTTTGCCATGTAATGCCTGATCCACGAGAACATATCGGGTCAAATACATTTTTGGAATATCATGCTATATATCGTTTTTGGCCCTATCTCTCAATGGTGAAGAATCACTTTAAGATTAAATAATTATCATATCCAGATTTGGATTCAGATCTTCACCAAACTCGAATCAATTCATCCTTGCGACACACCCAACACGTCCACCAAGTTTGATCCAAATCCATCCACAACGCTTTTGAGATATCGTGCTATATATCATTTCTGGCCGGATCGCTCAATGGTGAAGAATCACTTAAAATATTCCAGTAGTCGGATCCGGATAGGATCCGGATCTTCACCAAAATCTCATCAGTTTGTCCTTGTCACACACCCAACCTGCCTACCAAATTTCATCTGGATCTGTCTACAACTTTTTGAGATATCTTGCACACAAACAGACAAACAAACAGACAGAGAGGGGTGAAAACATAACCTCCTTCACCTTCGATGGCAGAGGTAATAAGTATCAAAAATAGTCTCAAATCGGTGACTTAGACCCCGATCACATTCAAACAAAATATAATGCAACAACAACATGGGCTGGGTCTACGAGCTGCAAATTTGATTGGTCATGATGGTGTAAGATGCCATAATATTTTGTCCAAGTACTGATAAACAGGTTTACAGTGTTCAAGTGTATAAATCAATTGAAATAAACTACTAAAAAAACACTTTAAAGGTCATCGAAAAGAAAAATCTGGAACTTTACCACCATTGATGCAGCATCTTTTACACCACCTTATTTAACGCGTCACATTAGATCTTTGTGCCTGTTGTTTGTGTCCTTTACGAAGTCCAAAAAGAGTAAGTTTCCTCTTTGGAATGATTTTCAATTTTCTTTGATTGCCAGACAGGCACACAGAGTTACACAAGAAAAAGAGCAATCAGAGATTGCAGACCCTTGCCAGGACTTGTTTTGTGTGCTATGTTGTGTGGTGTTTGTGTAGTTTTGTGTGGTGTATTTTGTGTGGCGTTTGTTCACTGGTGTTACGTAATTAATAAGAGACATAATTAGAATTGCCACTTTAGAACTGCTGGTAGTGATGACTGGGTACCAAGACGTCCCGCTTTGACACAACCCCACTTTGATCGGACACCTGACCCTGACCTATGATGTTTATTATTATTAATTGAATTCAGAATGGGATTAAAATAAATTCATTTCTAATCAAATGGAAGACCAAATAGGTGCAGTCCTGCATTGGAGTAATCAGAAGGAACCCGAACAAGCAAAAAGAAAAGATGAAGTCATCAGGAGGATGAAGTCATCAAATTGAAATTGATTTTTTTAGAAGTTTGACCTTGAGTTGACCTTTGACCTTGAGTTGACCTTTGACCTTTTGACATCAAAAAATAGTTAGTTTCCTAATTTAGTGGTGCACTATGAAATTGCTGTTTGGTTTCTAAGCCAATCGGATGAAAAATGACGATTTTAGAAATCTGTCCTCAAGATGACCTTTTATCTCAAAATCAATAGGCTTTTCAGTTGAGACTTCATCAACATCTTGGTAAAGTTTTATGAAGATCAGTTTTAATTTGTGACCTGTATGAGATTGACAGTCAGACAGACAGAATAACAAAATCGACTGACCAATATACTTGAAAAAATCTTCAATTTTGCAAATAACGAACTGACACAAAACCAAAAACCCTCCTCTCCTTCGGCAAGGGTAAATATTATCTCCCTCCCCTCTGCACAAATGCGATCAGGCCGAATAGATCACAGCCAAAGTACTGCTAAACTACAGGTTCATTTTCCGAGTCATGTTCCAATTTGTGTTCAAAATATCACATTCAAATGAAATTAAATTGTTCCTTGATCATAAACTCCACCTCCTCCTTTGTATGCAGCACAAGGCTGCGGGTAGCGTCATTGGCTGAAGGCACAGCAAAGCCGCTGATGCAATGCCCCGATTACCAGTACACTGGTACTCATTTCATCGACCTCAGGATGACAGGCTGAGTCAACCCCACCTGGTGTTCATTCAACAGAAGACAGGGGCTCAAACTCAGGACCCTGAGATCCCAAGCCAGCCGTCATAACCACTAAGCCAACACCAGGCTTCGAAGAAATGTTTGATTATATGTTACGATTCATGAACACATAACTGCTTTGATTGATTTTTGTCCAGATTTTTGTTTTTTTTTGTATGCCTTGTCGAGACTCGTGTGAGAGCTAACACACAACACATAGCAAGGGGGTGTGAGACAAGAGGGGCGGGAGTGGGAAGGACAAAACAGTGGGGAACAGAGACATTAGGAGATCTGTGGAAGGGAGAGGGATGAGGCGGGGAACACGTGGTGTACAAGATGGACATTACAAGGACTTTCAGGAAGGAAAGCAGGGAATTTGAAGGAGATGGTTTTGGGGTGGATTAAGGGGGTAGAAAAGATCGAGGATTTGGATGGGTGATGATAAGAGATGGTGGTGAACAGCTGTTTTGAAGGCCTGGAGGGGAAGAATGGGATTGAACAGAGTGATGGAGTTTATTTCAAAGACGGGAAGAAAGAGAAATGAAAGAGTGAAGGTGAGCAGTGATTCCTGATTTTGGTAGTTTTACCAGAAGGGGGTTGTTGTCGGACCTTGAGCGCCCTGCAGAAATATGGTGGGGACAAATCGCAGACACAGCAGGGGGGGGGCGAGACCGGAGAGGAGACGGTAGAAGACAGAAAGACCACCGACCAACCTGCGGTGATTGAGTGAGAGGCCCAAAGACTCAGCCTCATTACGGGAGATGCCAATGATCCAAAATGCGTTGGTTTCCACAGCGTGAAGCCGAGAAAGGTGGGAGGCAGGAGCACCAGCCCAGAGGGGAGATCAGTACTCCATTAGGCTGTGGATGAAAGCTTTGTATGTGGTCAGGAGCTCAGGTGAGCCGAGGGAGGACTTTACATGATGGAGAATTCCCAGTCGGCAACTGGCTTTGGAGGCAAGGTGGGAAATCTGGCTTTCCCAGGAAAGATCATGGCAGATCGTGAGACACAGAAGCTTGAAAGAAAGGACTTCTTCCAGAGGATTGCTGAGAAAGTGGATGGGGGGGGGTCCAAACGGTCCTTTCGGAGAGACATAGTGAGAGTGTGAGATTTGTCCATATTGAAAGACATGTTCCACGTGTTGGACCAGTTTGTGATTTTACCAAGATCTGCAGTGAGCGAAGAAGCTGCTGCTTGCCGGTCTGAGGGATGACAGATGGTACGGCAGAGGGTGGAGTCATCAGCAAAGAGATAAAGAGGATTTTCCAGAGAGTCAGAGAGATCGTTGATGAAAACCAGAAAAAGAACAGGGCCCAGAGCGCAACCTTGAAGAACTCCAGCCTGGACAGGAAGAGGGGATGAGAGAACTCCATTTAGGGCCACACGTTGACTGTGACAGGAGAGGAGGTCTGCGAGCCATGAGTGGAGATGGCCTTGGATACCACAGGAAGAGAGTTTGGTGAGCAGGGCAGGGTGCCAGACCGTATCGAAAGCACGTGATATGTCAAGGGATATGGCTCTGATTTCATGTCCGCCATTGAGGACTTCCATCCATTGTTGAGAGACCAGAAGCAGCATATCCAGGGTAGAGTGATCTGGTCTGAAAGCCAACACGTGATGGGATACACAAATATCCACATCATTTTGTTTCACAATAGAAGCCTGGTGTTGGCTGAGTGGTTAGGGTGGGGGCTTGGGATCCCAGGGTCCTGAGTTCAAGCACTGTTGGCTGCTGAATTAACACCAGGGGGTTGACTCAGCCTGTCATCCATCTGAGGTTGGCGAAGTGAGTACCAGTGTACTGGTCCCGGTGTATGCCCCAGTTAGAATAGGTATACCATATCCCTGTGTGTCGTAAGAGGCGACCAGGGTTGGCGTCAGGAAGGGCATCCGGCCATAAAACATTGCCTCAAGAAAAAGCCTAACCCCTGCACAGCAGGGGAAAATGGCTGCAAAAATGGTCATTTTTTATTTTTATTTTGTTTCACGATGCGATCAATGATGGCCGACCAGTAGCCATTTTAGTTGTAAAAAAAACAACAAACCTGGTACTGAACACGTCCTCAACCATCTCTCAAACATGCAAGTACTGATCTTGTTTGAACTTTGCACACAGATAATAATCAATGATTTCTTACATCGCCAAGTCATTGTTTTTCAAGATCCAATCAAAGATGGCTGACTAGCAGCCATTTTAGTTGTCAAAAACACCCGATGTTGAACACGTCCTCAAGCATTTCTCAGACATGCATATACCGATGTTGTTCAAACTTGACACACCGATAACGAATGATGGCTTACATACGCAAGTCATTTTTTTCGAGATCAGATCCAAGATGGCTGACTAGCGGCCATTTTGTAACTTAAATGTGTTCCTAACCATTTCTCAGACATGCATGCTCTGATTTCGTTCAAACTTGGCACAAGTACAGTACATGATAGCATACATGTGCACCTCACTTTATTTTGCGATCTGATCAAAGATGGGTGACTAGGAGACCAGCGGCCATTTTAGTTGTACCTAAATATTGGCAAGCTCCGTGCAGCTCCATGCAGCAAAATTACTAAGACATCAGGGTCTATGACATTTTTTTTGTCTTTTTTACATATTACCTCCACCACCGAAGGGAAAGAAGGTTATGTTTTCACCCCTTTCTGTCTGTTTGTGTACAGAATATCTCAAAAAGTTGTGGACGGATTTGTGGACAGGTTCATTGTGTGATAAGGATGAACTGATTATATTTTGGTGAAGATCGGATCCGGATCTGGATATGAGAATGATTTAATTTCCAAAGTGATTCTTCATCATTGAGAGATAGAGCCAAAAACGACATCGGACTGTATAACATGATATTTGAAAAATGCATTGGGCCTGATATGTTCTCGTGGATCAGGCATTATGTGGCAGAGGTATGCGCTCCACCGAGTGCTCTTCTAGTTCTTCAAGTAATTTGATTGTTTAGTTATGTGTAGTTTTGTTTTAGTTATGGCGTGCCCAACACAAGCAAGTTGCTTCACAGGATTGATGCCACCTTCTGTTAATGTTTTGTTTTATATTTAAAGAAGGAAATAAATGTTGATTGATTGATTGAATGATTGATACGCATCTTACCTCAATTCTATACTTGACAAGAATCGGCCGAATGGTCTTCGGGACAGGCACTAATGGTCCCAATGAGGTCATCGATGCAGAAGTCATTGGTGGTAATTGTTCAGGTCCCCCTTCTGGAATCTGTGCAGGAAGACATGGTAACTGTGATTTTTGAAATTCAAAATGTAACATTCATGAGAATTTAATTATCACATACGTATTAAAGATGAAAGTAATGGGAATAGCATCATGCTCATTTATGGAGGACAAATGGTCGCTTTTATGTCATTGAAGCAGGTGATGAAGGTGAATGTGAGGGTTAAAAATAACACAGCTGTGCAAGTGCTGCTACTAGATGATATGTGCAGACAGCAGATGTTTGCAAAATAACCTGAAGGAGTTCAAATGCAGCAAGCAGTTCCCCTGCTGGGCACATCCCACGGAAGATGGGGTAGTAGTCCAACGAAGGAGGAAATTTTGGTGGCAAATAATTCTCGTTGATCATCACTACAGGACGTGCGACAGCACGCCCAATGTATTCTGATTTATTCTGTCAGGGTTGTTCAGGAAATGAAAGGTCTTTACAAACAGGTATATTCGGACTAACACAATGTTCAATCAGTTAAACACATGTATACGCATGCACATTTAGGCACACCGATCAAATCATATTTCAAACACAAAGAAATTACAACTGCACTTATAATCATAATACTGTTTGCTTCTCCATCTGTACATTTCCACCTGTCCTCAGTCTCACCACATTGTCATGATCAGCCACCATTTGTGATGTGTGTCCTATGGGGGTTCAATGGACACAATTGCTTTTTCCTGAAAAAAACAATTGTATTCGTGAAAGAGCGAGAGCAGAATGGAATGGAGCAAAACAGAAAGTGGGAAACACAAAGAGCAGAGTAGAAGCAAGAGTGCGATCAAGAGGAGGAGGAGGAGGAGGAGGAGGAGAAGGACACGTGGGGGTGAACAAGCTGCACATAAGCTGAATGAAACACAGGAAGAAGAGGAAGGGGAAAGCAGGGATGAAACAGAAAAGGAACAAACTGACCGAAAATTAACAAATGAAAATAGGTGAGGGAGAGGAGGGAAAAAATCACGATAACCTTGAAAAACGAGTGCTTGGGAATGGGGTCATTTGGCATAGACAACACGAGTATAGATGACATGAGGTAGTGGTGAACAGCTGTCTTGAAGCCCTGGAGGAAAGAATGGGACTGAACAGACTGGGGAAGTTGGTTCCACAGGTGAGATAAAAGAGAAACAATGAGTGGAGGTGAGCAGTGAGCCGAGAATTTGAAAGTTTAACAAGAAGAGGGTTACTGGGAGTGGAGTAATTCAGTGATCCAGAAGAGGGGTTGGCATTGGATGCCATAAGCAGAGAGTTTGGAGATCAAAGCGGTGTGCCGGACTGTATTAAATGCTCAAACTATATCCAGAGAGACGGCCCTGATCTCATGTTTGACAATGACAGCGTCCATCAATTGTTGGGAGAGTACAATAGAAGCAGCATGTCCAGAATCCCACAATTCCTTGTACTGAATTTATTTTTATACCAAATAAGTCTCATGGAGGGGTTTGTAGGTAAACCACAAACAGAATTAGTGGTAGACATTAGTGTACTTTCATGTAAATCACTCTTATATTTATACACAGTGGGTGATTTGAACCCGTGTTCCAGATTCAATGAGCCATCCATTCTGATGGGAACGATAAACATGCGGTCCAGCATCATGCCAACGGGACAATATTTTCTTGAAAACGTGAAATTGTCACAACATCTATTACATTTCTGATTGTGAGAATAAAGAGTGTATTTTTTTTTTCATTCATCAAAATAATATAATAACTGAACGTCAAAAGAAGATTCAAAATAATAATAACTGCATGTCAAACCAAACTCATTGTTTCCACAAACAATTGAACTCACCGAATGCTACCAAATGTAATCACACAAATACATAATGATCAGTAATGCTGGAAAATGCCACAAAATGGATGTCATTGTATTGTGACTGTTGGGTTACTTTACATGATCTAAGGTTCATAGTGGAGGCCATTAATTATCTTCAAAAAGGGAAAGGTGTTGGCATTGTTGTGACGTCGCTGGTACCCAGTGTAACGATATTGTTGAATTATATGCTTGCTTAATTGGCTGTATTCATCTGGCCTGTACGTGTTGTGCGCATGTGCTAATAAATCCGACAGTTGGTCCGGGCAAGGTGATCCTATTGTGTCTGTCGTCATTACACCCAGAGCACCCTGGGAAGTGACGGCATTTCCTCCAAGCTCAGTGAATGTGTTTGGCTCATCTACCAGTCTTGTGTTGTGTCAAATATGTTCATGTGTATGTGTGTGTGTGTGTGTGTGTGTGTGTGTGTGTGTGTGTGTGTGTGTGTGTGTGTGTGTGTGTGTGTGTGTGTGTGTGTGTGTGTGTGTGTGTGTGTGTGTGTGTGTGTGTGTGTGTGTGTGTGTGTGTGTGTGTGTGTGTGTGTGTGTGTGTGTGTGGGTGTGTGTGTGTTGCTTAAGTAGAATAATTTCTCAATGGGATTAATCATTCACATGATCATTTTCTACATGTGTAGCAAGAACACGAAGACAAATTCGGACTTACCAAGGCATCCTGGTCAAATATCTCGATGATCACCAAAGGAGGGTCTTCTCTCATCTCTTGCTCATTTCCATAAAGTCTGATGTCATCAAAAACCAACATCTGGTCCCATGTTGGACAGAGAGACTCGTTGATCACCTGCACCAAACAAAGCAGAACAACTCGCCATTTGTTTATTCACTTTTGTTATTCTTCATTACCTCCGGCACCAAAGGTGGACAGAGGTTATGTTTTCACCCCTTTTTGTCTGTCTGTGTGTGGCATATCTCAAAATGTTATGGACGGATTCGGATAGACGAATTTTTGAATTGCTGAGTGATTCTTCACCAATTGAGAGATGGGGTCAAAAACGATATACTGTATCGCATGATATTTCAAAGTGTTGTGGACAGGTTATGACAAAACATGGTTGGCTGAGTTGGGTAGGTGACAAGAAAAAGCTGATGAGATTTTGCTTAATGGTCCACAGAATCAGAAAAAAACATACATATTTTTTAATGTGATTATATTGATTTTTAAGTAATAAACAAAGAACTGAATGTGGCTTGGAATTCAAATAATTTTTTGAGGTGTTCCAGTTAAAAAAGCAAACCCGTCAGGTACCCACCCTAAAAGTTCCAAATAAACTGCCATGACGTAATTGAGGGAAAGATTGTCAGCATGCAATGGATAATGGCCACACAACTCGCTTCACACTCGTCAGAAAGTGAATTTGATGAATAACTTTCTGATTAAGAATCCCCAGATTAAGACTATAGTCAAAATCATTATGTAGAAGGTGCTGTCAAACCTTACATGTATGAAACTGAGGTCGAAGTGACGTCATTGAGGGGGAGGGGGGAGTCAATGAATAATTATTTTGGGAGCGGGCCCAATCGAGTGTAAAAGGACACCAAATAACATTAAAAAAAATTTCCTTTCCAGATATGTATTAAAGAAAAGAACAACGATTAAGTGTTAAGTGAAGCCATATCTATTAATTTAACCAAACATCATTTTCTAATTCTGTGGACCTTTAAGGTCTGAATGTTGTCGATCTGGCCTGTCATTGGGATGCAACAAATAAAGTGTTGAACCTGGCAGAGGTATGCACTCTATGGAGTGCCACTCTAGCGTGTTAATCAGGTGTCCATCACTATTTTTAATCTATCACTCTTTGTTACATATATCTGTGATGGCAGTGGCAAACCACACAGTATAACCCTTGCCAAGAAACTGCTTTGGGAGCACTGACATTCTTTAACAGAGTATGGTAGATCAGAATAAAAATATGTGTGTATATATATATATATGTGTGTGTATAAAAAAAAATATATATATATATATATATATATATATATATATATATATATATATATATATATATATATATATATATATATATATATATATTGTGTTGCGGTTCTGCAAAAACACATGCCTCAAAGGCATTGGCACCCAACATACAGTGATCCCCAGGCAGTTATTTCATTAGTATTCATGTAGTTAGTCCTCCCCTCATGTCTTGTGGGTTAATGGGACGAAATGCGTTGTGTGGGTCGTGTAGTCAGGTCTAATAAATATCTCCGATTCTACTCTGACCCCGACTCCAGCCCTTTACTTTGAGCCATAGCACAAAACAAGCATGCAAGCACATACGCCATTCAATAGACAATTGTTAATAAGCACACTGTGATGCCTCCTGTGGCTCGGATCATCCCCATCTCCGTTGCACACAAGACAGTCTGCCCGGGGATTTGGGCGCC
Organism: Eptatretus burgeri; assembly: GCF_056783735.1. Classification (NCBI taxonomy): domain Eukaryota; kingdom Metazoa; phylum Chordata; class Myxini; order Myxiniformes; family Myxinidae; genus Eptatretus; species Eptatretus burgeri. Next base: position 48,918,514 of record NC_140965.1, read on the forward strand.
ATTATTTCATTCGAATCTGCATGCCAATTCCCAACGGGCACCTCACCTTACCCCGCACCTCGCTCACCAAATCTCACCACTTCGACCACAAACGCCTACCGCACATGGGAAAAATATTCCCGCACCCCCTCGTACCTCTGTATTGCCACAATTTGCCACTCTATTTTGAGGAGCACCACAAGGCGTCTGATCGTTCTCAACACCGCACGATGCTCGACCACACAAAAGATGCTAATAGCTACACCGCATCTCACCGGGATGCCCTAGGTGAGCATCCAGAATTGTTGCAACCCTCATCCAGTCGTCAGACCATGGCAAGACCAGAGAAACGAGGAGGGTCACGGGAAGGGTGATCCAGGAGATTGGTTCGGGTCCCGGGTGTGCATTTTGGCTCATGAAGGGGTCTGTGGGTGGTGGAGAAAGTCCACTGCCATCTGACATACAGAGTACACTTGGTGCACATTCAGGGCCGGGGTGCCAGCTCAGGGAGCATGCCCCAATTTCATGTCAGGAGCTCTGAGCCGTGCCAAAGCTGATAAGCATCTGAGCCAGTTTCCTGTCCCGGAGCCTGGCAGGGCGTGGCTAGGGCCACTGTGACCCAATAGAGGAGGAGGATATGGGCCACAGCACGTCGCTTTCCAGTCCTCACCCCACCCTTAACCTGGGGCTTATAAAAGGGGGTAGCGCGGAGCCGATAGAACGCGCTTCTTCAAAAGAGCTTCTTCTTTGAGAACCTGATTCGAGTGTGACTGCCATCCTTCGAGACTGCCTGCCATGCTGTCGATGTTCCGCCAGCCCCACAAAGCCAGATGGACCAATGTGGAGTGCACATTGCCACAAGCCCCGGTGAAAAAATAGGCAAGAGATAACGTGCCATATCACGAGGTGGGAATGCTCAGGCAGAGCGTCCCACGGAGGTACACGCTACACATGCAGACCTTTACACGACTAAGTTAGGGATCTTCCTTCTCACGCATCTATTCATTTCCTGTCTCTGTCTCTGTCTCTCTCTACCATCTTCTGTGGATGCAGAAAGAAGAACGTTACTGACTCGCAATCCTATTTTCCTCTGGCATGACACCGCACCTCTCATGTTGCCTACATAGCACCTCCTCACTCCCGCACTGTAGACAGCAGTATCTTTCAAAATACCCCTCCCTAAGCGTCCTGGGCCACATTGGTCAGCCGACCATGCCAGGTTGTGCGCCAGACATTGCGCACAACCTCACCTCTCTCTTACTGTGTGTGTGTGTGTGTGTGTGTGTGTGTGTGTGTGTGTGTGTGTGTGTGTGTGTGTGTGTGTGTGTGTGTGTGTGTGTGTGTGTGTGTGTGTGTGTGTGTGTGTGTGATGTTACCTGTCCTAGATTAAGTAAGATTGCAGAAGATAGTCGGGATAATCCTGCTCCATGTCTTCTTTTGCAAGTTGCCTTTTGCTGCACTCCACAAATACCTTGCTATCCCCTGCTGTACATAAAAATAAATCCCCATTCACTGTGCCACATACCTTTCCTCATTTGGTTGTAAATAAATGTGTTATGAAGAAACCCGGTCTTGGCTTAAGGCCCGGTCACACCTTGACGTTTTAGCCAGCGATGGCAACGTATTAAAATGTATCTAAAACGCTGACTTACGTTGAACTTTTGATGTTTTTATTTTAAAGATTCGGACGTATTCATAGCAACTTGGTCTTATGTATAACGCATTGGTAACGGACACAGAACGTTTCGTTGTGTTATAGATAACTTATACCAACGAATGCTGAACCTGTTGTCGGCCTACACAACCGATGCCCAACGATAGTCTAACTTAGGCATAGCGCGTTGCACGCATCGCCGACGATGTCGTGACGTAGCCTATTAAAAGGCTGACGCACAACGATTCGAATCATAACTGCCGTAGAAATGGAAGTGTCAACATTGCGGTCACACCTTGGCGATCTTGCCAGCGTATGCCGACCTAAGAAAAATGTGTCTAAAACGTTGGGGCACGTCAAATACGGTATGAGTAAGTTTGGTATACGTGAGTACAATGCTAAAGTACGCTATCATACGTCGTAGTAAGTAGAGTTCGTCAAGAAATTTTAAACATGTTCAAAATTTTACGATGTACTCGGCGTATGACACACGTTCCGCATGCGATGGGGATAAGTTGTACACACGCTATGCGGACGCTTACACACGTCCACAAAGGCTACTTATAAGCTACTCATAAGTCGAAACACGTCGCGGTAATGTCTTTCTTACGCGAAACTTATTTCTAACTTATGTTTGACGTGCTTTGAAAAAATTCTTTACGTAGTCCCAACACACATTGATGAATGTAGACGTATTCCAATGAGGCCTTCCGGTCGACAAAAAAAAAAAAATAATGTGTTTCTAGCTTACAACTGCCATATAAAGACGTGTTCCCAGCGGTTTTGGGAATTGGTATATAAAAATGGTGTTCATAAAAGGGGAACCCAACAGTGTTTTCGAGTTCCTTTTTGAGTCGATGTCCATGTCAGCAGTAACAGTATCAGTATCAGTATCAGTATTAATATTAGTATTAGTATTAGTAGTAGTTTGTTCATGTTGGCGGTAGTAGGTGAGTGTGAGGGGGAGGGTGTGGGTTATGATGGATCGTCCTTGCGTTTAACGATTTAATGATTTAAATGATAAACTCAACGATTTGAATGGCTGCATCTCCACTATTGAAAGTAGACGCTTGCGCTCAACAATTGGATTTTTTTTACACTCAACGACTTTTAAACGGTACCACTCAGCTAGTTTCATTGTTTACAATGAACGATTTCAATTGCTGTCACTCGCCTTTGTTTTTTGACGATGGGGTTTGGAAATTTGAAGCGTTTCTTCTGAACGTGTTAAAACGCTCAAACTCGACTGTTTTAAATAGACGCTGCCGATGGACAATTGGAATCATAGCCAAGCTAGACATCGAAGTGTGAACATCCTCGTCATGCCGAAGAAAAGTTTGAAGAATGCTGCAAATAAGTGTCCTGGCCGTGGCCGTGGACGCTGACGCAAGGACGATCCATTATACCGACGTCTTTCAGCCTATGAGTAACTTAAAAGTAACGTCTGTCGATGTGTGGCAATGATCACGTAACGTGCCAACAACACGTTAATCATAGGTTAGAAATAAGTTTCGGGTACGCTAAACATTACCTCGGCGTGTCTCCACTTATGATTAACTTACAAGTAGCATGTGTTGACGTCTGTCAACGATCGCAGACCGTGCATACAACTTGTGGCCAGCGTAGCGGAACGTGTGAGTCATACGCCGGCATACGTCGTGAAATTTCAAGCATGAAAAAATTTGAGGACAACCGAAAAGTACAACGTTTAAAGCCAACGTACAACGACGTATGGCAGTGTTTTTCAGTGTGCTCTCAATGTTATCAAAACTTACCCATAACGTATTGTTACGTTTGAGGGGGGGTATGCATTCAAAGGGTAATTAGGATGTTTAATTAGGTATGCCATGCTGTTTGAGTTTACCAGGATCTCGATGTAATAAGTAGCAATTCAGTGGTGATAAGTTGTCTAGTAAATGTTCATTTCTTCAAGGGGGAAATGATAATTGTCACATAATTAGATAGGGACACGGGATAGGGTAAGTGTGTCTGCGTAAACCCCTTTTTGGTATTCTCTGGAGACTGGCCATGACGTCACAGGACAGTGCAGCGGATGGCTCCGCCCCGTGATCACGATTGGCAGAAGGCGACGGCGGTGGGCCAATAAACGGCTCGATTGGAAGTGACGAGGACAGGAGGATAAAAAGGTTCTGTTCGGGGTCGAAAAGGTAGAGGAAGAAGATTACAACCAAAAGATCGTGTTTTTTTGGTGTGGAGGCTGTTGCGCGGGGAGCATCCTTGTTGTTGTGCTGATTCGATCGTGTTCTTCATCGTGTCTTGGAGCCTTGCTGAGCCTCGTGCCTCACCTTGGTTGGCTCTGGGGTTCTGCTGACTCTGAGTACGGAGTCGAACGGCGGGCGGACCTGCCTCCCTCTCCTGCTCACAACTTGGCGCCAGAACTGGTTCCCTGGCAGCTATGAGCGGACTTGGGCCAAGACCAGGAGGTCGACAGCACCACGATTTCTCCTGCCCCCCTGACGAGAGCAAGGCCAGCTCGTTCGACGCCGATCCACGGACAGTTGAGTCCACACCACGGTCCAGCCTGACCACCAGAAATAGCTACGTTTTGTGTGTGTGTGTGTGTGTGTGTGTGTGTGTGTGTGTGTGTGTGTGTGTGTGTGTGTGTGTGTGTGTGTGTGTGTGTGTGTGTGTGTGTGTGTGTGTGTGTGTGTGTGTGTGTGTGTGTGCTTGGCGCCTTAGAGGGATTGAGAACTGTATATTCATTGGAATTGTCTTTGTTTTTCCCCATGCCCGATCCCACACCATCCTGTCGAATCGCCCCAGATCCCTCTTCTTGCCGAGTCTTGTTATTTCTGGTAATAATAAAAACAAATAAACATCATCAACTCAGTGAAAAGTGACTCGTGCCACCTTCCTCGTCCCATTTGCGGTAGAGCGATTAGAACCGCCATGTTTGAGTTATAAATAAATAAACAGCCTCCATCGTTTCGGCTCATTCTACGTTGGCGGGACTGTTAAAGTCCCGTGAACGTCACATTGGTGTCAGGGTGTTGGATGTTCGAACCCCTCTAAATTATATACCAGGATTAAAATCTCGCCACGAATTGGAATATAAAATTATTACAGAAAAACGCGCGAGCGCGGGAAAATTTTGGCGGGATTTTTCAAATTTAAATTAATTGGCGGCAAACGGGACTTCTGCACCATGGCGGATGTGCAGATGTTTGAGGAGGAAGGCCACGTGTCTGGCAGCGAGTCGGGGGAAGAGGGGAGAGACGGGGGTAGGGTTGGAATCTCCCCCGTTCCGAGCATGGACAGTGCTTCATTGCCCGTAACGGGGCCGGCAGCGCCGGAAACCGGCACGATGACGATCCAGACACTGTTGGAACGTTTAATAGGGGACATGACGGTACAAATGGAAAATCAATTCGTGACACAGAGGGCAGAAATGACGGCACAGAGGGCAGAAATGACAGATCAATTGGGGGTAATGGGGGTACAGTTGGGTGCACGGATTGATTTAATGAGGGATGAATTGGGGGAAAAGATGGAGAAAATGAAAACTGAGATGCAGGAGTGTGTGGATGTTAAATTGGGAGAAACACAAAGTAAATTCGAGGATAGATTGGAGGAAACAAAGGTAGAAATTACATTGGAGGGGGAAAATATACGGAAAAAATTGGTAGATAAAATTGATGCAACGAACATTCGGGTTGATAAAGTGGATGAAAGCCTGGAACGTCATCGTGCCTGTGTGGATGCTCGTATGCAGCTGCAAGTTGAAGAGTGGAGAGAGCTGAGGAAGCAAGGGATGAATTTGGCAGAGGAGGTAAAAGGATTGGAGGCTCGTTTGGACGAACAAGATAAAATTATGAGCCAAGATGAAGTCTTGGATAAAGGCCTGGTAGAGCCGTCTTTTGTAAGTAGAGTGTCCGGGTTGGTTGAGGAGCAGCTACAAACTCGCGACAGAGCCTTGGAGGAGGTTGTGCGGGCCCAGAAGATCCTGCGGGAAGAGGTGAATCGGTCCATTCAACGTTTGGAACAGGAGGCAAAATTGACCCATGAGACCCTCACCACAAAACATTTTTGGCCACAGTGGGCTCCGAAATTGGATACGCAGCCACAAGGGTGTTTGATCCTTGGGCTGGATTCGGACAAGGGAGAAACTGAGAAGCGGGCCACCGTAAAAGTGATCCCCCTGGTAAATTTTGACGGGTCAGGGAGCGTTGAAGCTTTTCTGATGCAATTTGAGTGTATTTCCCGACTAAACGGGTGGAATGAGCAGGAACGTACAGGGAATTTGGTGGCAATGTTGCGGGGACCAGCCTCAGATGTGTTAAACGTGATCGCGGAGGGGATGTTGACCAGCTCCCACATTTGCGAGGCGTTGAGCCGTCGGTTTGGGTTTGCAGTGAACTGTGATCTGGTGCGGGCCCAGCTCCAGCACCGCAGATTAAAGCCGGGTGAGACAGTGCAGGAGCTGGCACAGGACATTTACCAATCAGTCAGGATCGCGTATCGGGACCTTACAGTGGAGGCATGGGACAGACTGGCACGAGAGAAATTTTTAGCTGCTCTTCCTGACCCTGAGGTCCGAGCGCTAGTGGAGTTACAGGATCCACCCACCGTTCACCGAGCGGCCGAATGCGCGGCCAGGCTGGCCTCGTGGAGTCGGCCGGTTCGGGTTCCAGAGAGGCCATCGGTGACGATCCGACAGGCGGAGATCCAGGATCAGGGAGAGGGGCTGGGAGAAATTGGCATTACCCAAATGCTTCAGAGGATGAATCCTCCTGCTGAACCGCCAGGTCTATCCGAGATGCCCTTTCATAGGTCGGGTCCGGAAATCACTGTCGGGGGTCGGGGAGACTAGATCGGGCTGAGCATATACAGCCATGCTCGGCTGCTGAGATTGTGGTGAAGTGCCCTCCTTTGGTGGAAAAAAATGAATTGTGGGAAAATTGGCATGGGTTTGTAAGTTCTGCTGGGTTTTAGAGTGACAATCGGGACAGTGGGTAATTGGAAACAAAGCAGGCACGAGTGGCTGTCCAATGGCTGGTGCGTGGATCGGGTGAGGAGAAGTGCTGTGTGAGTTGTTTCAAGTTAAGAAGTGAAATGTATGGTGCACACATTGATTTTTATTGGACATGGTGTGGTAACAGGGAAGGTCATGGTCGGCGAAGTGTTAGAAATGCAGGTGTCACATGTAAGGCCGATGGGGTGGGGGAGTCATGTGGGTTTTGTGGGTGGGGATGATGTGCTTGTCCACAGGGATTGCTGAAGCTCACGGTGAGCGTGAATTGCGACCCCCTTCAAGGAGATTCACCACCTGGTGGCTAATGGTGACAGTGTCTGGAGGCAACTGGGAGAGGGTCTGGTTGGGCGACCAAGGTGGGTCGGACCTTGGCGACCCAGGAAGGCCAGAGGAGCCAGTGAGACCCCTTCCAGAGTGTTGTACGGGATTAGAGCTGATGGCTACCAGGGGGGAGGGAATCAAAGGGAGCGGGGCGGAAAAACGTCCGGGTTGGACTAAAGCTTACCTGTGGGCATGGTTGCACCTGAGATGCCCCCATCATCTTGTGGTAACCCACCCCACGGCCATGACGGGATTCAACCTGCATGATTAAAATGAGGACCATGACCTAGAAATGTGATGATGACCATGGTGTGAGTGTTGTGAAGATGTGCGAGTCCCACCCGATCCCGCACAACTTGACAGGAGCAGCAAGGGCATGATGTCCGCATAATTTTGGGGCAAGCAAATTTGAAAATTGGCTCCCCAGGTAACGCTGGGTCTATTAGCATCCACTGGGGGAGGCGGTCAAGTGTAAATATCCTGTGAATAGTGTCGTTAAGGCTTAGAGTAGGAATGTAAAGTATAAGTGTTGTGTTTTTGTGGAACCTTTTGTTTCCCCTCCCCAGATCACTGGAAGAGTGCTGGGCAAGAGCGATGATCCAGAAGATGGAGTGCAACTTCGCTCAGTGCTCTCATGTGATAAAATAAAAAAAAAATAAAATAAAAAACGAATGATTGTTTAGGCGAGGATAAGGCCATAAGGGGGTAGTACATTAAGCAGGATAGGTAAGTTAGCTGCGACTCGCTGCCCATTGCCCCTCCTACTTTATTTCGTTAGGTTAATTAGGTGTGAGTCAGTAAGTGTTAAGGCTGGTACGGTAGCGCCTGTGATATACCTTGCAGGAGCTGCGGTACTAGAGGAGGGGGCAGTGTTACGTTTGAGGGGGGGTATGCATTCAAAAGGTAATTAGGATGTTTAATTAGGTATGCCATGCTGTTCGAGTTTACCAGGATCTCGATGTAATAAGTAGCAATTCAGTGGTGATAAGTTGTCTAGTAAATGTTCATTTCTTCAAGGGGGAAATGATAATTGTCACATAATTAGATAGGGACACGGGATAGGGTAAGTGTGTCTCCGTAAACCCCTTTTTGGTGTTCTCTGGAGATTGGCCGTGACGTCACAGGACAGTGCAGCGGATGGCTCCGCCCCGTGATCACGATTGGCAGAAGGCGACGGCGGTGGGCCAATAAACGGCTCGATTGGAAGTGACGAGGACGGGAGGATAAAAAGGTTCTGTTCGGGGTCGAAAAGGTAGAGGAAGAAGATCGGGACAAAAAGATCGTGTTTTTTTGGTGGGGAGGCTGTTGCGCGGGGAGCATCCTTGTTGTTGTGCTGATTCGATCGTGTTCTTGATCGTGTCTTGGAGCCTTGCTGAGCCTCGTGCCTCACCTTGGTTGGCTCTGGGGTTCTGCTGACTCGGAGTACGGGGTCGAACGGCGGGCGGACCTGCCTCCCTCTCCTGCTCGCAACTTGGCGCCAGAACTGGTTCCCTGGCGGCTATGAGCGGACTTGGGCCAAGACCAGGAGGTCGACAGCACCACGGTTTCTCCTGCCCCCCTGACGAGAGCTCGTCCAACGCCGATCCAGGGACAGTTGCGTCCACACCACGGTCCAGCCTGACCACCAGAAATAGCTACGTTTTGTGTGTGTGTGTGTGTGTGTGTGTGTGTGTGAGTGTGTGTGTGTGTGTGTGTGTGTGTGTGTGTGTGTGTGTGTGTGTGTGTGTGTGTGTGTGTGTGTGTGTGTGTGTGTGTGTGTGTGTGTGTGTGTGCTTGGCGCCTTAGAGGGATTGAGAACTGTATATTCATTGGAATTGTCTGTGGTTTTCCCCATGCCTGATCGCACACCATCCCGTCGAATCGCCCCGGATCCCTCTTCTTGCCGAGTCTTGTTATTTCTGGTAATAATAAAAACAAATAAACATCATCAACTCAGTGAAAAGTGACTCGTGCCACCTTCCTCGTCCCGTTTGCGGTAGAGCGATTAGAACCGCCATGTTTGGGTTATAAATAAATAAACCACCTCCATCGTTTCGGCTCATTCTTCGTTGGCGGGACTGTTCAAGTCCCGTGGACATCACAGTATTCAACGTGTGCCAGCGTTTTAGAAAAAAAATTCAAAAATCGGCATACATTGGCTAAAACGTCAAGGTGTGACCGGGCCTTTACCAAGGCAGAAGTCGTGGTGTGTTGATTAAAATAACCCAAAATGTGTGAGTGTGCCTTGGTCCGCTTGCCAGCGCCCTGCGTCGCCATACACCCACCCGCAAACAGGCTTGAACACCAATCAATGTCACGTCATCACCCTCAAGAACCAGGTACACCAAGAATCGGGTACGCCAAGAGCCAGGTACCAAGCAGAACCAGCAGGTACAGTCCAAGTGTCACCAACCGCCGTTGATGCTGTCCACAACCGTCAGGAGCTATCAGGAGCTGTTACCAACCGTCAGGAGCCATCAGGAGCTGTCACCAACCATCAGGAGTTACCAGGAGCTGTCACCAACCCTCTGAAGCTGTCACCAACCTTCAGGAGCTCTCAAGATCTGTCACCAACAGTAAGGAAGGCGGTCCTCCCATCCTTTTTATAGGCAACCAGTGTGGGCGGAGCCTCAAGCAGACTTCAACCAAATCCATCTTGCCTATTGGCGCATCGCTGCAGTTAACCTCCAGCCATCAATTCTCACGATCATTCTCTTCTCACCATTGAGCGAAGTGCAACTCCCAATTAACAGAGGCCTGACTTATGACGCTGTGTTTGGGGTGCTGGGTGAATGCCAGAAAGCAGCCATTTGCCGGAACAACCGAGCGAAAACATGAAGCGCTCACAAAACGTCAACAGGCAACCATCACCTCCCCGTTCAGCCTGACACAAACAAGAGCCAGCCAGCGTCCATAGAGCTGCCAAACATCGATGGAAAAAGGTGGATGTCAAACGTCGATGAAAGAAAAGCGGGTGTCGAACGTCAATGGAAGAAGGTGGTCCTGAGGTAAATGATCCAAGACCACAGCCATGTTTGACCATCAGAATAATTGTTCAGGAAAAGCCCGCGGTGTGTTTAATGACTGAAATGTCTTTTAAGTCCAAAGTGAAAATGATAACCAAAATAAAATGTGTAAATAAATCGTCTATTTCCAAGCCAATGTGTCTTGATGGAAAGGGAATAGAATGAGTCTCCGTTGGGCTCACAGCGATGTATCACGTGCACGAACGGTGAATATCGCTGATGCAGAAATAAAAACTGACATAAAATCATACGTCATGAACGTGTCATGAAGACGAAAAGGTTATCCCAAAAGAAAGAAAGGGAATCTGTTCTTTTACCCTTCTCCAACGCATCAAATATTCAGTCCCACCAAACAAGGGGATGGGTCTATTCTGAACATGCATTTGTGGAAATAACTTTCTGAGGACCTCGATGTTGTGTGCATTACTCGGATCTAATTCTGCAATCCATAACAATATATATATATATATATATATATATATATATATATATATATATATATATATATATATATATATATATATACTGTATATACACACACATATGAATCCATGAATGGCTATGAAATCTGACCTCGGTGGTCTTGCAATGAGTCGAAAAGATGACCTGAGCATAGGGGTCAGAAAGACCATTGTTGTCTGCTGCAAAAAGATTGCGAGCCTGGTAGATGTGTGCTCGTAGCTGAAACGTCCTCAGAGCTGTGGAGTCACATAGTCCACAATGACACTCAATATGGCTCCATTTACAAACAAATAGTATGTCAAGCCAAAATTGTAAGACATTTTCAAGTTAGTCATTTAATGATCAAAAGTAATAACATCATATGCATAAAACTCGGCTTTTCACTCACAGTCAAAGCAGAGGTACATTGGAAACTCTGCCGTATTAGTCATTTTCTTCTCAGTGTATCCAGAAGTCATACGTTTCAACATCTCCCTGCGCTGCTTGTACAACCCAAACCAGAAATATACCTCGAGCTTGGCCTGCATGAGCCAGCCACTTGAACCCTGTGTCTTCTTTCCAGGAAGCTGTGATGGATAAGGAAAGGGAAAGTTCAATTCGTGATGAGGCCACATGTGCTGTACCTGCCATATCATGCATCATCCATATCATGTGCAGATTTTCATACCATCCTCAACCTTAGTTTCCCACTTTTGGAAAATGAAATAAAAATAACATTGATCATCGACCACTTATTTCATCCCCAGATGCTCAGCAAGCCAGGAAAAGGACAATTTTGCATCACACCTTGAGGAAGAGACTCTTTATTTTCCCACAGTCTTTTCCAATCTCCTCATCAACCAGCGAGTAAAGGATATCCTTTGCCGGAATGCGGGTGTATGCCACACGTTTGTTTCCGTTGCTTATCATCCAAACAAAGACATCTGGGATGCTGTTCTGAGGCTGCAGTGAGAGAGGAAAATATGCTGGTTTAGGATAGATACATAAATGAGTTAATTGCAAAGTTTGGACAAATGCTTTGATATTCCTAAACCACCTCCCTTCTTCAATGGATTTTATCATCTTTAAGGTGATATCTTAAACTGGGATTTTACCATCTTTAAGGCATGTGAACTGCCATGGGAAATGAGATACCACCCCCAATTTTTGTTTGATCTTTAAAAGGACAAATCGCTCAAAATGCTGGTTGCACCTCATTTCCTACAGTGGCTACACGTACTCTTATCCACCTTTAGTTGATAAAATCCGTTGATTATGTTTTCTGCCAAAGCATACAAACACTCGTAATCTTCAGAAAGACTCGTATTCCGTTTTACCCTTCAATCTACACTTACGACTCTCACCTCGAATGCGAGGAAGCACAATTTTTCCAAAAAGTCCTTGGCCTGCTTCAAACGCTCACGGATGTTCTTTTTCTTTACCTGCTTCCGCAGGGACTGAGATTCTTGTCTGATCAACTCCTGTTAGGCCAATAAGAGAAGGCTTACAAAAGACTAAGTAATGGTAGAAATGGTAAAATATTAGATATTACTTGACACAGCAGTTTCATACATAAAGTTTAAAATATATATTAAAACCTTCTATTATATACTACCAGTCTGGGTACCCGGCACTGCATGGGAAGAAACCATGTAGGGGTTCTGGCAGATGTTGTGTATTGAAAACGTATGGAGTGATTGCCCTCATTGTGGAGAGATTTTCCCGGCAGGGGTTTGGGACGTGTTGTACATTGAAAAGCTTTGGAGTAATTGGCCTTATGGTGGTTATCTATTGCCTGTGGGCCAGCGGCAGCACTGCCTGACCCCACATCCGAATATACACTTTATATTGGCCTCAAAATGGCCTTCGCGGCCAACGTGTGGTCGCGTAAAACCTTTCCTAGATTCTTAAGTACCGACACCCAAACTTTGCGACCTCCAGGTGTCACAGTTCAGCCATGAAAGAGAAGCAAACAAATGCGCAAACACTTGAAATTATTGACAAGATAAATTATTGTTGCCAATTCATGAGTCTGCTTATTTCTGTGTCTTCTTGGCAGGAAAACCAGGGTAGAGAAACGTTGGTCAGCGTGAGGACGTGGAGGCCACATGGTTGTTCGCATGATTTATTTTAGACAAACCAATTTGGATCGCTTGGTTTCACTCTGGTGCAAGACTGCCCAGCATGACTGGTTAGTTAAGGCCCAAACACATTACAATATCTTCATCGAATACAAATATATAACATACATATGACAAGCAAATCCTCATAATTGAAGATTCCATTTGATACCAAACAAAAAATTAAATGTAAAAAAGAAAAACAATAATACACCATCAGTGGGAAACATTTTGAGGCACAAAAGTGGAACTCAGTCCAGTTTTGGGAGAAGTCTGGCACGTGTGGTGATAAATCACCTTTACAATGCCTGGTTTCTGTCACATCCCTCTCACTTATAATACACAAGGAATAGACACGGAACTTGGACACAGGAGGTGACCGTCCGGCCCATCAAGCCTGTGCAATATCTCCACCATATCAATGTGGTAAAAAAGAAAAACAACGAAACCTTTTATTCTTGCACTAGCCTGGTGTTGGCTGAGTGGTTAGGGTGGCGGCTTGGGATCCCAGGGTCCTGAGTTCAATCCCCGTTGGCTGCTGAATTAACACCAGGGGGTTGACTCAGCCTGTCATCCATCTGAGGTCGGCGAAATGAGTGCCAGTGTACTGGTCCCGGTGTATGCCCCGGTTAGAATAGGTGTACCATATCCCTGTGTGTCGTAAGAGGCGACCAGGGTTGGCGTCAGGAAGGGCATCCGGCGTAAAACATTGCCTCAAGAAAAAGCCCAACCCCTGCACAGCAGGGAAAAATGGCAGTAAAAACGGTTATTTTTTTAATCTTTTATTCTTGCACTGCTTGAAAGAGTCAAAAATGGGAGGTTACATATTTCTTCACAGCAAAAAAAACATTTTTTGGGAGCGATCGATGGGAAAAAAAATAAAAACAACATTTCATGGTCTGTTGCCTCTACACAACCCTGTGTTCACTTTGATTGAAAAAAATTGTAATTTTCTAGTAGGTTTGGATTCATTTGAAGCAAATTTTACTTCATCATTTTTTTCTCTTCAAGGAGTGCTTCAGTGTTTCAAGGTGGGACAAGCAGACAGACTGGTGGAGATTACCGTGCCGAGAGAAAGTCTACACACCCCCTTTCAAATTTTTCACCTTTTGTTGCCTTGTAGCCTGGAACTAAATTTCATTTAATCAGACTTTTCCCACCTTTATTTACACCTCGTAACCCACAACTTCCAAGTGAAAAACAAATTCTACAAATTTCATAAAATGAATGAAAAATATAAACCAAGAATATCTTGGTTGGATAAGTGTCCACCCCCCACCCCCACCCCTTCCCCCCTCCCCTCTCCCACCCCTGCTTCCACCCCTCCCCTCTCCAACCCCCTCTCCCACCCTCCCTCTCCAACCCCCTCTCCCACTCCTCCCCTCTCCAATCCCCCCTCTCCCACCCTCCCCTCTCCAACCCCCCTCTCCCACCCCTCCCCTCTCCAACCCCCTCTCCCACCCCTCCCTCTCCAACCCCCCTCTCCCCTCTCCAACCGCCTTTCCAACCCCCCTCTCCCACCCCTCCCCTCTCCAACCCCCCTTCTCCCACCCCTCCCCTCTCCAACCCCCCTTCTCCCACCCCTCCCCTCTCCAACCCCTCCCCTCTCCAACCCCCCTTATCATTGCAATTGAAAATTAGCTCAGGTGTAACCATTCACCTTCAAAATCACACAAGTTAATTGGCCTCCACCTGTGTTAAATTGTAGTGATTCTGATTATTTCAGAATAAAATCAGCTGTTCCTGCAGGTGTTCTCTGCTGGGTGGTGCATTTCACAGCAAAGACTCAACCATGAGCACCAAGGAGCTTTTTAAGACCTCCAGGATAAAGTTATAGAAAGGTACAAATCAGGGGATGGGTATAAAAATATTTCAAAGGCCTTGAATATCCCTTAAAGCACAGTCAAGACAATCATCAATAAGTGGAAGGTGTTTGGTCCAACCAAGACCCTGCCCAGATCAAGCCATCCCTCCAAACTGGTTGATCAAGTAAGGAGGAGACTGACCAGAGAGGCCACCAAGAGGCCAAAGGCAACTTTAAAAAAGCTACAGGCCTTTATGGTAAAGACTGGTTATTGTGTGCACGTGACATCCATCCCAAGCACTTCACAAGTCTGGCCCGTACGGTATGGTGGCAAGAAGGAAGCCCTTACTCAAAAAATGCTCACCTCGAGTCTCATTTGATGTATGCAAAAAACCACTCCGGATATTGTGAAGACATGTGGCAAAAACGTTTTGTGGTCTGATGACACCAGGATGGAACTTTTTGGCCTAAATGCAAAACATTACATTCGGTACAAACCCAATACAGCACAACACCCAAAGAACACCATCCCTACTGGGAAGCAGGGTGGTGGCAGCATCATGTTATGGGAATGTTTCTCATCAGTAGGGATTGGAGCACTTGTCAGGATAGGAGGAATAATGGATGGAGCAAAATACAGAAAAATCCGAGAGGAAAACCTGCTGCCCTCTGAAAGAAAGCTGAAATTGGGATGGAAGTTCACCTTTCAGCATGACAACGACCCGAAGCACACAGCCAAAGATACACTGGAGTGGCTAAGGAACAAAAAGATAAATGTCCTTGAGTGGCACAGTCAGAGTCCCGACCAAAATCCAATCGAAAATCTGTGGCATGACTTGAAGATTGCTGTCCATCAATGCTCCGCATGCAACTTGACTGAGCTTGAACAGTTTTGTCCAGAAGAATGGGCAAATATTGCCAAATCAAGGTGTGCAAAATTGGGAGAGACGTATCCCAACAGACTCACAGCTGTAATTGCTATCAAAGGTGCTTCCAACAGGTATTAACTCAGGGGTTCCAACCAAGATATTCAAGTTTTGTATTTTTCATTAATTTTCTGAAATTTGTAAAATATGTTTTTCACTTGGAAGTTGTGGGTTACGATGTATAAATAAACGTGGAAAAAGTCTGATTTAGTGAAATTTAATGAAAAAAACGAGGCAACAAAAGGTGAAAATTATGAAAGGGGGTGTAGACTTTCTATAGGCACTGTATATATCAGATTAACCTTGAAGCCCATACCATAGTCCGAATATTTGTCTTCAGTTTCTCTTTGTCCAACTTCGTACGGCCAGCCTGTCCCACCTCTTTGCTCACTGCAGATAGGAAACGGCTGCACAGGGCAAGGACACATATGTCAAAGTTGATATGGATTTGATGAATCACCTGAGCATTTAATCAATTCTGTAATAATTTGTATCAATGTCCACTTTTGCACCTGCAACCAGCACTCAGCTCCTCCAGAACACCGCGCAGACGCCTCTCTGGAAATTGTTTGTCCATTTGCAGCGCCTCAAGAACATCATTGATACCGTCCTCCTAGCAAAATAGTAGCAAAAGCATCAAAGGCAAGAAGGACTGCTCTTATGGCAGCCCTACAATTGCAACACACACAGGCCTTTTGGAAATCAAATGATACTCATAATTATTCAATTAATGAGCACGGAATGTTTGGGACATTCCTATATTAAAATGCTATTATTTCAGAAGTTGTGATTTGCACTGAAAGCAAGTGGATACCCTTCTCAATAATCATCTGTGAAAATTACGAATGTGCACTCGTGCACATCCACCATTGTTACTTAGTGCACGGAGACAATGTTACATCACCAAATGCTTTGTACACATCGCCTGTCTCGTTTTCTATTGTTTTTACGTCTCGTTTTCTATTGAGGCTTCCCTCCCTACAACCCTTCAAATGCAGATCGGCTGTTCTGATGCCAAACAGGTCGACGGACTGTTAAAGTACATCTCAACCTGAAATATGAATTTCATCGAGCTATAGGCAAATTCCAGATTGTCATGCAAGTAACTGTGGTTAATAGTACAGTGGACGTTCCAGATACAATCTGATCCTACAGTCTACCATTGTTTAGTGCATTAATGTGAGCTGTATGGTGTATTGATGTGTCCATCTCGCATTTGACTTTTGACTTTATGTTACAACCCAATACCATTTAGATAACAAAGCAAAAGCAAGTCAGACTATAAATAGGTTAAAGTTAAAAACAAAAGGCAAATTCTTGAAAGGTGGACGAAATCTAATGTTTCTGCAATCCCATTTCAACCTGAATTCTATAAATATCAGGATAATGGTTTAAGAGTTTGGAGATGCCAGGGGAAAAGGTACTTGGCAGCTGCACCACAGCACAAGAATGGTCAGTAATGGAACCCCCTAACCTGTCATTATTTCAATGGCATGCTGTCATAGACAACCTTAGTCCGCTTTTCTAAATACAAGCCAAGTTGCGCCTGCGAGGCCTTTTTTGCTAAATAAATGTTTAGTGAGACCTTCCTTGGTCTTCTGACATATCTCCAAGATAACAGCTTTGGAACATCCCATGTAGAGCAATTCTTCATTGCCAGTACCATATAATATTCTGTAATTCCTGCGAGTTAGAATGTGAGATGGAATTACTATTTCCGATTTTTAACAGTGAACTAACGCTCATGTAGGAGTTTGCACACGTTATATGCAAAAGGACATTAGGAGACAAAAATGTACTTTTACATGAATCATAAAATACATTATGAGGCAATGGACAGAAGATAGAAAATGGGATATGAACCAATTGGAACTCAGCATCATGAGCTGTGTGCTCAAACGGGAAGCCAAACAGCAATTTTCGAATTTTAAACTTCTGATCAATAGATGACCGACGACAAGCATAGAGACCCTTGTATATATATATATATATATATATATATATATATATATATATATATATATATATATATATATATATATATATATATATATATATATATATATATATATATATATATATATATATATATATATATATATATATATATATATATATATATACATATATATATATATATATATATATATATATATATATATATATATATATATATATATATATATATATATATATATATATATATATATATATATATATATATATATATATATATATATATATATATATATATATATATATATATATATATATATATATATATATATATATATATATACATATATATATATATATATATATATATACCGGGCGTAGTGGCGTGCGCCTGTAATCCGGCTACTCGGAGGCTTGGGTTGGAGGATCGCTTGAGGACGGGTGCTCTGCACTGGGCCGTGCTATGAGAGGGTGTAGGGCAGCCCGGAATCATGGCGAAACCCAATCCATATCCCTGTGTCGTAAGAGGCGACCAGGGTTGCGTCAGGAAGGGTATCCGGCATAAAACCTCTGCCAAATCAGTATGCGGATCATAACTGATGATCCGCTGTGGCGACCCCTAACGGGAGCAGCCGAAAGATGAACAACAACAACATACATATATATATATATATATATATATATATATATATATATATATAAATATATATATATATATATATATACATATATATATATATATATATATATGTGACTCATCTATCTATAGTAATAAATGTCAACGTGTGTGTGTGTGTGTGTGTGTGTGTGTGTGTGTGTGTGTGTGTGTGTGTGTGTGTGTGTGTGTGTGTGTGTGTGTGTGTGTGTGTGTGTGCGTGTGTCTCCTCCATATCTCCAAAACCATAAAACCTAGCAGTCTGAAACTTTACATGCATACTGAGAAAACTCCAAGGAAGTGCATGAGTGAAAATTGGATGTTTGGGTTAATAAAAAAAAACCCTTTTGAAGATAAATAATGGCCTTATTTAATTATATACTTCATCAGGTGATCCCCGGCCACCTCATTCTCAGGGGTCTTAAGGCGTATCCTTTGCAACCTCGCTGGGGTCTGAAGCTACCATGTTTTTTGACCTGCTCAATCTTTCCCTGACTTGGAACAGGACCACAATGATTTTTTAACGATAAAGTTTTTTTTTTCACTTTCCTCACTCATATTATCGAATGCCTGCTCATCGCAGCTACGAATCGCTGGGTATATTGCAGTGCTAATAAACGCCTGGAGACGTCAGCATTCATTGCTTTATTTCATTTCCACATATGCGATCACCACGAGTATCTCTTAAACTAAAGAGAATTACAAAATATAAGCTCCAGAATCGAACTTACAAGCAGTTCCGACTCCTAGAAAAGTGTTCATTTGTCCAATTCGGACATATTTGACATTTCGGGCATCTCCAGGAGGTGTTTGTTTAATATGATGGTTCGGTAATTGCTAATGCAAGCCAAGGGAGCTGTTTCTTATGAGCCATTTTGTTGGAGTGCTTAAGCCAGTGCTCTACAATATTCGCACTGTCACTGAAAACTGTACATAGATCGACTTGAACAAAGTTCAGGGCTACTCGCGTGCGCTGGACACGTGTTGTTCTACAGTACAGCAGGCGGTGGCTGCCTCGCTGAAAATGGGAAATTTTCTTTTCCACCATGTTTCCCATTTTTGTTCTTCCATTACATGACCAGTCACTTGGGCATAGATAAACACAAATAAAAATTAAATGTTTCGCTTTTAAAAGTTTCTCCAAATGTTTCGTACATTGCGTGGTAAAGCCACTTGGCACGTTCTTCAACATTCATTTGTGATAGCGTGCTTCTACACTGGAGGTAGGAAGGCAAAATTAATTATATGATCAGAATGAGAAAAAAAAAAAAAAACAACAATTTCCACATCACGGCAAGAAAGTCGAAAGGTACGCATGCTCACTCTGTATAACCTGGATTCAAATCCCAACCTATCTCTAAACTGTCCTCCCATCTCACGGGCCGGGTGATTCATCACTGTGCGTGTCATCTCTCGGATGGACGATAAACTGGGCATCACATCCCTAAAGAGGGATGGGGGTGAATCCCTCACCCCATCCCTCTTTCTGACCCGACTCATATATATATATATATATATATATATATATATATATATATATATATATATATATATATATATATATATATATATATATATATATATATATATATATATATATATATATATATATATATATATATATATATATATATGAGCCTGGTGTTGGCGCAATGGTTAGGGCAGCGGCTTGGGATCCAACAGGTCCTGAGTTCAAGCCCCGTTGGGCCACTGAATTAATACACCAGGGGGTTGACTCAGCCTGTCATCCTTCCGAGGTCGGCGAAATGAGTACCAGTGTACTGGGCCGGTGTATACCCCGGTTAAAATAGGTGTACCATATCCCTGTGTCGTAAGAGGCGACCAGGGTTGCGTCAGGAAGGGCATCCGGCGTAAAACATGTGCCAAATCACTATGCGGATCATATGGATGATCCGCTGTGGCGACCCCTAACGGGAGCAGCCGAAAGAAGAAGAAGAAGAAGATATATATATATATATATATATATATATATATATATATATATATATATATATATATATATATATATATATATATATATATATATATCTTACAATCATCTCGCTGATCCCCCACCTTTCCCCCCTGTTGAGAAGACTGTAGCATGTATGAATCAGATTCAGAGCTGACCGGTGGGTTGCAAAGGTCGCTGCATGTACGAGCTTTTGGTTTTGAATGCTCCCGCCCCAGGTCTCAAAGTGTGTGTGTGTGTGTGTGTGTGTGTGTGTGTGTGTGTGTGTGTGTGTGTGTGTGTGTGTGTGTGTGTGTGTGTGTGTGTGTGTGTGTGTGTGTGTGTGTGTGTGTGTGTGTCGTTGATTGGTATCTACAAATGTGGGTTTCAGAATGTGGAATGGACTCCTCCCAGGGCAGGCTCAAAGTATCCACCTTCATTTCAGTAAGGGGCCACGATGCATGGACCAAGCTGTGAAGTTTTCCGTTTTCAAAGTTTTGTGTCGAGGTCTCTCTTCAGGATCGTCGCTGAGCCCCAGACAGCTTCCAACTGCAGGCGTTTGTAATAATATTCCCAGGAATGGTGTTTAGCTCACCTGTGAAGTCGTTCCGGGGAGCTTATGGAATGGCTCGTCGTCACTCCGTCCATCCATCCACGAATACTTGCAACTTATTTTCAGAACTTCACATACGATTTAAATGAAATTTGAACACAACCTTCATCACCCGTGATGGCATTAAAAACTAGAAGGGCCCTTGGTAGAGCGCATACCTCCGCCACATAATGCCTGATCCACGAGAACATATTGGGCCTAATACATTTTTGAAATATCATGCTATACAGCACTATATCGTTTTTGGCCCTACCAATAGTGAAGAATCACGATAAAAATGAGAGATATCCTGTACACAGTCAATCAGACAGAAAGGGGTGAAAACATAACCTCCTTCACTTTCGGTCAGGAGGTAAAAAAAAAAAAGGGGGGACTGAAGGGATCTACAGAGGGAGTATATGGAGGGGGGTTGACCCCCAAAAGAGGTATTTGCTTTCTTGTCAGAAACGATACACACAATTCCAATGAAACTTTACTCCAATCTTCACCACCCATGAAATACCAAAGTTTGTTCATGACATTAGAAAAATCAGGATCTAGGGGGATTTAAGGGGGTTGCCCACAAAATATGCATTTGCTTTCTTCTCAGAAACTATGCATACAATTCCAATGAAACTTGACCACCATCTTCACCACCCATGATGCATGAAAGTTTGTTCAGGACATGAAAAAAACTGGGGTCTAAGGGGTTCTACGGGGTATGGGGGGGGGGGTGCCCACCAAAATATGTATTTGCTTTCTTTTCTGAAACCACACACACAATTTCGATGAAACTTGACCACAACCTTTATCACTCGTGATATACCAAGGTTTGTTCATGGCATTAAAAAAAAAATCCATTGGTATTTACTTTCTTCTCCATTATATATTTTGTGGGTCATCCATGTCAACCAGTGGTTGCCTGGTTAACTTATCCAGCCGTTACCACGTGAGCGCCCAGGGGTGTTGTCCCAATGTTTAATATCTCTGTGAGGTTCTTTGTCATCATTCCTGTAGCTCCAACTTTAACTGGTACAACTTTGGCATTCTTCAGCTTGCAGGATCTTTTCACTTCATTCTTGAGGTCTTGGTGTTTGGTCATTTTCTTGATTTCTGCATCGTTTAGTCCAAAATCACTGGTATTAAGACCTCAATTAGCAATGCCTTCTTCTCTTTTTTTTGTGCCCAAGTATGATATGTGGTGGCAACGCTTTGTTTTCGATGTTCACACTTGATGGGATCATTAGGTCGTACGTGAGCGGAAGGCACTTCCATGTTTTTTCGTGATTGCTTTTGGTTCATGTTCCCACAAATTTTCCATAACTGGGACATCAAAGTTTTTGCAGATGTGCCAGCGGATTACTTTCTAAACTCTGTTGTGTCGTCGTGTGCACAGCTGTTCTGACACGAGGTGTTTTTGTGTGTGTGTGTTCAGTCATTAAGCATAACATATCATTCTCTTTGCTAAAGCCACCTCCACCCCTCACCTTTCTCCCTCTTTTTTCAGACCTATAGGTACTGTATATCTATCTATCTCTCTTTCTCTCTGTCTCTCACACACACGCACACACACACACACCCCCCTCGCATCCCTCCCTCCCACAGTGTAGCAACATTTGTTGAGGCATAGTTCTGTATTTGCGAGTATAATAATAAATGTGTGTGTGTGTGCGTGTGCGTGTGCGTGTGTCTCCTCCATAACTCTAAAGCCATGAAACGTCGCAGCCTGAAACTTTGCATGCTTACCAAGGCAACATTAGTGAACATCCAAGGTCATGAATGAGTGAGAATTGGGTGTTTGGGTAAATTTAAGCACCCCTTTTGAAGATAATTAATGGCCTTGTTTTATTGTCCTTTTTCAAAGCATCATCCTGGATCACCTCGCTCTCCCTCGCTGGGGTCTAAAATTACCATACTTTTTGCCCGCTCAACAATGCCTTGACTTGGAACAGGCCGCAAAACAGTTTCTTTGCGAAAAAGTTTTTTTCTCTCTCTTTCCTCACTCATATCAATGAATGTCTCATCATCATACCTATGAATAACTGGATACATCGCAGGATGCTCATAAACGCCCGGAGACGCCAGTGTTCATTTCTGCAAATGCGGTAACCTCTAGAATCTCTTAACCTGAGCTGAATTTCAAAATGTAAACTTTTAATTTCCCTCAGCAGCAGTTACAACTACTAAAAAAGTGTTCATTTGTCCAATTTGGATGTAGTTTGACATATCTCCAGTATCTCCAGAAGGTGTTTAATATGACTGATCAGAGATTATTAATCGCTTGCCAAGCCTGCGGTTCCTTATCAACCATTTTGTTGGAGTGCTTGCTTGAGTGCTTAAGCCATTTTGTTAGTGCTCTTCAAGCTTCAATCTCTCCAAGTTTCATATGGCGATACCACAGCTCAGTTCTCCGTGAGGACATCTCCAGAGTTAGGAAGGCAAATAAAAGATGACATGATTACTAGTCCAGGCCCTGGCATAGAACCCCATATACATTTCTGACCACATAGACTTTGACAGTTGATTTGAGTATGGAATACCTCTAGCTTCAAGAATCTACTAGGTGGAATTCTGAAATTTGTAGCAAAATGCGGAAAACAGCCATTTTCCAAAATGGCCGCCACCAGGTCAGCACCAAAAAAGAAATGCATATAACTTCTGATAAGAACGTAGTAGAAGGACGATTTTGGTGTCTATTATATGGTTTTTAGGTATTCCTGACAAAGTGGTGGCGTCAAATAGCATTTTAGACGTTGCCCAGTTGCCAAAATCCAGGATGGCCGCCACCCAAAATCTATCAAACATGAAAATGTGTATAACTTTTGATAGGAATGTAGTAGGACGAATGTCGTGTTTATTATGGGGTTTTCACATATGCCCGACACAGTGGTGGGGTCCAATGCATTTTCGACGTTGCCCAGTTACCGAAATCCAAGATGGCCGCCACCCAAAATCCATCAAACATGAAAATGTGTATAACTTTTGATTTTGATGGGAACGTAGTAGAAGGACGATTTTGGTGCCTATTATGGAGTTTTAGGTATGATCGACACAGTCTTGGCACCAAAAAAACATTTTTGATGTTTCTCAGTTACCGAACACCAAGATGGCCACCAAACTAAATTCGTCAAACATGAAAACGTGCATAACTTTTAACAGAAATGGTGTCTGGTGTGGCCATCTTGACAGTCCCTAGGTAACAGTATTATATTTAACATTATCTAGTTTGCCAAAATCCAGCATGACTGCCAATCAAGTATGGCAAACAATCAAATCAGTTAAATAAGATACACACAAAGTTTTATAGAAGTATGACAAGCATTTTTCGAGGGCGAGTACAGATTCTTAATATTTAATAACAATACCGAGAGAAAAAAACATTGCAGAATAATATTACACAGTACAGTCCTTGCCTGTCGTGGTATGAATATGAGTTCAAGCACAGAGAGTGGCAAGTTATGATATTGATAAACCAATTAGTTCTTATGTCCCATCCTGACGTTGGATGAACAGGCAATATTTAGTGTACTGACCTATCTGCGCTACCCAAGAAGTCACTGACCTAATTGACTGACTACTTATTAGTTATTTTGACATGCTGATTCTTGTTGTTTGTGACAAAAGATCACACAGTTTTGCCCAGCCTTTTTACATGGGCAGCGCTTTGTGTTACACTTGACCATGCATTTACAGATAACAAGCTTCCCATGGGGTAATGAATTGAGACATTTGGCAGGCAAGAGGATGTCATTATCCATTACCCAGCCGTAATTCGTCGGATCTGGAGCTGAATGGGGGTCACCAAGAAGGCACAGGACATTACGCACAACAAAAAAAGCTCTCTGGATATGGCCACGAATGACACTTGATGTGGGGGGTAGGGCTTCCAAGGGCTTCGGCGTCGTAGCTCGAATATGGCACTCCACTCGAAGCTGGTCGAAGGTCCGAGATTCTGGCTTTGACTTTGCACCAGCCCACACATGAACGAGATACTCCTCAGCCTTCTGCACGACCTCTTCAGTTAACTGATTTGACTCTGCAAAATCGGCAAGGAACTTCTGTGGTTCACATGAGAGAGACGCGTGTTTTGTGCCAATCTTACTAAGCGAATCATCGCCAGTAAGGACATGCGCCTTCACAATGAGCCTCCACAGTGCCACTCCCAACTTATCTGCGAGAACATGCAGTGGTATATAACGCCTATGCTCACCGGAGCCAAACTCTACCCACAACTCTTGAAGACCCCTCTCTTGCATTTGAGAGATAAAGCGAAGTAAATCCACTATTGTGTCAGTATCATTAGAGATCACGAACAGCCGACTACTCCAGCGATCCACCTCCCATGCACAGTGAAGAACTAAGCGATCATCAACTTCTTCCACATGACATGTCAAAGCCTCGATAAATTCACAGGTTTCGGCAGACGGTGGGGATGACGATATGCCTGCGCACAGCAACTGTGCTGGCACAACCTCCTCATCTGTGATGCATCCGCTGAGCACGACGGGCAGCTTGACTAAGAGAGGAGTTGATGCCAGCTGGCGGGCAAGCAGCTGCAACTTGGTTTTATTGGACGGCGATGTCCAGAACTTCTCAAGTTGCTGTGGTATTGGGACATCTGCAGTGAGCTCAATGAGGTCAACAGACCCCACTCCGCCAGCAGGACGGAACCTTTCTCCAGCTTTAACGGATGACTCCAGGTAGCTGTCAAATACGACATGGAAGCTAGTCCTGGAGTAAATTGAGCGGCCCGCAGATAGGACACAGCTAATTGCGTGATCGAATGTTCTATTCCAAAGGATGCTAAGTTTGGAAATGACCAAATTTTAGACATGAAGTCTAAGATAACGGATATGTCCCCCCCCCCCCGGAAAATACATGTCCTCAACCGTTAAATACTTCTCCAGATCAGCAATCAGTGCACTCTTGTCAGGTTTGGAGGGGAGGTCACCTTCAAATATTGTCGAAATGGGGATGATATCATGGCCATAGATAGAGTCGAGTGTCATGCCCCACTCTTTCACGATCTCAATGTCACGCTGAGCTGCCGCTATCATCTTGGGCGACACAGTTACAGGAGCTGTAGTCGTCGCAGAGGGTGGTTTGTAGTCCATTTGCGGCAGGTTTCTTTTTGATATGGTGACTGATAATTTTTTTGTCTTCTCCAGGAACTGCTCTTTCCGAAATTCTTTGACCAGTCGATCTCCGTTCTGTTGCACCTGAAGCAGCCGCACTGCCACTTCATCATCTACCAACTGTTTGGTGATGAGGTTATAGAGCTTGATGCCTGGAGCCTCGATGATGTAAGGATTGCCCCTATCTCTCACAAAGTACAGAAGCCTTGCCACGTTTTCGTTGAGCTGAGTAGCTTTGCATAATAGACATAATAGACACCAAAATTGTCCTTCTACTACATTCCATTCAAAAGTTATACACATTTTCATGCTTTACGGATTTTGGGTGTCGGCCATCTTTGATTTCGGAAAATGGGCAACGTCTAAAATTCTTTTTGACGCCACCACTGTGTTGGGCATACCTAAAAACCCTATACATTCCATACTCCATTCCATACTCCAATCATATTCCATATTCCATACTCATTATTCCATATTCCATACTCAAATCAACTGTTAAAGTCTATGCGGTCAGAAATGTATACGGGGTTCTATGCCAGGGCCAGGATTATACAATGAGTAAAAAATGTTTTCAGTTGTAAGAAAGCAATGCATCGCTGCATCATGGCAGGACAGCTGAGAGGTACACACACTCACTCTAAGCTGCCAAGCCTGGGTTTGAATCCCGACCCAGCTATAAACTGTTATCCTGGTGTTTCACAGGCATGGTAATTCATCAATGTGTGTGCGATCTCTAAGGATGGGCATTAAACTGGTAGTTACATCTGTTGGAATCCCCCTCCTCACTCTCCCATCCCCTCTCTCTCACCCCTCTCCCTCTCCCACCCTTCTCCCTATCTCTCTCCCCTCACCCCTTTCCCCTCTCCCTCTCTCGCACCCCTCTCTCTCCCCAACTCCTCTCCCTCCCTCTCCCCCTCTCCCTCACCCCTCTCTCTCTCCCCCACCCCTCTCCCTCTCTCTCCCCAACTCCTCTCCCTCCCTCTCCCCCTCTCCCTCCCTCTCCCCCTCTCCCTCACCCTCGCACCCCTTCTCCCTCCTCACTCACCCCTCCCCTTCAGTTAAGAGGACTTTTCAGGACTACCAGTTTAGCTTTGAATATAAAATGGCTTCCCCAGAGTGTAGTATGTACGAATCTGATACGGAGTAAGCCAACTGGAGGGGTGTAAAGGTCATTGCATGTGTAAGCATGCATGCATATAGGCAGGCCTTTGCCAGGGAGATAGCAGAGGTTTAAAATGATCCTTCCCAGTTTTATATAGAACCCGGTGGATAAAAATATACAACCCATTTTTTCACCCTTCCGTTTCCCTCCCCTCATGCCATACGCCACCTTCCCGATGCCACTTTCCCTTCCACACCCCTCACGCCGCCTTCCCTTCCCCTCACCTACTTCACACTGCATTCCCCTCCCCTCCCATCACACCGCCTTCCTTTCCCCTCATGCTGCATTTCCTTCCATTCCCTTCATGCTACTTTTCCTTCCCATAATGCTGTCTTCCCTACCCCTCCGCTTACGCTTACCTCCTCCCAACCCCCCTCTCCTCTCCACCCCCATGGACATCTCCAGGTGGTCTCTGCATACTGTATTAACATGTTGCTTCAATGTACCCCATTTTCTTAAATCCTGTACTCCTCCCCCCCCCAACCCCCCACTACTCCATAAGTCCCACTACTAAATGCAAGTCGAGAACCCTTCCCACGCTTTCCCCATCAAGTCCTCCTATCAAACTCAAGTCCAGGACCCTCTCCCCTCACACTTACCTCCTCCCAAACTCCCTCCCCCTCTACTTTCCAACTCCCCCCCACATCCTCTCTCCCATCCTCCTTGCTCCCACCCCTCCCAGAATGCATAGTGACATTTGGTGAGGCATTGCTCTCCCTGCCCACCCCCATCTCACTCTTCCCCCACCCCCTTCTAGCTCCCCCACCCCGCTTGCTTCCCCCTCCTCACTCCCCATGCCTCCTCTCCCACCCCTCCACCCTTTCTGCCTCCCCTCCCTCCTCTCTGCCTCCTCTTCCTCCTTCCTCTCCCTCCCTCCTCACCCCACCCCACGCTCTCCCTCCCTCCCTCTCCTGTCCCTCCCCCTCTCCCTCCCATCAATGCCCCCCATCAGCGAAATGATGGGTTGTATTTTGCTCTTTAGAAATAAAGCTGAAATAAGAACTCACCAAACTATTTGCAATTTTGTCAATGATGTTGGAAAGGAACAACCTTCGTCGTTGGTCAGTCCAAATGCTCCGCACCGACACGCAAGGTTTCTCTTCATTAAACTCCAGGTGATAATACTGCCTACAAGAGAAACAAAGATGGTTTCCTTCACCTCCCAGGGGTGACCAATGATAGAGATGTAATTAAGATATGAAGGCGACACTGATCAAACTGATCAAAATAGCAGACAGTCATGAGAACCTGCATAATGTTTCATTATCATAACTTTATCCCACCTGTCCTTTGTCTCTGGCCTCTTTGCTTCGATCATCGATAACTGCAATTCTTCCCCAGAATCAGATGTAATGGTCATGTGCTGCAACAGCAACTTCTGGTCATTATCATCATCGTTATCATCGTCCTCTTCATCGCTGTGTTGCTCAGATATGTTCATTCCATCGAGAGCATTGCCAAAGTTCCCTGAGAAATTCATAAAGCAGCGTTAATGGAATACTTTTCTGGCAAATGTCCAACACAACAAAACAAGTTAAATACAATCGTCACTCTGCTGGGTGACCCACCGATGCTGACTTCGAAGCTGATGGGCTTGTCGCTTACATGACGGTCAATCATCGTAGCTTCCATGAATGTTGCAAAAAGGAGGAACTCATCAATCCTGCCGGCAATAGCCTGAAAGTATAAAGGATCACAACTTATAAATGATGTCCAGAATTTGCAATATGATCTTAAATGACACAATGCTGCCACCAATCAGGAGCATGAATCTGATGAATCTTACATTGATGGACCTTTTCTTGATTGGCTATTTCTTACTGAAACTCATACATTCTGGTGCCTGACTAGCTTGTAGGTCAGATTGTTACAAATGTGCTTTGGCTCAGATTTAGCAGCACTCTGATTTTATGAGATGCAAAAAGGTACAAAACCCAATCCCCTTAACTACAGATCTATCAGCTTACTTCCAATTATCAGCAAGATCATAGAATTAATCATAGCAGTTGACATGAAGTCCATCCTTTTCTCCAATGGCTTCATCGCAGATCATCAATTTGGATTCAGAACAGGTCACTCTACCTTGGACATGCTGCTTCTACTCACCCGACAATGGATGGAGGCCCTCAATGTCTGACATGACATCAGGGCTGTCTCTCTCTGGACATATTGTTGCGAATCTGGAAGCCATGAGCACACAACAGCCAGGTCCTATAGATCAGTTATATCGGTAAGTATGTGTTTCTAGGTAGGGTCCCGTCCTGTGTCTAATGGGTGATTAAATGTTCGTGCGCTGCGGAGTTATTTTGATAGTCAGGGTTTTCTTTTACATCTTCGCTTTCACAACAACAACACCTTCACTCCATCCTGACGCCATAACACTCGCGGTGGGCGGAGTTCAAGAAGGACTTGGCGTCTCTCTCAACCAATCAGAGAGATGCAAGCGAGTTTGCCGTCGGTCGGCCAATGAGAACCAACGCAGGACAATATTACTCCTCTTCCTGTTTGAGGGGTGGTCCGCCGTGGCGCCCGCCACGTCCCCCCGTCCAATCAGCAGACTTGGCGCCCCTTTTGGCCAATCACGGGGGTGACGAGCGCTCACTTAGCATATTAGAATAAATCTCATAAACTCACTTTTTGCCACAATTAAGTATAAAACAGGACAATCAGAATAATGAGAGTGAACCTGGGAGGGCTTTGGCCTGGAATATAAAGATGCTTGGAACAAACACAACAGGTGTAAACTCCTCTTCCCACCATATGTCCAACATCTACCTCTCACCCCTGCCATCCTCACCCCACAGCAACTTCTCACCTATACTCCAGAAACCTTGGTGAACATAAAATATGAACAGCAACAAAAAAACAATTCCAAAAAAAATGTCTTCTCAACCCCCTTTCCCTTCTCTCCCCACTCCCTTCCACACTCTCCACCCCTCCTTCATTCCTATCCCCTTCCAAATCCTCCACCAAATCCATGCTCACAAAATAAATACATGGTCCTCAACTCATTTACTAGGTTCCCTTGACCTCATCACTCTGTGAGGAAAACCAATCTGGAGTGTTTGTCCCTTGTATTTGGGAAAGCCCAGTCTGTTAAACAACTACATGTTATGTAAATGTCATGTGCAGGCTGCACTACTTCAATGCACACAACCAGGCAAACGTCTCTTAGAGACGAGTCGTTCATTTCCAATAGCTGATAGATTTATTAAATTATTAGCGTCTGGCCATTTTAAGGAAGACAAATCTACGGTAATCAGGATACCACATAAGTATTCAGTTTCCTGAATCCCGGGTGTGATGGTGCTGGGCCTTACCGGTGGCAGAGGTGTTATCGATTCAACGGTTGGTTCAGTTAAAATGAGGCAATCAGTGTCATCAGGATCCACCATCTCAACAGAAACAGACATGAGGAGACGAGCACGAAAGGCTACTCCTTCTCCAATCCCATCGTTTAGTTCTTGGTGTTCTTGAATCAATGTGTAGGTGCGTGTCGAACCATAGATGTTCACCCAGGTTGGACCAAAGGTGGGAAGAAAACCTGAAAGGAGAGTCACATGATGCAATATGATATATATTTTATTATTTACACAGCATTGGACATGAGTTTCAACCAAGAAAAGTCCCATGTCTTTACTCTGTCTCTGCAAATGACCCCCTGACAAACTCTCAATTCAGATTCTGGGACCATGGCCAAACGGAGGCCACTCATTGGAGCTCCTTGATGTGATCCGTCCGAGGCTGATCACATTTTCAGGTTGGCCTTGAAAACCAGGGATATTTTGGGGCATTCTTCACCACACTAAGTCCTACCTTGCTCCTACCGAGTTGATTGTGGCATATGAGGTCTTCATTGGCAGTGTTATAAAGCATGTTTCTCCACTGTGTGTTGGTTCATCCGATTCTCACTTAGTTCTCCTGAATGAAATGGAGTCTATGCCTTGAAACATTGGCATCACCTGTCAGAAGGCTGCCAGGCCTGCTGCTCAACCACTGCAGGCTAGTCAACAGCTCTGCTCCATTCAATCCCCTCTACAGGTCTGACTCAATGCATATTTGCCATTATTCACTCATTAAGCTCCACATACAGGACTTACGCATTGGACATCTCTCATACTCTCACTCTCTTACATGCTGTGGACCCACTGTTTTGGGAGTTTCCAGAATTAAAGGGCCAGAACCTTGATGTTAGACAGTTCCCAGCCAAAGGTACAGATGGCCATTGGATTAGGCTGTCACAGTAAGCTGAATAAATTGTTCATATCAATGTCGATCTCAATCTCCCTTTATCCCTCTCTGTCCATGTCTAGATTGTCTACCTGCCTCATTCTTTTGTCCCATTTTCTTTGTCCCCCAACGATTAAATAATCTGCTTAATTGCACTCAGTCCTACTTTCCTTTTCAAGCTTTTAAATCATCTGACCACCATCACTTACCGTCAATTGCATCACCGTTTGTGTATGCCAAGTTGCGTGATCCCTGCGCATCAGTGTCCATGGAAACCATATGCAGTATCTTTGTGACTCCTTGTTCCTGGATGGCTCCAATAGCCTGGAAATTAAATGGTTCTGCTTCCTCATGAGCCTTGACCTATCGATTTAATATATCCAAAACAACTTTCCACTTGCATCAAATTTCTTTTACTCTGTACATCTGAATGTAACTGAAATGAACTCAAACTTTGCATCACCTCAACATCAGGCTGACAAGATGGCCTGGAGGTACGCACATTCACCTCTAAGCTGTCTAGCCTGAGTTCGAATCCCGACCCAGTTACAAACTGTCATCACGGTGTTTCACAGGCAGGGTGATTCGTCAATGTGGGTGCCGTCCCTCAGATGACATTTAGCGGGTATCCCGTGTGTTGGCATTATAGTTGGTGAAGGTTAAATACCCCCATGGTGTCCATTGCAAAGAGTAGGTGAGTGATTGCCGGCACCCAGACAAAATTCCAAATTCCTGCCCGAACCAGCAGAGGGCTGTTAATGATGCTACCCCTCAGCCTTGAGCTGCATAGGAATGAAGAACAACCTCAACATCATTGAATCAAAAAGCATGCTACTTACACGCCACGGACTCCTCGATGAATATAGAACAGGAACAATAAAGAAAAAAGAAAAAAAAAGAAAGCTCACGTACCTTTATCTCCCTCGTTGGAGATATTTCTGAGGTCGATTTTGTGGGTTCCAATAGGGATGTTGTTCACATTGTCGCTGTCTCGAATCTGCACCTTTAAACAGTTGCACAGTGGTGGAAAGAGTTCTGTTATGATGATCTCTTCATTCCACTCTGGTTCGTAGCTGTTCTGCACCACAGACGTTCTGGCCTGTTGGTCAAGTGAGCAAATATTTCAAGTTGTCTCGGTGGTTCAGGTATAGCAATCACCAACAACAGAGAGTAAAAAAGGCCCTTGCATTCAGGTAGGTTGGTTATTTGATTGTTGGTTTAATGTCCTACCAGACATTAAGCACATGAAATGAGGACAACCATATACATTGTCGTACTCACCTTCCCAAAGGTGAACACTTTTTATATGCAGTAAATAAAAATGCATCAAATCAATTTCATTTTCTACACAAAGAGAACACTATTGTGAAAATAGAGAGACAAACCTTCATTATAAGAATACAAAGAACACTGATTAATGAATTATATAATTATTTTTTTTTGGCTGTTGTTTTCATCAAGTTTAGTTCCGGTGAAAAGCAGACACCGATGGACTTTGCAGTTTGGGATGATTTCTAGTTATCCTCACCACATGGGATTGCATTTTGGGTCCGTTTGTTTGTTTTGTGCGTGTGTCGCTACCTGGCGGTAACCGGTATTACACGTTATTATTATTTTTCAAATGAGTACCTCTATAAAGTATGTACAATTAGAATGTGTGGTTGGCAGGATGGCCAAGAGGAATGCACACTCGTCTCGAAGCTGTTTAGTCTGGGTTCGATTCCCATCCAGCTATGAACTGTCAACCTGGTGTTTCACAGGCTGGGTGATTCATCAATGTGTGTGTCGTATCTCGGACGGATGTTAAACTGGGTGTCCCTTCTGCTAGCCTTAGAATGTACAATTAGAAAGTGATTACATCCATAAAGGATGTGCTCATGAGAATGTATGTCTGTGAAGTACAACTATAAAAGTACACACTGTTAGAAAGTGCATATGTCTCGAAATTACGGAACGTGACTACGTCAATAAAATACATACAATTGAAACGTCAATCTATACAATAAAACTGGAAAGGTCTTTTGTCCACTGTATGAACATAACCTGATATCTTCAATGTATCATCGACGCACCACCCAAACACAAACACACCAGCACACAAACACCAAACAAAACAAGTCCTGGCGAGTATTTAAATCTCCTATTGCTCTTTCTCCATAATATTTCCTGGATGTGCATGTGAAGCGGTTAAGTTCGTCACAACGACAGAGACCGGTGAACCCATAGATGTGCCAAATATTTGTCGACAGTGTGTGCCATTCAGGAACACTCAAGGACAGTGGTGAATTTGTCGGGAGGATAAGAAAGGTGAGAATCCAAGAAGATGAGATTGATGGTACTTTTTAATGTGGTTTCACTTTTCACCAATATCCCAGTCGATCTGGCGCTGAGTGTCACGCTCAATTGGTTGAAACATTCCAGCGATTGGAAAATGGCTTGTCAGAACAACCAATTAACACCTGAGGATGTTGTCAGGCAGCTTAAGATGTGTCGCAATAGCTCGATCTTCATCTATGACGATACACACTATCGACAAATATCTGGCACAGCGTTGGGTTCACCGATCTCTGCTGTTGTGGCTAACTTGGTGATGGAGGATCCTGAGCAAAAGATATTTGAGTCTCATGAGAATTGGCTGCCACGATATTGGAATAGGTACGTGGATGACACTTTCGCCATTGTGCATAGAGACATGGCCTACACCATTGTGTTGACCACCTTCTTGGGAAACATGGACGGATATTTCCCAGCATTAGCTTCACAAATGGAATTGAAAACAAAAAGTAAGTTGACCTTTTTAGATGTCGAGGTTTATTGGAGGCTTGATGGCTACGTAAAGACATTGGTTTACAGGAAACTGACCCACACCAACAGATTACTGGATATTCACTCCTGCAACTGAATGACCCACAAACGCAGTGTAGTACACAGGCCTTGGCAGCTCGGGCATGGACTGAGGCATCTTCCAAAGCTGATCTAATTAAAGAAATAAGATTCGTTAGAGGAGTCCTGCTCAATAATGGGTACAGCAAAGGAATACTCCCCACCCTGAAAGAACCAAAATGAGCAGAATGGAAGGAGTCAGACACGCTTGGGCAATGTTTCCTGCCGTACTGCATGAGGCATTCTGAAAGGATTGGCAGGATATACTCCACAGTGCACAGAATGGTGTAGCCTACAATCCTCTACGTACCATCCATGATGTTATTTCAAAACTAAAGGACACAATATCAACTGGTGATATGTCTGGAGTTGTTTGCCATTCATCATGCAGAGACTCTGAATAATTCTACATTGGTGAAACTGGAAGGAATTTGAAACAAAGGCTAGATGAACATGATCAAGCAATCAGGCTTGGAAAGGTGACCCAGTCAGCCATAGTACATTATTGCCTGCAATCTGGTCACAAATTTTACCCGTGTCCGAGACGCGACATCCAACAAATGACATTGATACTAGAAGCATGGCATGTGAAGAGCCGAATGGGTGGTCTAAATGGGGAGACTGTGGGCATACCCACACAATACACACCTCTGATACAAATGGCAAAAACTGGATGGTGCAAACAGCTGAACAAGGTGAGAAAAAACAGCACTCGGTCCCCAACACCACATCCACGCATGCACAACACCTAACAAAAACTCCACCAATCACGCAACCCACACGTAATCACGTTCAATTCAGACACGAAACCAGCCATCCATGTCCATGCCCCAGAAACACAAAAACAAGAAGTACACAAACATCCACTCACCCACACACATACATTACCAGATCATGAGTAAGTAATAAAAAGAGCAGAGCAGACCAACGATGATGCGACTTGGTGTTTATTGCTTCATTTTTCGCAAAACAAAACACTCCTCAAATGACCTCATGACCTGGCATGTGAATGGAAATGACCAGTTGCCTTGGGAATAAAAGCGGACACATGCTGATGCTCAGGGTCTATGGCCCAAGGAAACTTGCTGGGAAGCAGGTGAAATGTCAGCTGAGACTGGGTCTGGTCTTGCTTGTTTATTACTGAAATTAGCAGAGAAGATCTAGTTACTTTTTAGTTGGATGTGCAGTTTTCTTATTTTAAAAAATGTATAATATTTATTACTGAAATTAGCAGAGTAGATAAAGTTACTTTTTAGTTGGATGTGCAGTTTTCTTCTTTTAAAAAATGTATAATATTTATTACTGAAATTAGCAGAGTAGATAAAGTTACTTTTTAGTTGGATGTGCAGTTTTCTTCTTTTAAAAAATGTATAATATTTATTACTGAAATTAGCAGAGTAGATCAACTTACTTTTTAGTTGGATGTGCAGTTTTCTTCTTTTAAAAAATGTATAATATTTATTACTGAAATTAGCAGAGTAGATAAAGTTACTTTTTAGTTGGATGTGCAGTTTTCTTCTTTAAAAAATGTATAATATTTATTACTGAAATTAGCAGAGTAGATCAACTTACTTTTTAGTTGGATGTGCAGTTTTCTTCTTTTAAAAAATGTATAATATTTATTACTGAAATTAGCAGAGTAGATAAAGTTACTTTTTAGTTGGATGTGCAGTTTTCTTCTTTTAAAAAATGTATAATATTTATTACTGAAATTAGCAGAGTAGATAAAGTTACTTTTTAGTTGGATGTGCAGTTTTCTTCTTTAAAAAATGTATATTTATTACTTAAATTAGCAGAGTAGATAAAGTTACTTTTTAGTTGGATGTGCAGTTTTCTTCTTTTTAAAAATGTATAATACCAACCGGCACAATGCTCCACCACATAATCCATATATATATATATATATATATATATATATATATATATATATATATATATATATATATATATATATATATATATATATATATATATATATATATATATATATATAAATATATGTTGTTGTAGATTTCCGCCCCGGCGTGCGGACGACTGCTTCTAGCCAATGGCGGCCGCTCTCGCCCACCGAACGGACAATCTCGTCGCAGCTTTCCGGATCAAACGCCGAAATCCCGCTACAGGTGCGTTTTAAGCACACCACAGCCTAGTCAACACTCTACCCGCGCTTCAGGGTCAATCGCAAAATTGTCGATATACCTCATTAATCGCGCGGGCAGACTACCGAGAGACTGTACCTCAACGGGGCCCGCTTGAAACGAGCCGCTTAAGCAGCTCGCTCCATTTTGGGATAACCGAGCGGGGTATTATCGCAAGGCCCCGTTGGACCCGATTCTATTATCGGCTATTTAAAAACCAACTATTATTCCAAATGCAATATGGCAGTTCAATGGAGGGAAAGGACACAACGAACAGGTTTACATTCACACAAGCACATTTAATTGCACACATATACGGTAATCAAGCAATTGTCAAAGCCATGCAGGTAATACAAGCAAGACGAAGAATGGGGGTAGGGACAAGACGCGAGCAAACAAGAAGACGACAACCGTCTATTAATTATGTACACACATGCACTAAACAGCAGTTCTACTTATGGACATGGAGCCACAACGTTCATGCAAAGAAACAAAGGAAAAACCCCATCAAAGACAAGGGGGTAGACTGGACCTCTTGGGGTCTTTATGAGCACGGAGCTGTGTAGACCGCAAAGGCTCCGAGAGGCCGGGCTGGTTACCTTCACCCTCGTGGTGACTCGCTTGGGCGACCATTGACGTCCCCTCTCCAGCGACCTACGGATAGGCACGGTACGGCAGGCCTTGGCTCCGCTGCGCTCCGATCTCTCCAGCTCCTCACCGTGGCTCCACACACTGCCCACAACTCTGACACAACTCCCTTCCCTCTCCTCCACACTATTCCTACTGCTAGCGACTCCTTTTCTCCAACTCCACCACACCCCCGACCCTCTCCTCAGCTCCACACTTTATAGCCACGGTGCCTCGCCCCCAAGGGGAGGGGTCACAGTGGGCTTTTTCCGCCCAAAATGAGCGCCCTCCTTTACTTCACCTTTGAACCTTGGCTCGATCGGCCCCTTCTCCCTCCCGGAACGCGGGGGGGGGGAGGAGGGGGAGGGGAACTCCCAGGCGTTATTGGGATTTCTCTTTTCGGAGCACTTTATTCTTTGGCGTTTTTGAGTATCCATCGCGTTGGTTGGCAGAGATGTTATTCGATGATGGTGTCCGTTGTCTGTGGGGATGTTGGCGGTTTGTGGAGAAGGTGGTTGTGGTTGTTGAAGTAGTGGTGTGGTTGTTGAAGTAGTGGCATGGTTGTTGAGGCGGTTGTGG